>NC_031986.2:1481835-1789335 GCF_001858045.2 Oreochromis niloticus
CCACAAATCAGTTTCTTTTAATGTTTCTTTTAGAGCTGTCGCTTTCAAGTTTGTATAAAGGGTCCGGGGCACGTTATTGATAAGGCTATTTCAATAAGTTATCCTTCAAACACTTTTGCAGTGACCCTCAGGCTAGAAACCCACACAAATAAAAAAAATATTTTAAAATGACAATTTAAATACATTATTTACATTTTCTTCTCTTCCTAATTTTTCAACTTCTTCTGGTCATTTTATCAAATTTACAAATTATGGTTTCTTTAGCTAAACTGAAGACAGTTTGTCATGCATTTCTATCTTTGTGCGTAGAATAAGCATGAGTAACCAGGAACCCTATTTAACCCATATTCACTTAATGTAACTACATGACATGTAGTTACATCAGGTAGTTCTCAGGACGTCCACATCAGGTTGGACGGTTACAGCCTCTGGTTAAAGCCAGTTTCTGGTTATGTTCTAAGTTACGATGGTGATTTCCCATTGAAACATGATCCATGCATTACAGTAAAGCTATGTTAGACTTGGATAAATTTTCTCTCACACCTCCAAGCTGAGTGAGCTCACATTACTCCTATGATTTTCGATCCTATTAGATTTTAGAATTTGCTTGAAAATGCCTGTACTTACACTTCGAGCAGTACATGCAAAGCTTTAGACTATTTAGTTCAGTTTTTTTTAACACACTGCTGCTTGCACTCTGCGATTGCAGGCTCAGAACTTGTTAGTTGTTACTTCCAGGAGATTAAAAACACTGAATATTCTCCCACTCCAACTTCATTTAGTGGACTCTGGACACTTTCAACACAGTTTAAAACTGATTCAGGGTGCATCCAGCAACAACCTAAGCACCTGTTCACTAACAGTGGATGATTAGAACTTGATCCGTGTGTGAAAATTTGTGATCTATTAGCTATTAGCTATTATTCAGACTTGGTCTTTGTCAACAATTGCACATGCTTACAATGATTTCCTCCCCGTGACACCTCCAGCTCCTCCAAATTCCAAACATTTTATTTTAAGTCAGCAAAGATTCATTGGTGTACATGGATTATGAAGTTTTGTTCAAGCACATGAAAACGCAGTCAAAGTCCAGAAACATGAATGAATAGTTTAGAGGTTGTTACTATTTCACTGACTGGTGTGAGACGATGTTATAGCTTAGCAAAGCTGGCTCGAGTAGTTTGTTAGAGTACCAGAGTCTACTATGACACAAAAGCACCAAAATGAAATGGTAACTGAGCACTCCTCTGTGATTTTGACTGTCACAAACATACACCCATTTAAAGGCCCTTTCCCAGGAAATGGCACGTGCAGCGCTGCGCTCTATTAAACATTGAACATTTGTACAGAATACTATATTTGTTTAAGTTGTTATGTAGTTATATGGTGCATGTGTTTTTGACTTTCGCTGCGATGATGCCAGGTCTCTTTTGGAGATGACATTTTTACCTGGATAAATAAAGGACTAATGTAATAATAATAATAATAATACAACACAAATTCTCTTAGAGGATACTAAGTCAAAGTGATACATGTTTTGAAATGACAAAGAGCAGGCGCATCTAGTACCAAAAAAAAGACGTAAAGCATTATGTACGTAAGAGCGATGCGACCAGCACAACACAAAATTTGTATCCTTCGCTCTGGTTAGCCATCACTGCAGCTCATGTCACGTCCTGTGTGTAAGGGGTTTATTTATTATAGCACAGATGTTACCAAGTCTAAAATTAGCTATTTTATTTTTGATATTTCTTTCCCCTTCCATTTCTCCACCATGAGAAACTATTTTAATCACCTTTGCAAAGATCCAGAGGCCATGAACCAACTTTCCATTTTTCCGAGATTTAGACATTTTGGTGTCCGGAAGTGGCCTGTCATAGACAGGCACTGGCAGGCACTGGACAGTATTTGGCTTTCAAGTGTTAAATATACAGAATATATATATATAAAATCAAAATCTTTGTTTAGTCTGTGCAGAAATAAAGACATAAATGGCTGATAAACAAGGCTGTTGTATGTCACCAGCAGAAAGGGTCACAGCTGCCCTGCATGAACAGTCTGCTGCAGCTCGGGAACACCGTCCTGCTTGATATGGCTCTTGATTTATGCGGCTGTCATGGCTGACGTGCAGTGACCCCTGAGCAGCCCAATAAAATATTCATATCTGTGTTTGACACAGCACAGTCCTTCACATCCTCCCTTACAGGAAACACTGACATTCCCTACAGCTTCAAAGTAAATATAAATGGTATACAATACATTCCTGCAGACTAGCGGGATTGAAAGTCACATACAAACATTTGTGTAAACTAAATATGACGGAACGCTAGTCACACCCAATTACGCACACATTTCTAACTAATTTCTAAGGGCGTCTATTCATTTTGTTTACAGCAAGACAATCAGGAAAATTCTCTTCACAGTCAAGAAGTTCTGCAATCTATTCTCATTTTTATGGTGTCAAAGTCTGAGCCGATGATTATAAAACGGAATTATGATCAAACATCGCGACTTAAGCATAATAGTTAGAGATGAAATCCTTTCTAAATCAAGTTAAAGTTGTAGCAATAACTATTATGCACTGTCTAGACTTAATGATTTTCCTGTTGGTGGTGCTGAGTGTTCAGCTGAAAGTGTGAATGTCTGCATCACTGACCGTCTGCCTGGCTTTATTCACTGTATTAGTGTAATATGATAGTATGAGGTGTTTGGGGTAATTATGGGACCTGCTCAGTCTGGATTTTTAAATCAATTGTGGCTTTAACAGGGAGCCGGTGAAGAGATGGGGGAAATATGGGGTCTTTCCCTCTAGTCAATGTTAGCACTCACACTGTGGCATTTTAGATCAGCTGAAGACTTTTTAGAGAGATGCTTGAGACTAATACAGCTAAAAAAACAAAGTATATTTCTTTTTTTCTGCTGTAAAGTTGGGAGCAGTGAAAATACACATGACATGACTTTTTCATGACTAATGTTGGAGAAATAGCTTAAATTAAGAAATATACACGATACACTCAAATCACTCAGGGAGTTGCTCATCTAAGCAAATTTTTAATGTGACGTTTATTTAATCAAGTCTAGTTTTCACAGGTCAATTCAAATAAAGCAAAACACTGAAAAAAGTGCTAAATGGCTTAGATCATTTATCATACACTCACAAAGTGAGATTGGGTGGTTATTACATTTACAAAGTCTAAATTACAAGAGTAATTTGAACAAAATAATTACAACATAAACTATGAACATGAAATTCAACTACTTATCACATATTTATTCTTGTTCTTGTGATATCACAAGATCACGTGAGATTTCAAACCATAGGAGGGGTTATACGGGGGTTATAAGAGGCAGGAAAACATACACACACCACGTGTATGCTATTGCTTTTTATTGTGGTTTAACCTGTGAAGGACAACAATGTAAAGAAAATCCTGTATCAAGCCTGATAAGGACAAAGAGAAGAGGATGGAGTGACAACCATGTGAATTTTGTTATAAATCCATTAAATTGGAGGGAAGGAAGATGCGCATGTTAGTTTTATGTTAACCAGACTTTAGAATTTGTTGAACCCTCAAAAAAATAACTTTAAATGAACTTTAAATAATCATGGAAAGGATTTCCACGTTAAGTACTTTTGTTGGACCGACGTAATTTAAATGAGATGGATCAACTCAATTAAATTAAGTTGTACTCAACTTCAGAAAAGAAGTTCATTAATTAAAAAGTTCATCAATAATAAATAATTTGTTCCAGTTCAGGTAGATTAAGTTGGAATAACAGGATTGCATAATTAAGCTTAAAATAAAGCAGTTTAATCATGTGGAAATCCTTTCCATAATTTTCTATGTTCAGTCAAATAGTTAATTTTTTGTGTGTGTGGAATTTTCCATAGTCTTGCATTCATTCTGGAATAACAGGTTTGTTAATTAAAATAAATAAATAAATAAAAGACCCAACAAACTACGTACAGACGCTGTGGACGATGTTATGCTATAAAAACAGGATTAAAAGCCGTGGCTGTGTTGAAACCAGCTGGCACCATGTTTGAGTCAGTAATGTGTTGGCCAAGTTACGTCAGAAAAGTAATTAGTTACTAATTACTGATTACTTCCTGAAGAACGTAATCCCGGTACTTTATTGATTACTTATTTTCAAAAGTAATTACTTACTTTATTACTTAGTTACTTTTTAAAAACATGATACACAACCTGAATACATAATAAAGCAATAGACCTTTCAGCCCAATTCTATTTTTATCCATAATCCATCATATAAAATTGAATCGAGTGAAAAAGTCAATTTTTTTTTTTAAATTGTTTCATTTTAGTCTTTTAACTTGATGCACATTGCATCTACCAAAAATGTAATTATATGCAGTCTTTGACTTGAAGACATGTGTTTAACATTTAAACCTATTTTCTGCATATTCCAGCAGATAAAATATTTTTTTGTGTTTACTCACTCTTTCAAATACAGTGGTCCCTCGTTTATCGCAGGAGTTAAGTTCTAAAAATAACCCACGATAGGTGAAATCCGCAAAGTAGCTAACTTTATTTTTTTACAATTATTATAGATGTAAAACCCCTCACTACACACTTTATACACTTTTCTCAGACAGGCATGAACATTTTCGCACTTTTCTCTCTTGTTTAAACACTCAAAGTTCAAATGTAGAAAAATAAGTCCAGTATTATAGAATGAAACATTAATGAATCAATGGTACGGAAGTAGAGGAAGCAAGAAGAATGAGTTGAATAAAGTTTGATCTATCTGACTGTTTGGTTTCGCTTAATGCGCCTTATAATCTGAAAAATACAGCAACTTCTACCTTCCTTTAACAAGTCCAGAAGTCCAACTTTTTGTGCGATGGTTAGCATCTTCCAGCTGAACGCATTCTGTATTGTACAGGAGACACGGCATGAGATTGAGTAACAATGGTCTACAGCCAATCAGGACGCAGAACATAATGCACTGTACAAAAAAAAAAAAAAAATGGAAAATTGCACAAAAAAAGTTTAATTTTTCACTGTAGAAAGAAGTTTTCTTCCCACGCAGAGTGTACAGCGGAGGGTAATGTTTTTGTCACTTTTTACAGAATCAAACTCAAAGTAATGTGAGTACTTCCACGCTTTAAACGCTGCATGGTCGTACTCTCTCCTGCACTCCATATTATCCATTGTTGATCTGCACACGTCTGTTGCTGCCACGGACGTCGCACGCTCGTACACCGTTGTCATGAGACACTCTCACAAACAAAATCATGGTTGAGTAGTGCAGTCACGAGCGTGCTTACAGGGAAGTAACAGTAATCTAATTACCTTTTTTGCAACAGTAATCCCTTACTTTACTCGTTACCTGAAAAAAGTAATTGGATTACTGCCCACCTCTGCTTTCAACCCACTCTACAGAGCATCGACAAGCTGATATTTTTTAGATAAGATAAAGATAAAGAATTTTTTTGTCATTGTAGTTATACAACAAAATTTGTTTGGTAGCTCACAGAGGCCAGCAGCAATAAAACAAGAAGAGGCATAGTAATATAATCTGGGAGCTCCGAGCCGCTGCTGTCCAAAACACATCTTCTACACCCTCAGATCCATGTAGGCGACATTTTCAGTCATTCAAAATGTTTCTTTTTCAAAAGCTGTTTAGTGAAAGTTTAGCCAAGCAATAAATTCTTAAAAAGCAAGAAAGAAACAAAAAAGTATTTTTAAATGCAAATATTTATTCACTTTTATTCTGTCTGGCAACATGTTTAACTAAGTGCAATAAAGCCACTTGGTCACTGAAAATGTGTGCAAAAACAAATGTTTTGCTAATCTGATGCTTTCTTATTTCTGATTGTATATATTAAACAAAACACAGTGGTTGTGACTTTTAACTCTTTAGCTTAATCCACAGATTTTGTTTTTTAACTGTAGAATTTAATTTTAGCCAGGTTAGGATTTTTTTCCCCTCTTCTTCTTAAATAAACTAGCTGCATCGTGGCTCTGTATCTACAGTAAGATGTACATACAGTATATCCTGTGTACTCAGAGTGTGTTTTACTAAATTGCTTTAATCACTGTTGCAAGACCTTCTCTCTGCTTCACTGGAACAAATGGGGCGCTTATCTCCAAGTATTTGTGTGAATCATCAAATCCAAATGAGCTTCATTTTATTGTAGTTGGTATTTGTGAAGCAGAAAATCTGCACATTGCCCAGAAAATCACCTTGGAAACAAACTGTTCCAGCTCGTTCAATTGGAATGGAAGCGTGCCAGAAAGTCTTGCATTGTGGCAGTCTCGGCTTTCTTCATTCTTACCTTGGAGGAGACTTCTTGATATTTGCAAATTACATTTTCCTGTAAGAATTCTATTTGTGTGATAACAGAGTGTTATATAAAGGAATCGATTGACACATTCCTGAACAAAGAGCATTTTGGACTGACCCTGTGGCTGCCAGTTTACTGATCAGAAAAAGATCCTGGTAATGTTGATAAGGGTTTTTGCCATTGTTTTTGATTCCCCCAACATACCAGGATGCTGTAGAGTGATTAACAGTCAAAGTCAGCCTGATGTACATCTGCCTCATTAGGCTTCCCAGAGAGAAATGGATCAGCCTTGTAACATTACTTCACATATTTACACCCCAGTAATTAGAAATTACAAAGTCAGATCTTCATCGTAGCGTCCTTTATCACTGAGATTAATTGTCTTGTCACAAGTGTATAATTCTGTTGCTAAGTGGGTAGAGCCACAGGGATAGGCAATAAGAGGCAAGAAAGGAAATTTAATTACATCATTGTTGCCATGTAACGCACATATCCACACAGATTAATAATTACATTCAATCAATCGCTATAAATATCAAAGACCGTAAATTTCTATTTACTCATGTAAATGTTTATATATATAGAGAGAGAGGGTCCCTTCCAGTTGATTCAATTGGTGGAACACATAGTATGGGATATCACACCTCTGTGTGTCACCTCTATTCACGTCAATAAGGCAGACAACCTGTGATGACATATGTGCCCACCTGTACACATACACTCCTGTTATTAGTCGTCCCTCAAGTCACCTTGCTAAGAATACCTCTGCCAAGTGAGCTAAGTAGGTACTTCAAGTTACCTCTGTTGTCTGTCAGCATGAAGTTAGCTTAATTGCCCCTATTGGTGTTAGTCTCTACTGCTCAGTTGGTGTGTGGGCTTCTCACTAGTGATGGGATTTCCAGTGCTTTTTTAGAGAACCAGCTCTTTCGGCTCCCAACCGGATCTTCAAGTTGTTTTGTTGCTTTAATTAAATTACTAACAACAACAATATAAAATGATGCACAAAAGGAATTACTAATGTAAAAAAAACGTGGTTTTATTTATATATGTTCATATATAAATACATACGGTGGCCCCTAGAGACAAAACACGTACAAACTCCAAAACACATTGCTAGCCTTCCAAAACAGAGCTACCTAGATCACTTAAATTACACAATTGAGAGCAATTATGAGTGTTTGTGTATATTCAAATAATTAAAAAAAACAAAAAACGTTCATTTACCTGTTACTACCACACACCAAATCCAGTCGTTGGTACTTCCTGGCTTGTGTAGCCACAAGCTAGGGGCCACCGTAAATATACTTTTATTTATTCACTCCACATAAAATGTAATAAATAAATTATATAATAGGGCTTTGGAGTTGACGTCACGCCGCAGTGCATCGTGGGATCGCGGCACCATGTCAGAAGGCCACAAATCAAAACAAACACACTGTGTTGGAAGCAGGACTGCCAGAACCATGCTTAAAATCAGCGCAAAAGACAAAGGGCTGTATCGCGACCGATTGCGCCCAGACGCCAAGAGACGGTACTTTGAAAAAATAGCGTGCATCGGTAAGGTGGACCCGTATGAAATAAGGCAGTGGAGTGGAAACCCAGACGGCCTACCGTCGTTGTCCTATCCCGATATCGTTGCGTACCTTGTCTGTGGAGTCAGCGCATACACGGCGAATTATTTTCGGAATTATAAATTCCTGGAGGCACACATCTAATTCACAAATGGTTGGGTACAAGATTTGGCCGTTTTTAAGCCTCCGCGTTGTGAGTACGTTGACCATATGACCAAGATACAGCCAGAGGTGGCCAGCTGTGCGTTGCCATGTAAATAGTTTGCATTTCATGTGTATGTACTTGCTAAGTACATGTGAACAGATCTTGAATAAAAAAAAATAAACAGACTTTTCTTTTCTGTTTCATATTTCATATGCTGGTTTGCCTGCAATAATGCCAAATAATAAGCTACTCCGTCAACATGACGTGGTTCTGCAGCATCACACATTACGATGTTTTATCTAATTATCTATGACCTCAGTGCATTCAAAATAAGACTAAAAGCCTATTAAGAGAGATATGAATTTATTTAGAACTCACCGGAAAGAAAATGCCGCGAGCAAATCAACAAAAAATTGGGGATGGCAGAGAACTCGATATCCGCTCGTCTGACCGCTGCAATCCAAGCCTGACGTCTTCGTTTAGTAATATCGGATACATGAGATCCCTCCCGTTGCCTCCAGGAGGGGAGACGATGAAAAGAGAGCCCATTTTCCAGCTTCTTGCCTTCCCTATCGTGTGATCTAACGTTGCAACCGACAACACAGCACGTACGAACCATAGCTGACGCTTCCGTGTGCTTCGTTTGGCCTACTGTCATGGCGGGAGGGGGCGTGGCCCCGCTCCAGTGACATCACGCTCCAAAGCCCTATACAAAAACCAACTATTTACATTTCAACTTTTAACTATTTAAATTTTCAGCTTTTTCCTTTTAAACAAATTTAAAGTGAAACAACACAAAACACTGCAAACCACAACAAAATTAAATATAAATTAAAATATGAAAACAAAAAGAAGATGCACATTCTCTGTCATATGGGGCTGCATGAATAAACTTTCTGAATCCTTTATCATCCGCCACTGAAAATAGTTGTGGATGATTACTATACCTTTCTAATGTGACGTTGTTGTCCCTGGCTCTCTTTCTCTCTCTTTCGCTCCGTCTCTGTTCCTGCGCTACCGCCCCTCCCCCCTCTGCCCAGCGCAAGCACAAGGCTCGCATGCGGAGTGAAGCGAAAAAAAAATGCGAGAGAGAGGCTCCCAATAAGGAGCCGGCTCACGTCGTTCACTTCAAAGAGTCGGCTCTAAGAGCCGTTTCGTTCGCGACCGACACATCACTACTTCTCACACATATGAGCCTTCTGTGAAGAATGGCTGGCATCTCCCTTAAAGGAAGTGTGAGGACAGTTATTCAGTAGGGACTCAGAGCAGAGGCACTTGTCCTTGTCATCACTGAAAGGAGCCAGTTGGTGTTTTGAGCATCTGACTAGGATTCCTCCTGGCCACCTCCTAGCTGAGGTATTTTGGGCATTTCCTACTGGGAGGAGGCGTTAGGGTAGACATGCTGGAGCAATCACATCTTTTGACTGTCCTGGGAAAACCTGGACATTCCTACACTTGGAGGAGGTGGCTAGGGAAGTCTGAGTTTCGCTGATTAGGCTATTGCCCCAGACACAGATAAGCAGCAGAAGATGGGTGGATGGAGTTAGCTCTCTTTATGGAACAGAAAACTCTGAGCTTGGCTCATTTTAGGGCTAACAAACTCAGTGTTTTCACTAGACCTGCTCTCTTGAACATGGTCCAGAAAAAAATGAGCTGATGTGAAGCAGGTAGGTAAGCCAGGGAACCTCTGGGAGCCAAAAAAGGGGCACACTTCTTCACAGGGACACAAACACAGACACTCTTGAACAGTGGCAGTCCTAGCCTGTTTGGCGCCCTGGGCGAACACTCCCCCCCCCCCCACACACACATAAAACATATTAAGCATTGTACATTAACATAAAACTGTTGTCGGAACCATACTGAATTTCACCAGAGAAACACACACACACACACACATATGAAGAGAGAGAGAGTATGCATAGTATGCAAACGGCTACCAAACAGCCATCATATTTCGTCATACAATGAGAACAGGACAAATCAACAATTGACAATGACTAATTAATATTAAAATCTGTAACATAATGTATTGTTTGGAGTTTAGTCTGTTACTGTTACTATTTTTACCATTTCTTCTTGGAGCAACTGTAACCCACATAATTTCCTTAGGGATTAATAAAGTATTCTGATTCTGATTGTTTCAGGATACATGACCTGCCATTATCCAATGACACATCTGCTTACCTGTATCTTTTGCTCGTTTCTCCTCCTCTTCTTTTCTCTTTTTTCTAAACTGAGGACCTGATGTCTTTGAACTTTTCTTGTCCATCTTCCATTGGTTTTAATTTTGCACGGGTTGTGTGAGACTTTAAATCATCAAACTGTAAATTATAAATTTTAAACTGTTATTGATCCCTTAATCCCGAGTCGTAAAGTGTATATTTATTTTCTTACTCTTCTTATATTTATTGTTTGTTTACTTGCACTGCTGTAACTGGAGCCTCGTCGTCTCGTCTCTCTATATACTGGACTGTATGTAGCGGAGATGACAATAAAGTTTACTTTGACTTCAGCAGCGAGCAGGCGCACCGAGGGCTCTCGCGCTCACTTTTTGCGTATAGAATTTCGAAAAAACATTGGTGCAAATTATAAGTCTGTATCATAATGTCTGGTGTTTTCGTGTTTGTTGGTTTGTTTTTATTTTGTTTTATTTTGCGAGTTGGTTATTAGACGCTGCTCCAGCCAGCCAGAGAATCCCCCGCCGCCCCGCCCTCTCCTCCCTGTGCCGCAAGCAGCAGGCGCACCTCGCAAATGGAGGGCGCCCTTACTCCCAGCAAATGGGTGATAGAAAACCGATCGGTGCCTATGCCATTCCCGATATGCACTGGCATGATGTCGGGGCAGCATGAGTATGAGCAATTTTTTTTTGCCGATGCCCATGATGCTGCCCCCACCACGATGCCACCCCGGGCAACCGCCTGTGTCGCCCGTATCAAAAACCACTACTGCTCTTGAAGGAGGAAGAGAAATGAGCAAAGTAATGGGAGAGAGGGATAGCTGACACTGGTGGGAACATTGATGTCAGGGGGAAGTGTTTTAGGCCTGTTTTACTTTGGGTAGACTGGTTCTTAGTTTTTGTTTGAGAGGCTTTCACTTCACTCTCTGCCCTTGTAACCAGGGCAATGTATTCGGATGCCAGAAGTAAATGTTAAGGTCACTAGTCAAGTGGCAACAAGCCACTAACCAACAGCTAACACAATTTAAAAATCGTTTGGTACCATCTACACCACCTTCCTCCCTGAAAGGCTGAAAATGTTGTTGGAAATGCATTCCGCATTTCCAACAACATTTTTAAACATTTTTAAGCATTTTTAAACTTGTTTTCCGACTGGCTGTGTTCGGACTTTTATCCTGCTGCAGAATGAATTTGGGTAGGAAAATATCTAACATGCCTAAATGGTAAATGGTAAATGGCCTGTATTTGTATAGCACTTTTTCTAGTCCCTAAGGACCCCAAAGCGCTTTACACAACCAGTCATCCACCCATTCACACACACATTCACACACTAAAACAGTCACACATGCGCCACCTAGTCCACTGGCATTAACACACTCTGTGTAGTTGGAAAACAGAACATATCCTCATTTGAATGCAGCTGGATGAGTCAGACCACCATGGGGGGAGGGGGTGGGGTGGGAGTGATGTGTTTTCAAAAATGAAATCAAAGATCTTTTAAAATATACAGATTCCGTCTTAATCCCAGGTAGAAATGAGACTTTTCTGTCTACTGTGAGTGTGTCCTAATACGGAGACTGAATTGGAAGCTTTGACTCTAAGACATCCAGATTGTAGAATATATATATTGGAAGTGCTAGGGGATCTCCCAGGGCTGAGAGGTGCTGCATAAGTTGGTCTCGGTGGTGATGCTGGTCTTACTGTGGGACTATAAAGACGGTGAGCTGGGTAGGTGAGTTCGAAGTCCTCCAGATGTCCAGGAATGCATTGCACCCTGCTGGGACGGGGACTGAGTGCAGGCTGGTCGTCATTAAACTCTCTGGGTGTCGCCATAGCGCAGCTTGTGTACATCCGGCTGGAAGGACCACTTGTAGAATATATATACTGGAAGTGCTGGGTATACAAGTCTGTCTTCAGTTAGAAAGACTGCAGCAGTCCAGGAGTTTAGTTCACTGTCTTTAATTAAGCTCCACAGAAGAATTGGTTACATAAGAGCTTGCCATGTTTAATCCAAATGTGATGCAGCCAGATATGAACTTACAGTTGTAGCAGATGCAGTATATGTAACTATCAGCATGGTTGTCTGGAAACAGAAACAGGTAATTCTATAATTAGTAGCGTCACAGATAACTAAGAAACAGTCATAACACATCATCTACTCAGACACAGCAATATTTTATGTCCACAAGTGGTCACTGTAAGACCATAAGTTGGCTAAATAGCACATATCTTACAAGTTGCTAGTAGTACGGCAAGAACGTGGCAAGCTAACAAAACTAAACTAAACAATAAACAACAGAAAAATCCTTTAACCGCTGGATGTAATTAGTGGAGATATCATCTGAATTTCAGGAGTGGGACCACTCCTCCTTCACGCCCCCTCCGGCCTCAGGCTATAAAAGCCCCCCTTCAATAATATCTGCTGTTCTCATTTTCATGCTAACACCCCTCGTCGTCAGACGCCTTGCAAAATTCTAAAAGCTTGATTCCTACTCAACCTTTCGCTCATCATCATGGATTCCCTGTCGCTCAGCCCATCGGACCAAGACCTCAGTCTTTCTCCACCTAAATTTTCCCAGGCAGTCCAGGATCTGCAACCTAAACTTCCTAGTGGAGCTGCCGCGGATAGCCCGATTACAGCTAGCCCGTCTGGGGCACCTTCCAGCAGCCGTCCTCGCCACACAGCTGTCAGGTCCGCCGTCCGCCCCAGCATGCCTTTACCTCAACTCCTCTCTCCGCTCCATTCAACAATACAGCGGAACTACAACCTTCGAACTGCTACTAGGGGACGATCCACTCCCAGTAAAAGTTCACGACAGAGCTCCACTCCGGATCACCCTGAAGCGCGTCTCCAGCCCCGCGGAGCTTCCCGGAAATACGATCCATCTCAGCATTCAACTCCGAGGTCGCTCTGCCATTCCCACGCTACAGTGATGTCTCCCGAAGATTCTTTGGCGACGAAGATCTCTGACCGGACCGTCGCCCATCTCCAACGAGTTTTGAAAGAGTTAGGCATCCGCTGATAACAAGACTACATTATTCCGTTTCTTCTTAACATCTCAGCGCTCCCTCTCTCATTCACTGAGTTAATCCTCCTCCGGGCATAAATGAAGCCAGCGCCTCCATTAACAACGCTTCCTCGCTCCTTTCAGCCTCACCCAGCCAGCAACAGTAGCAGCTCACCACCACTCAGCGTGCTCCCTCCTCAGCTGCTCCTCCTACTCAGCGTGACACTTCCCTAGGATTGCCAGTTCTGCGGTGTCCAATCCCCCCTTTGCAACTCACCCCAACAAACCCTCTCGGCACAGAGTTGCCAGGCCCTCGGCCACATATTCCTCCTCTGCTAAACTCTGCCGCTAACCTCGGCACCGGGATGCCAGGTATTCAGCCACTCATTCCTCCTCTGCTCAGTTCTGCGGCTAACCTCGGCACCGGAATGCCAGGTTCTCAGCCACTCATTCCTCCTCTGCTAAACTCTGCCGCTAACCTCGGCACCGGGATGCCAGGTATTCAGCCACTCATTCCTCCTCTGTTAAACACTGCAGCTAACCTTGGCACTGGGGTGCCAGGTTCTCAGCCACCTTTTCCTCCTCTGCTAAACACTACAGGTAATCTCAGCACTGGGATGCTAGGTTCTCAGCCACTCATTCCTCCTCTGTTAAACACTGCAGCTAACCTCGGCACTGGGGTGCCAGGTTCTCAGCTACCTTTTCCTCTTCTACCAAACACTGCAAGTAACTTTGGCCCCCGGGATGCCAGGTCCTCTCACCTTCACTCCTTCCCATCATATTTCAGCTAACATCCCTACAACCAGCCGTCTGACCGTTCATCCCTCCAACCCAGCAGCCTTTCCTCCTCCCGTCAGTGAAGCTCCGAGCTGCACCTGGCCTAGTGTTTTAGCCCAGGCTCCATTTTTTCAAGCTAGCACTGCCCAGTTTTCGCTGCGCCCCGTCACATCCTGCTTCCGCCTGCATCGTCCCAGCCCCAAATGATCCACAGCCCTCGCGCCGTCCATCCGTTCTTACCCGCTTGACCCCAGCTCCCGTACCAGAACTTTCTAAACCCACAATTTCCATCCCCAGCATGCCTTTGCCTCAAGGTTGAGACAAGCGGGGCAGGCCCATCATGCACCTTGGAGACCGCACCATTTGCAATAACTTCAACGACTCCGGCTGTTCCATGTCTCAATGCCGCTATCTTCACTGCTGCTCCTCTTGCAGCAGCGGCCATTCCCGCCCCGCATGCCCCCACAACCCCACCAAGCCATGACTAGCTTTGTCAGCTTCCACACCCATCCATATTCCGGCACCAAAAGATGCCTTAAAAAATCACCCTAAGCCAGACTTCGTCAACTTCCTAGTAAAAGGTTTTTCAGAAGGCTTCCACCCAGGGATCGTCGCCCAGCCATCGGTTTCTTGTGCTTGCAAAAACCTGCAGTCAGCTCTCAAAGACCCAGAAACCGTCGACAGCCTGCTCGCCAAGGAAGTCAGGGAGGGTTTTATGATCGGATGCTTCCCCAAACGTCCCTTTACCCTCTTTCGCATCAACTCTCTGGCAGAGAGTTGCCCCAAGCTCTTCGACTAACTCTCCGAAGCTCTATGTTGGATCCTCTCCAACAACCATAAGTTGCCATTTTTGGTCCACCTTCTCGAAGACTTCCTACTCATCTCCCCTTCCACGTCACCACCAGCTCACGGGTTACCCACTCTGAGGTCAGTCTTCTCCGAACTCGGCGTTCCTTTGTCGGAAGAGAAAACAGAGGGACCTTCAACATCCCTGGAGTTCCTCGGCATAAGCCTCAACACCGAACATTTCCAGGCCTCCCTGCCCATCGAAAAGCTCAATCGCGTCACCCTTCTCCTCCAAAACTTTCTCTTTGCTCCCACTTGCTCCAAACGACAGCTGCTCTCCCTTTTGGGTCACTTAAACTTTGCTCTACGCATAATCCCTCAAGACCGCTCCTTTATCTCTCACTTGCTTTCACTCGCTGCATCTAATCCATCACTTCTTGACTCCATCACGCCGGATAGCTCTTCCAGGGCCGAACTGCGTCTCTGGCAACTTCTGCTCACTAACTGGAATGGCATCACCTGACAATCAGCTGTCCCACCCTGACGACATTCAGCTCTACACAGATGCTGCCCCTTCTGCCGGCTTTGGGGGCTATTACGGCAGAAGGTGGTTCTCTTCAGCTTGGCCTCCCGAGTTCCGTCAATATACAGTATCTACGAGTGGTTCCTGCCTTTGTCAGCCGTTTACGAAATCGCAGCCTTACTGTGGGGCCACGAATGGTCAAAAAGATCCATCCTCATTCAGTCTGACAACCTCGCCGTAGTCGACATAATCAACAAAGTCCGAAGCAATTCCCCTTCCATTATGCCCTTCATGCTGCGGCTCACTTGGCTATCAGTCACCCACCAGTTCCTAATCAGAGCAGTTCCTAACCAGGCCATTTCAATTCCATCGCTGACTTCCTGTCTCATCTCTCCCTCCAGACATTCAGAGCCTTGGCCCCCCACGCAGAGGCAGCTCCGACCCCAGACCTCCATTTTCAGCCACGACGTTCGAGATCTAAACCTTAGCATCGCAGAACTCATCAGTATCTCCCAAGAAGCAATTATAAATAGTCTTGCAGCAAGCACATTGTCCACTTATTGGACTGCTTGGAACAAGTTCCGTTCGTTCCATAATAACTTCAACCTGCCCTTCCCGTCATTCGACATCGCAACAGTTTCCAGCTTCATATCTCATGCCTTCCGGTTTCTGAGCATCAAAATTCCCACGATAAAGACATACCTCAGCGGCATCAATTTCTTTGCCAAACTGCTCACAGGTTCGCCACGCCCAACCATTATGTCGTCCCAGATATCATTACTCATCAAAGGTCTCCAGCGTTAGTCACCTGCCACGACCCTACACCACTTACCCCTAACTTCAGATCTTCTAGATCGCTGCCTCTCTACCCTCCAGCTGAAGTATAGCGACTACTTCCTGGCACGCACACTCGAAGCCATGTTCCTGCTCGCCTTCTTCGGCTTCTTATGCTGTTCCGAATTCACCTGCTCATCTTCGAAATCCCATCCGGATCTTCACCTGTGCTTGAACGACATCCACCCAGTCTCCGAAGACTGCCTCATTTTCTCCCTCAAACGAAGCTAAACCAATCAATCGGGCAGCCCCACACCTATATACCACTTCAAAATAAACTCACCTTTAAGTCCCTTCGAATCACTAACCCATTACCTCCACCTCAGAAAATATCAGCATGCCTTACCTTCAGATCCACTGTTCATCACCAAATCTGGCCACGCCCCAACCAGGTCATGGTTTCTCTCACACTTTCGCCAAGTGCTCTCGTCTTCTGGGATTCCTCCCAGTCTCTTCTCTGGCCATTCCTTTCGCAGCGGCGCTGCGACTTCTGCCTCCCGCAAAGGAATCCCCGACCACTTAACCCTTGTATGGTGTTCGGGTCTGTGAGACCCATGCCATTTAGAGGCCGTTGCCCCTTTAGGCAGTATATACCATCAAAACCTGCAAAATATGGTATAAAGATATGTACACTTGATTAGAACTGATTTTATTTTTTTTTTATAACATTTTATTGACAAAAAAGGAGAAGCACATTAATTCATAAATGTGATCGAACAAAGGTAAAAGGAAAAAATTAACCATGTTTGCTGTTCACATGGCTCGTAATTGGGATAAAGTAAACATCTGTTGAGTAATTTAACATAAAATTGTTTGATAGTGTTAATTGGAAAGCCAAAACTCTAGCGGGTCCACCAGACCCATGAACACTGGCTGAGTAACAAAAATACGAACACCATACAAGGGTTAATCAAGCTCCTAGGCCGATGGTCATCACAAGCCTACCAGTTATACATTCACAACAATCTCCAAGATCTCCGTAACGCCCAGCCTTCACTCCTGTAGGGGATGCCTTCTTTTGGGAGCCGTCGCCAGTCCCCTTCGAGGCCTTCCCCATACCGCAGCACCAGTTTACACTTCCTTGTCCCTCATCGCCCATCGTTACCGAGGTTGTGGTCCCAGCTAGTGAATTGCAGGAGATTCTGGCCACTGGTATTAACTTAGTGCAACTTAATTAAATAATTAAATAAGCCTACCAACATGGTATCAATATACCGAGGCATAACTAGCTTTAACATGCACAAACAACTATAGCTATTATCATACCAGTTAACCTGTCAAAGGTAATAACACTTACAGGTTCATTAACGCACACATAATCACACAAAACCGCGTTACAACTGCCATGCTTTGCTGCTGCTCCTTTCATCTCTCACTCTCCCTCTGCGTGATGCGCACATGACCGCTGATGCACTCATTCCCTTTGGGTGCACTTGATTCCTGCTTCTAGGCGTCCTGAGGCCGAGTCAGCAGGGAATTTGCAGACAGATGTTCTCCTTAAGTATCTCCTATCCAAATAAATGCCAGTTAACAATTAGGATTCCTGTGAGGAAATATGTATTTGTCTGTTGGCACAAATCACACAAAAGTTCAATACAGATTCCATCCACCTTTAGTTTCCAGGACACATGATCATCTAAGGATTCTAGCTGACAGAAAAAATACTGGTGCGATTGCACCTGACAGTGTGGAGCAATGGCCAAAAAGGAAAACTGTGTGTGTAGCAGTTTCAGTGGCAGTTTTACTTGCAGTAGCTAGATATCCATAAATAAACACACATAAACTGCATTTATGAACTTCCAGTTGATTTGTACTGTCCTTAAATGCTCTCACTCAAGCTGCTCCCTCTGTTGCAAGTCTGTCCTTTTGCAGACATGCAGCTTGTAAGTGCCTGAACTGAACAGGCATCAGATAAACACTGTAGCAGCTTCATGCCCACTGTTTGTCTGGGTGCAAAAAAATGCTTTAAGTATTGATACACGGATCCCTGGCAGAATGCTCCCTGCACCTGGGGACTCTTGTCCTACTGGGAGACTTCTGTGCAATTTGTTCATAACAAACACCATGTTTAAACATGAGGGTGTCCATAAGTGCACGTGGCACCAGGACGCTCTAGGCCGCAGGTCAATGATGGATTTTGTAATCGTATCACCAGACCTGCGGCCATATGTTCTGGACAGTCGGGTGAAGAGAGGGGCTGAGCTGTCAACTGATCACCACCTGGTGGTGAGTTGGATCAGGTGGCGGGGAGGATGGTGAACAGACCTGGTGCACCTAAACGTATAGTGTGAGTGCGCTGGGAATGCCTGACAGAGGCCCTGGTCCGCAAGACTTTTCAGCTCACATCTACTGCTGAGCTTCAACAGCATTCCAAGCGAGACTGGGGCCAAATGGACCATGTTCAGCATCTCTATTGCTGAAGTTATATATTTAAATGTATATTATCCTCTCTGGTTACTCTGGTATGAATGACTCAGAATTACTTTATAGTAAATAACACACTACTGGGAAAACACAGTGTGAAAGAATTCCAGATTAAAGTTTTTAGTTCAACATACAAGTGATAACTGTTGGCCTTCATCAGGTTTAATTTAATGCTGTCAGCGAAAATATGTCCTCTTCATGCAGCTGACTACATTCAGTGTTTAAGCTTCCTGAAACAAAAAACTGAGTTACTGTTTATGTTCCTATATAGTGACACAGTTACACTACTTGTGAAAAATTTTAGAACTCCTTTTTTTCCAGTTCTTCAAGTCATTCAAGTCCAATGAACAGCTTAAATGGTACAAAGGTAAGTGGTGAAAAAAGGTAAGGTTAGGCAAAACTGAAAAATAATGTACATTTCTGAATTATACAAAAAGGCCTTTTTCAGAGACAACATGGGTTAACAGTTTAAATCTGTTTTGCAGCAATGGAGGTTGATCAAGCCTTGAAAGCTGGTGCTACTATTTCCTACAGGTGTTCCAACTTTTCTGGATTACTTCCCCCTCTGTCTGCATAAAAGCAGTGCTGGAACACACTGTGGTACCATACCCTAGTTGAACAGTATTGTACTTCAGAAAGTAGTGTTGGTACAAAAATGGCAAGAAAAAAGTAATTAACCATGGAAGAGAGACAGACCATCATAACACTTATAAATGTAGGTCTTTGCTACAGAGAAACTGCAAAGAAAGTCAAGGTGTCAGTGAGTACAGTTTCCTTCAGCATCCAAAGGCTCAGAAACAAACTGTGACAGGAAGAGGTCTGCAGACCCAAAGACACGACTGAATCAGAGGACAAGTTTCTGAGAGTTAACAGCTTGTGTGATCGGCGGCTCACAGGACAACAGCTTCAAGCAGCTTAATAGTGGTCGTAGTAAGCAAGTCTCAGTTTCAGCTGTGAAGAGAAGACTTCAAGCTGCAGGTTTAACAGGATGAGTTGCAGCAAGAAAGCCAGACGTCAGAATAAGATGAGCAGGCTTGTCTGGTCCATGAAACACCGACACTGGACTACTGAAGACTGGAAGAACAGCCCGTTCTCACTCCCGGGGCGTAGCATACCGACGTTTTGTCACGTCCCGCGGCGTTCGTGAGGAACGCGAAAGGTGACCTGCCGCGTTCTGATGGTATGCGGCGGGTTATGGATGAATTTCAGTGGAATGACGGTCCCGTTGGTAATAGACGTTCCAGCCATGTATTCCAGCCCTAATCGTAACCTTATCCCTAACCCTAACCATAACCCTATTCCTAACCTTAACCATCACAGAAATGACATGAAATAGTGTTTTTGAAAGCAATTTTAAGAAAATGAACGAAAATGTGTAGATTGAGTCCAAACGGTTCTCATGTTTTGTCATTTTTCCGATCTCGTCATTTAGGAACGTGTTGGGTACCCGAAAGCGTAAAATGTTGACGATTTGTCACCTAGCGTAAAATATTACGCTTAAGGAGTGAGAACGTGTTGGGAAGAAGGTATTATGGACTGTTGAATCAAAATTTCAAATCTTCGGTTCATCACGCAGGTGTCACACATTTATGGGAACTTCTGCAACAGATATGGGAAGAACTTTCTGAAGCATATTTGATTTCTATTGTAGAAAGAATGGCACAGGTGTGTTCAGCTGTTATATCTGCCAAAGGTAGCTACTGATGAGTTAAAAGTTTGATCTATAAATTGATTCCATGATTTCTTTTTTGACTTTTTGTCTTTCCCAAAGAAAATTCTGTCTGAGGAGAACTTTTTTCTTTTTTGTTTTAGTTTGTCCCCAGTTCCATCCACTAACATGGAAGAGGCGGAGTTTATGACCATTACTGCAGCCAGACACCAGGGGGCAATAGAAACATTTTGGCTTCATTTTTGGGGAGCTATTAGGTCAACCACGTTTTCTACAGTCATGTTTTCTACAGCCACTGCTATGAAGTGTGAGTAGCCATCTACCATATCTGTCTAGCTATTTGATCTACCCTAAGTCCTTCGGCCCAAGAAGTGCTTAAGTGTAAATGAGGACTTTTAAAAACATATATCACTGCAAAAACAGTTGCCTGTAGAGCTGGTCACCTACACACCGGAAGGGTGGTCGTTCGATCCCAGGCTCCTCCAGCCTACATGCCAAATATCCTTGGGCAAGGTACTAACCCCATGTTGCCCTCCAATGCATCCATCGGACTGTGAATCCGAGTGAATGTTAGATAGAAGCACTAAAAACCTTAGAAAAAGTGCTTGTGTGAATGGGTATGATTGGGTGAATGCACGAGTTGTATAAACTGCTTTGAGTGCTCAGTGAGAGTAGAAAAGTGCTATATAGGAACCAGTCCATTTACCATTTACACTATTTGCTTATTACACTATTTCAGAACCAGACAAAAAGAAAAGAGGCTACATATAATGTGCTTACTTATAGTTAACTGATTATGTCTCTTTCTGGTCATTTTGTACCGTGATTGACAGAAAAGAATTTGTCACATCGTACAGAGGACCTGGCTACTGGCTGAATGTTTATTAAGACATCAATCTGTTTGCCAGTCGGTGACATTTTGTAAAGCTTATCGCTCATTACGTTGTATTTTTAGACCCCTTCTCCTCCAAAATGATCTGTCATATGATAATGCCACGATCTGACATGGCATTATCATAAAGCCGAAACTCACTTTTCATTGTATACTCAGAGTTCCAAAGGGAGGGTAATACAGAAGCCTCTGTTGGCCCAGGTCTGGTGCTTGGCCTTGAATAATGTATCCAGTGGAGGTTACAGGATGTTGTGGTGATGGAGCAGATCAGTGAGACAGGTGGCTCTTAGTGATACATGGGTGGTGTCTTAAGAGAATGACTGTTTTGGGACTCAAAGCCAGTGAGCCTACTAAGTTTATGTTTACAGGAGAGATAAGTGGGGAGCTGGAGTTTTATATGCAGTTTATTTAGGGCTATATTGAGTAATCCATTCTGGAGGCCATGAAAGTATATATATCTATGATTCAGTAGTAGAGGAAGAGAGTGATCAAAGAGGACAAGCTATGATTTAGGGGGTCGAGGCAGTTCTAGTGATTTGATTGATATCTGTCAAAAATGGCTCAGAGGTTCCAGGTCTTTATGTCATGGCTATGTCATTTTCAGAGCCCTGCACAACAGACTCTGCCTATTAAGGGGTTATTGGGACACTCTGACAGATACTCCTGCTCATGTCAAAAACACACAAAGATGGATTTTCTCACCAGCTGAAAGTCCTGTGTTGAGAATTTCCAGCTGGTGGCTGTTCACAACAAAAATGATTTACAACACTCAGATCCATAAAACAAAACTCCCCCGCACAAATTGCAGTGAGATATAACAATCCATAACACAGTACAAAAACTTCTTTTCTGCCAACAGTGCTATTGTGCACATATTACAGCTGTTTGAAGGACACTCTGCAGGCTGTACAGGGCTGCACTTTCTTACAGTTCTGACAGGAAACACTTTTGAGTTTAACACAGTTTCTAATAAAACATACTTTTTTCTGTCTTAGCTGTAAAAATATACAAACTATACTGACTTAAAGTAGCTCTTTAAATCACATATATATTTAATAAATCCTTTGCGCACAGTGCGACCCTGGACCAATAAGCATTAGTTTTGCCTCAATTGTGTTGAAGGTGGAGAGTGCACAGTGTACACACTGCAGACAAATATGTATACATTTCATCTAACAGAGCATTTCACACATAACCTGAGCCCAGCTGAAGCCTTTTTTTTAAGTCTGCCTGTCTGCCGTCTACCCACACAGTCCAAAGATCTACAGTAACTGGAAACCCTCACAGGTAATGCACATATTTGTCTAGACACAGGATGTTTCTATAAACTAGTGGTTCTAATATTGACCCCTTATGAGCAAGCACTATTGTTTACCTTGTTTGTTGTGATACTATGTTCACCAAATGGCTGGATTATGGAGGCATATGCAGTGATTTAGAGAGTTCGGTAACTTTGGTCTTCCTCTTCTTTAAGCTGTTGTTGTTACAGGTCACCACAACATACAGTGGCTTGCAAAAGTATTCGGCCCCCTTGAACTTTTCCACATTTTGTCACATTACAGCCACAAACATGAATCAATTTTATTGGAATTCCAGGTGAAAGCCCAATACAAAGTGGTGTACACGTGAGAAGTGGAACGAGAATCATACATGATTCCAAACATTTTTTACAAATAAATAACTGCAAAGTGGGGTGTGCGTAATTATTCAGCCCCCTGAGTCAATACTTTGTAGAACCACCTTTTGCTGCAATTCCAGCTGCCAGTCTTTTAGGGTATGTCTCTACCAGCTTTGCACATCTACAGACTGATTCTTGCCCATTCTTCTTTGCAAAACAGCTCCAGCTCAGTCAGATTAGATGGACAGCGTTTGTGAACAGCAGTTTTCAGATCTTGCCACAGATTCTGGATTGGATTTAGATCTGGACTTTGACTGGGCCATTCTAACACATGGATGTGTTTTGTTTTAAACCATTCCATTGTTGCCCTGGCTTTATGTTTAGGGTGGTTGTCCTGCTGGAAGGTGAACCTCCGCCCCAGTCTCAAGTCTTTTGCAGACTCCAAGAGGTTTTCTTCCAAGATTGCCCTGTATTTGGCTCCATCCATCTTCCCATCAACTCTGACCAGCTTCCCTGTCCCTGCTGAAGAGAAGCACCCCCAGAGCATGATGCTGCCACCACCATATTTGACAGTGGGGATGGTGTGTTCAGAGTGATGTGCAGTGTTAGTTTTCCGCCACACATAGCGTTTTGCATTTTGGCCAAAAAGTTCCATTTTGGTCTCATCTGACCAGAGCACCTTCTTCCACATGTTTGCTGTGTCCCCCACATGGCTTGTGGCAAACCGCAAACGGGACTTCTTATGGTTTTCTGTTAACAATGGCTTTCATCTTGCCACTCTTCCATAAAGGCCAACTTTGTGCAGTGCACGACTAATAGTTGTCCTATGGACAGATTCCCCCACCTGAGCTGTAGATCTCTGCAGCTCGTCCAGAGTCACCATGGGCCTCTTGGCTGCATTTCTGATCAGCGCTCTCCTTGTTCGGCCTGTGAGTTTAGGTGGACGGCCTTGTCTTGGTAGGTTTACAGTTGTGCCATACTCCTTCCATTTCTGAATGATGGCTTGAACAGTGCTCCGTGGGATGTTCAAAGCTTGGGAAATCTTTTTGGAGCCTAAGCCTGCTTTAAATTTCTCAATAACTTTATCCCTGACCTGTCTGGTGTGTTCTTTGGACTTCATGGTGTTGTTGCTCCCAATATTCTCTTAGACAACCTCTGAGGCCATCACAGGGCAGTTGTATTTGTACTGACATTAGATTACACACAGGTGCACTCTATTTAGTCATTAGCACTCATCAGGCAATGTCTATGGGCAACTGACTGCACTCAGACCAAAGGGGGCTGAATGATTACACACACCCCACTTTGCAGTTATTTATTTGTAAAAAATGTTTGGAATCATGTATGATTTTCGTTCCACGTCTCACGTGTACACCACTTTGTATTGGTCTTTCACCTGGAATTCCAATAAAATTGATTCATGTTTGTGGCTGTAATGTGACAAAATGTGGGAAAGTTCAAGGGGGCCAAATACTTTTGCAAGCCACTATATATTTTAACATACATTTTAGGGGGTTGGGAAGCTCAACTTGTAATCGGAAGGTTGTCGGTTCGATCCCCAGCTCTGTCTGTCTTGGTTGTTGTGTCCTTGGGCAAGACACTTCACTTACCACCTACTGGTGATGGCCAGAGGGGCCGATGGCGCGATATGGCAGCCTCGCTTCTGTCAGTCTGCCCCAGGGCAGCTGTGGCTACAACTGTAGCTTGCCTCCACCAGTGTGTGAATGTGAGATTGAATGAATAGTGGAACTGTAAAGCGCTTTGAGGGTCTCGAAAAGTGCTATATAAATGCAATCCATCCATCCATCCATCCATCTTCATCCGCTTTATCCGAGGCCGGGTCGCGGGGGCAGCAACCTAAGCAGAGAAGCCCAGACCTCTCTCTCCCCAGCCACCTCCTCCAGCTTATCCGGGGGAACACCAAGGCGTTCCCAGGCCAGCCGAGAGATATAATCTCTCCAGCGTGTCCTGGGTCTGCCCCGGGTCCTCCTCCCGGTGGGACATGCCCGGAACACCTCACCCAGGAGGCGCCCAGGAGGCATCCTTGTCAGATGCCCGAACCACCTCAACTGGCTCCTTTCGATGTGGAGGAGCAGCGGCTCTACTCTGAGCCCCTCCCGGATGGCCGAACTTCTCACCCTATCTCTAAGGGAGAGGCCAGCCACCCTTTGGAGGAAGCTCATTTCTGCCGCTTGTATCCGCGATCTCGTTCTTTCGGTCACTACCCACAGCTCGTGGCCATAGGTGAGGGTAGGGACGTAGATCGACCGGTAAATTGAGAGCTTCGCTTTTACACTCAGCTCCCTCTTCACCACGACGGACCGGTGCAGCGTCCGCATCACTGCAGCCGCAGCACCAATCCGTCTGTCGATCTCCGGCTCCCTTCTCCCATCACTCGCGAACAAGACCCCGAGATACTTGAACTCCTCCACTTGGGGCAGGAACTCATCCCCGACCCGGAGTGGGCACTCCACCCTTTTCCGGCTGAGAACCATGGCCTCAGATTTGGAGGTGCTGATCCTCATTCCCGCTGCTTCACACTCGGCTGCGAACCGTTCCAGTGCGAGCTGGAGGCCTTCACCTGATGAAGCCAACAGAACCACATCATCCGCAAAAAGCAGAGATGAGATTCTGAGGCCACCGAAGTGAAAGCCCTCCGCCACTTGGCTGCGCCTAGAAATCCTGTCCATAAAAATTATGAACAGAACCGGTGACAAAGGGCAGCCCTGGCGGAGCCCATCACCCACCGGGAACGAGTCCGACTTATTGCCGGCAATGCGAACCAAACTCTTGCAACGGTTGTATAGGGATCGAATGGCCCGTAGCAATGGGCCAGACACCCCATACTCCCGCAACACCTCCCACAGGGACACGGTCGAATGCCTTCTCCAAGTCCGCAAAACACATGTAGACTGGTTGGGCAAACTCCCATGCACCCTCAAGTATCCTTGAGAGGATAAAGAGCTGGTCCAGTGTTCCGCGACCAGGACGAAAACCGCATTGTTCCTCCTGTATCCGAGGTTCGACTAGCGGACGAACTCTCCTTTCCAGCACCCTGGCATAGACTTTCCCAGGGAGGCTGAGGAGTGTGATCCCCCTGTAGTTGGAACACACCCTCCGGTCTCCCTTCTTAAAGATGGGGACCACCACCCCGGTCTGCCAATCCAGGGGTACTGCCCCTGATCTCCACGCAACATTGTAGAGGCGTGTCAACCAGGACAGCCCTACAACGTCCAGAGCCTTCAGGAACTCGGGGCGGACCTCATCAACACCAGGGGCTCTGCCACCAAGGAGTTGTTTAACTGCCTTAGTGACCTCGCCCCCGGAAATTGGCGGGTCATTCCCCTCATCCCCAGACTCTGCTTCCTCCTCGGAAGACGTGTCAGTGGGATTAAGGAGGTCCTCGAAGTATTCCTTCCACCGCCCGACAATTTTCTCAGTCGACGTCAGCAGCGCTCCGCCAGCACTATACACAGTGCAGGTAGAGCACCGCTTTCCCCTCCTGAGACGCCTGACGGTTTGCCAGAATCTCTTTGAGGCAGTCCGAAAGTCTTTTTCCATGGCCTCTCCGAACTCCTCCCACACCCGAGTTTTTGCTTCAGCCACTGCCCGAGCCGCATTCCGCTTGGCCTGTCGATACCTGTCGGCTGCCTCCGGAGTCCCACAGGCTAACCAAGCCCGATAGGACTCCTTCTTCAGCCTGGTGGCTTCCTTCACCTCTGGTGTCCACCATTTGGTTCGGGGATTACCACCACGGCGGGCACCAACCACCTTGCGGCCGCAGCTCAATGCAGCAGCTTTGGCGATGGAGACGCTGAACATGGTCCATTCGGACTCAATGTCCCCAGTCTCCCTCGGAATGCTGTTGAAGCTCTGCCGGAGGTGTGCGTTGAAGATCTCGCGGACTGCGGCCTCTGCTAGACGTTCCCAGCACACCCTCACTACGCGTTTAGGTGCACCGGGTCTGTCCAGCATCCTCCCCCGCCACCTGATCCAACTCACCACCAGGTGGTGATCAGTTGACAGTTCAGCCCCTCTCTTTACCCGAGTGACCAGAACATATGGTCGCAGGTCTGGTGATACGATTACAAAATCGATCATCGACCTGCGGCCTAGAGCGTCCTGGTGCCACGTGCACTTATGGACACTCTTATGTTCGAACAAGGTGTTCGTTATGGCCAAACTGTGATTTGCACAGAAGTCCAATAACAAAACACCGCTCGGATTCAGATCAGGGAGGCCGTTCCTCCCAATCACGCCCCTCCAGGTCTCGCTGTTGTTACCCACGTGAGCATTGAAGTCTCCCCTCAACTTTACCCATTTACCTTCAGACTGAGACAGAGTCCAGCCCCTCTCCAGGAGACTGGTTCCAGAGCCCAAGCCATGCGTAGAGGTGAGCCCGACTATATCTAGCCGGTACCTCTCAACCTCACGCACTAACTCAGGCTCCTTCCCCACCAGAGAGGTGACATTCCATGTCCCTATTGCCAGTCTTGGCAGCCGGGGATCAGTCCGCCAGGGCCTCCGCTCCTGGCCGCCGCCCAGCACACAATGCACCCGACCCCTATGGCGCCTCCTGCGGGTGGTGGGCCTGCGGGAGGATGGGCCCATGTCTCCTCTTCGGGCTGTGCCCGGCCGGGCCCCATGAACTAAGGCCCGGCCACCAGACGCTCGCCCTCGGGCACCCTCCCCGGGCCTGGCTCCAGGGCGGGGCCCCGGTAACCCTATCCCGGGCAGGGTAAACTGTTCCCTCGATATTCTCTTCATAAGGGTCTTCTGAATCGCTCTTTGTCTGGTCCCTCACCCAAGACCAATTTGCCATGGGAGACCCTACCAGGGGGCAAATGCCCCCAGACAACATAGCCCCTGGGATCCCTGGGACACACAAACCCCTCCACCACGATAAGGTAGCGATTCACGGAGAGGTAAATGCAATCCATTATTATCATTATTATTATTAACAACTGCCAAATTTGAGATCAGCTACAGGTGGATTGCAGCCTTGTCCACCTTTGCAGTTCAAGCTCCTATACATTCATGGTAAGCAAGACAGGGACATGAATGGGCTTTCTCAAAAAACTGAAGGGAGATCTTTGATTATTTAAAAATCTCAAAGAGTGAATACATTTTTTCCAGTTTACCCAAGATCATCAAAAGCCATTTTACAATAGCCAATCATGTAAGGTCATTTTTCTATAAAATGAGTGTAGAAAACATGGATGATCTAACTACAGTATATCTTATAAAGCCTGTCCTGTCCATGGGAATGGGAGTGGTGTCAAACTGCATTAACAGTTGTGAGAATAACTTTAATGCTGTGCCAAAGTGATTGAGAAAAACTGTGAAATGATCAGGAATTTGCAACAGCTGATCCCAAAACCACAGAGGTTAATGATCTACATTTGGTCACTACCACAAAACCTAGCTGGGGATCAAAGGACCAGTAAATGCAAAGCCATATGAGCAAACAGACTGACCAAAGAAGCATTTTCTCATAACCCCAAGATCAGATATCTTTGTATATCTCTCAAAACTTTCAATACAAAAAAAAAAAACTTGCTACCCACAAGAAAAGCCAAAGTCACATCACAACCTCCTACCCACCTACCATTACTGTGATATCACAAAAACATCCTTAATGAAAGTGTTATATTATATTATTATATTATATTATATTATAGTATCTCAGTTTCTGCCTTGGCAGAGGTAAACTGAGAGCAACTAAGTCATTATCATTATCATCATCAGTTGTTATTGAATTGTTCCAGGTATAAATAGACCCTCACCTGGCCTAAGCACTGAAGTTTTTTTTTTTACTGTTTTTTGATGCACAATTGTTAAGCTAGCTAAAGTAAGTAACTATCCTGCAGTTGATGCTACTACTTTATAGCTCATTCAGCTGAAGGCCCAGTGAACGTATGTGATGGTAAATCCAAGATTCACAAGAATCTTTATTTTTCCTAAAGTCAGATTGTCATATTTTATTGAAATGAGATTACTTTGTCCTGGATGTGACAGCTTGCAAGCCTCCTGGACTTCCCAGTAGATTTTAATTCTCATTAGTTTGTTCAATGCAACCAACTACTGGCCACAAAATTACCATTTTGAATTTGGCAGTAAGGTTGTTCTTTTAAATTAAAAAGAACCATTTACCTTCAGCTGATATCTGTCCACTTATGTTCCCTTTTTAGAGTAGGCTAAATCACTCACTTCCCTCTCTCTCACTCTTCAGACCAGCAGCAGCCTGCAGCTACACCACATTCGCTGTCTTTCACACACAGTTTGGGTTCACAGTTTGGCAGCTCTGACAGACACTGGTAGTGCTGCTTTTTTCACAATTAATTAAGATATTCTATACAGGAAATGGCTTTTTTTTTCGGATATTTTCTTCTTTTTTTTTTCTTTTTTTTTTGTCTGTCCCATTTAGTTCTTTAGCCGTCAGAATTGTTGTCTGAAGACCAACAAGGATACCAAATGGATTTATTTTGCCAAATGGATCATCATAGCATTGCCGTATTGGTCCATTTGATCAAACTTTGTTGTTATTATTTATTTTATTTTCAGTTGTTACAGATGGGACAGACATGACTGGGGGATAGGAAAGGGAGAAAGAAAGAGAGGAAGGAAAAGAAAAACAGAAGGGAAAAGGGACAGTGAGAAAGGGCACTTACAAAGACAAAGAGAAAAAAAAAATCTCCTGGAGCACCTGTTGAGAGAAAAAGAAGAGAAGACAAGCAAAAAAAAACCAAACAAAAACAAAGCAACATACTAAACACAACACCATCACGTTAATCTAGCTAAGTGTGAACAGCAGTAAATACTAAATATTGAAAGTTGTTGTGCAACACGCAGGACAGACAGCGCACAATGTGCTTTGAAGTAGCAGCTAAGAAAGGTGTAGTTTATGTCTACGAACAGTGAACACCCGTGTGCACACCTGTGTGGATCAACGCGCTTGTATACAAAAGGTTTCCCCATGTAACGGTCTGCTAGAGGGTGTGGAGGCCCATAGCCCCGTCCCCCAGGGCATGAAGCAGGCATGGAGGAGATCCAGGCTCCAGACATCCAGAGGCCCCAGAGTGCGAGAGCCCAAGGAGTACCACCGGAGGGGCATCCGTGCCACCCTCCTGGGAAGGGCTGAGGAGATCCCCAGACGAGGGGGTCACCCAGTAGCCACGGAGCAGAAGCCAGAGGGGGCTGCACTGGCGTGCCCGCCGGCTCTGCCGGCAGCCAGCTGTGCCAGAGTGAACCGAGTTGCAGGCCCCGAGGCCGGAGGCCCGAGGGCCCCCTTTGCTCCGGAAGAGGCCTGACCGAGCGACAGGCACCAGGCCCCGCCAAGTAGCCACCGGGAGCGAGCTGGTGCATACCTGAGCGCCCAGCCCCGGACACCAAGAACCACCAATGTACCAACCCCTGAGGGCATCAGTTACCAGCAGGGAGTGTGGTGAGGGGAGATAGGCCTCCACACTTGGAGGGCCTGGGAGTTCCCAGGGAGGTGGAGTCTAAGACCCGACCTGACATATAGACACAGACAAACAGGCACACACAGACATAAACATGTTTTCCCACCCTCATGCACACATATACAAACACTCAGCACTCACCCAACGTAGGGATAGACATACATAGACATGTACACACATGTCTATGTGTGTACTGACCCCAGTAGGCACCCCCGTCCTCTAGTACCCACTAAGGCAAGGGAGCCCAGGCCCATCCCGATCGGGGCCCACGGCAGCAGCACCGCTAAGCCCCACAGGACCTGGGGAAGCCCACCCCACCCCACCGCAGAGGAAACTATACCCACCCCAACATTCAATCATCTCCAGACTACACAAGACAACAGACACCCAGGTTAAGTTTATTCTCCACCTCTCCTGTGTCTCTCCCCCACCTGCAGAGTGGACTTCTGCAAGTTTCATTCGCTGTCTTTCACACACAGTTTGGGTTCACTGTTTGGCAGCTCTGACAGACACTGGTAGTGCTGCTTTTTTCACAATTAATTAAGATATTCTATACAGGAAATGGCATTTTTAACAGCAAATTAAAGAATGATAATATAAAATTCCTTGATTGTCCTATTGTCTAATCCATTTCACAGTTCCACTTTGCTATACTGGCAATAAAATTTGTTTCCCAAAAGTTTGGTAGTGTGCAAGCACTGTTCTCATTGACAGTGGAAGACTCAAATTCTAACATGCCAAGCCTTCTTTTGGTATGTAAAGTGTCCCAGTGCAGTACTGTTTTGCATTATGACCCATTATGTGACACAAAACCAGAGGTGATCTGTCAGGGCAAGCAAGGAAAGCAGTGCTTGTCTCGTGAAATCTAGCAGTAGATAACAGTTAAAACATACCAAACGGCTGAACACGTACAGCCTTTAAATCACTGCCATCTAGGGATGGGTATCGTTTAGGTTTTATCCGATACCAGTACCAAACCGGTACTTTTGAAACGGTGCCGGTGCTTAAACGATGCTCGAACCGGTGCTTAAAGAATGGAGAACACACACTTTGTCCAAAAACCTCTCATGTTTAGCTGTTTTTTTGAAAAAAGATAACAATGTTAGCCTTTTCTGCAGCTATAGGGGATATATGGTATCACTCTTGGCTGGAAGCAGTGCTTAAACAATGGAAAAAACACCAATTTTGTTGAAAAACCTCTCATGTTTAGCTGTTTCCCACTTTTTCTTTGGCCATTTTAGCCTTTTTGGCCAGGGTGAAGGGAGTATCTGCCATCAAACAAGAAGACAGCCGCATGTAACTACAACGGTGTTTGCTAGTTCACCTTACATGCATTACTTTAATAACGTGGTTAGCCTACTCAACGTTAATTACACACGAACAACATTAAGCTACTCACGCAGAGGAGAACGGCTGCTGCTGCCATCATCATCGGTCACCATTTCTGCTACACTGGCAGGGCTAGGGGCCAGGACTCTCCTCTTCGGGTTTTTGGGGGATGTTGCTAACTCCGGGTCCGATAACAGGCACCACACCCGCAGTAGATGTGCACGGTGTGAGGTCTCGCAGCAAGCTATCAAATACGGTGCATTTCTCGGCTTTTAACAAAATGCTATACGTCGCCAGGTGTTTCATCAGATTCGAGGTGTTACCTCCTTTGCACAGTATCACCTTAAAGCACTTGTTGCAGGCTGCTGAGTTTGCATCTTTTGCTGTGAAGTACAGCCAGACTCTTGACCGCTTCGCCTTGGGCATTTTTAATCTGTAGTTCTGCTCTAAAAGAACGTACGTACCTGGCCCCGCCTACTACGCTTGCAAGGGTAAAATGATTGGCTAGAATCCAAAGTGTATGACATCTCAGGAAAAAAAAGCACCGAAATAAAGCATCAAAATGTGCGCTGCTTTTCGGTCTGGTTACTACCGTTTATGTCAGACCCGATACTGGTACCTATCCCTATTGCCATCTTGTGGTCACAGTTGGCCATTGTCTCTGGAAGCAGAATTAACACTGCTTCATTACACAGCCACTGAATTCTGTATAGAGTTCTCCTGGGCATGTCCATGACAGGACTTTGACAGGAGACATACTAGACAAGCTGTCACTTGTCATAACTAGTTATGGCCAATTGTAGCAGCTGGATAGTGTAGTGGTAAGCCTATACACCTCTGGAGCGGGGTTCGCAAGTTTGATTCCCAGCCAGCATCCAGTAAGGAGCCTGGCTACCTCCCCCATGCTAAAAATGGCGCAGCTACGTCCGCAGCTCAGGGAACAAGCATTTCACTGCATGTTCACTATATGTTGTACTGTGTATGTGACAAATAAAATCTGTATTTGTATCAAGTCTTTAAAACAACTTGAAACCCATCTCCACAGTGACACCCAGTGGCTACATATGCTATTATCACATCTTAATAATAATGACCTGTGAAAAAAATGAAGCGGACCAGCCCTGCACAGTTGTAAGCAGTGCTACTAATTACACCAAACTATGAATAACTATGATCCACACGTTTGGGAGAAATCTCCACACAACAGAGCAAGAAAAACTGTTATGCTGAAGAGTATTAACCTGTGACTGTAATGAACAAGCTGTTTCAGTGAATACTTTTCCCCCTGTTATGTAAACAACCATGAGGGTGTTTCAGCTCATTAATTGACTAATGCTAATGGAAACTGAAGAACAGAAAGTGACCACATCTGTCATATGTAAACATTTTTATTCAAAAATATTATTTTTCCAACTCACTGTAAAAAAGAATTTCATAGAACAGAAAATGATTTTAATATTAAGTAAAATGAAATTTTATGTTGCATGCTCTTTTTCTCTAGGATAAAGAGAGCTCAGGTCCTGTTCAAGTTTGAGAGATTTATTGCCTCAAGCAGTTCAAAAAATAATGCATGTACATGGATCTCCTTCTGGTTAGAAAACCAGAGTCTGCAACAGTTTGCTGTAGCCAACCTGGAAGAGAGATGCTCATAACTTAGCAGTATACATACAGTCCTGATCAAAAGTTTAAGACCACTTGAAAAATGGCAAAAAATCATATTTTGCATGGTTGGATCTTAACAAGGTTCCAAGTAGAGCTTCAACATGCAACAAGAAGAAACGGGAGTGAGAGAAAACAGTTTCAAAAGACAATGTGCATCTATCTGATTGGTTAAAAAACATTGAGAAGGGGCTGTGGTTTAGACTTTAGCCCCCCTTATTGGCGGACAGATTGCTCTCTTCTTCTCCCCCCTCAGTTACAGCTTCACCTAGGGATGGACACACACACACACACACATACACACACACACACACACACACACACACACACACTTCTCCCTGACCTGTTACCCAGTTTCATGCACCTAAAGTAACATATATCTGTGAGAGCCACTGTCTCTTGACTTTGCTCTGGTTTACGCCCACATTCCTTTCACTAAGTGTGAAAACAATTCTCAATCATGTAAATCTATAACTTTTCTTCTTATTTTATTCTGAGTGCTCAGTATGCAATTGACCATATTACTAAATTACAAAAATTATTTACAGTCTCCATTGTAAACCAACCTTTTCTAGTCCTCATATTTAACTTATGTTAAATATGTCTAAATAATGATTATTTTCAACCCAAGTCAGCAAAATACTCCTGAGTAATGTTAAGGGTTCAGAAATTGAGGAGGAAGACCAAAAATAATGACCACAGATCCTGCCGGGTGTAATTAGACGACATTTTAATGAATACACATGTGGAGCCAACACTGTGCAGATTCAGTGTTGAACTGTCTTACAATAGTCAGAACAAAGACTTTATAGGGTTTCTGTTGCCAAGCAGACTCAATACAGCATACGTCAATCCAAAACCACAACCGTTCAGTCAACCCTTGACACAGTTTAAAGAACACCGTCTTCGGCTCGAACCCAGGTGCTTCCCCTCAGCTCGCCTTCGCTGTCGCTTATCTCTGGGACATCTGGTGTACTTCCTGGAACAGACTAACACATACGCACCCCCACTTTGCAGTTATAGCAAAACACATCTTAACTTCTTACCTACTAAATGAGTCTACTTATATGTATGTGTATGTGTGTGTCAGCTTCTGCTGCCCTTTATTTCACCCTTCACTTCATCAGCTAAACCTTGTAACCTTTCCACCAGACAGAAGGCCAGCACGTACACAACTGAAACTATGTGTGTGTATGTGTGTATGTCTGTACATGTGTGATCCTCACACTGCACTTTGATTGACCTCAGCTTAGGCACCCAGGCTAAGGCCATCCTGTGTGTACTGATCTTGACTTATATGTAAAATATATAAAACAAATGTTTCAATCTAATACAACTACTTAAAGCTTAATCAAAGCTTAATCAAAAATATAAATGCATAATAAAATGACAAACCAACTCAGACTGCTTTCAGTTTCACTTCTGCAAGCCTTGCAGAAGTGTTTCCTGTCTCATTTTGGCACAGAGTATATTTCCTGTCCCTGCAGCTCAGTTTCTCACCCACTGAAGACTTCAGTGTAAGAATATAAAAACATTCAAAAGCCTTTAAAATTATAGATTCAACTCAACAGTTTAAAGTGGTTCTTCTTGGACCTGTAATAAAAGCTTAATTGGGTGCCAATATGTTTAAACATCCAAATACAATATCTATATTAATAATTAATGGAATAGTAATAATGATCATAAAAAATAGCAGCAGAAATAGCAGCAAAATATCCTTTTAATCTCTACAGTAATCTGGATACAGCTGACACCAGATAAAAAATAAATAAACAATTCTTTTTAAATAAAAACACTGATTCTTTCAAAAAACATTATTTTAATTTTAAAAAAGAGAGCTTAAATATTTACCACAGAAATGTGGCAAATTTCTGTGGTAAAAGCTCCAAAATGCAAATAAAGCCTGAAAGATTTGTAATGGCTGCGCTTGCTCTTACTTTTCCCTCCTTTTCCAATGCATTGCAGTACTTGAGAAATACCGAAAAATACCTGTAAATGACTAATACAGAAAATTCCTTCACATTTATACGTACATTGTACTTTATTTTTACAGAGTTTTTTATAGTGCAGTTTTGGAGCTGAGTCAGCAGCTTTTCTTAATATTGACCTCCACAACTTTGGAAGAAGTCTGTTCACACGGCACACTTTTGCCAACATGTAAAGGTGTGGATAAACAACACGTCATTCATCCCAGTAAGTCAGTGGATCTTGTTTCCTTGGAACAAATGCGTCTGTTAGGTATTTTTTGACCTCTACAGTTTGGATGCTGACACTCACTGCTCCTCTGGAAACTGTGTTGTTGCAAACTTTAATGGTTCAAGGAGTGTCATGCATTCATGAATGACTCCATATTCAGAGCTTCTCAGAGGAAAAATGTCACTGTTTAGGTTGGAAAGTGCAGCCAACTGGCTCACGTTGTTCACGCAGCTGTTGCAACATGTCAAATGTGCTGTTAAATCTCGTCTCCACCTCTTGAATCAATTTCAGTGGAGGTCTGCCCATCAAGCCTTTCATCTCCACCAGTTTGTCTCTGGCCTTGTGGCTAGATCTAAACAATCCAACGAATTTTTCGGGCTTTACTCCTGATTTCTTGGACAGCAGGTGTTTGATCGAGGGCTTCTTTACAATAAGATTGAGTGTGTGTACAAAGTAAGGTACACTGAACCTTTGATGCTATTCCCCACTCAGCCATAAGCACACATTTTGCCTCCATTATATTCCCAGTTGTGTGGGACTGGGGTGTTCGCTCGCTTTGTGGTAGAGTATCACTTCCTGTTCCTGCTCAAACACAGTGGTGTTTCTGAGTAGCTTATCTGCTTAGCAATTTAATTAAAAACTTTCTTTTTTCATAGTATAATCTTCACATGCTTCATCCGAAGCACACTTTCTGTGTACTCACTACCTAATTGAAGTATTCACTCACTGTCTCTGTACTGTTTTGCTAGCTTTGCTTAGCTCGTAGCCGACTCGTTAGCACCATGGCTACTTCACCTGTCCCTCCTGCACTTTCGTTCTCATTGTGTCAGATGTTTAGCTACTCCTCGGCCTCCTTTAGCAGTAATGATACTTGTAATAAATGTAGCATATTTGCAGCTGTGGAGGCCAGGATTACTGAATTGGAGACTCGGCTTCGCACCCTTCATTCACCCGTAGCTAGCCAGGCCCCTGTAGCTGGTGCAGCCGAAGATAGCGTAGGCCCCGCTAGCTGTTCCCCACAGTGTTGCCAACTTAGCGACTTTGTCGCTATATTTAGCGAGTTTTCAGACCCCTTAATGACTTTTTTTTCTAAAAAGCGACTAGCGACAAATCTGGCGACTTTTTCTGGTGTTATTGGAGACTTTTTTATGACGACTTTTTGACGTGAAAGCGCGTATCGCTTTAACTCTCAACAAGCAGCGGGTGCTGCCATGGGCACCTCGCCCGTTCCAAAGCGCTCACGGGCAGAGGATAGTCCTCCCCCAGCTGCTATCAGGGCAGAAGATGTCCACACCTATGCGTCCAAACTGCAAATGAATCACGCATGAGCAAAGCCGCTGCTCCCGCACTGACTGTAATGCAGTTAATTCTTCTTTTACTCTTATGCTGTTTTGTGGATCACAAAGTTTAAAACTACTTATAAACACACACACAAAGTAACTCTACCAGAGTGCCTATTTCGTGTCACTTTCGCCTATCCAAGCCCGGGGTAAAGGAGCAGGGTTGAAATTGTGACATTAACAAAAACAATAATTGCTAAAAGAAATTTAATTTGTAGTTCTAAATATACTAAATATACTCTAAATGCATAGGTTACAATTACATTAGCATGACCAATTATGCAAATTAGGCAATGATGTCATTTAGCGACTTCTAGCAATTTTAAGAAAAACCAATTGTGATTTTCAATACTGAGGAGTTGGCAACACTGGTTCCCCGGCAGACCCCAAGCAGCTGGAGAAAGAGGGCGGCTGGGTGACGGTGAGGAGGAAGCATAGTCCTAAACGGAAGCCCCAGGTACACCACCAACCTGTTCATGTGTCTAAGCGTTTTTCCCCACTCGGCGACACACCCGCCGGGGGTCAAACTCTGGTAATTGGTGATTCTGTTCTCAGACATGTGAAGCTAGAGACACTGGCAACCATAGTCAATTGTCTTCCAGGGGCCAGAGCAGGTGACATTGAAGGAAATTTAAAACTGCTGGCTAAGGGTAAATGTAAATTCAGTAAAATCATAATTCACGTCGGCAGTAATGACACCAAACTCTTAAGTTAGCTAAAGAGTTGGGATGCTGTGTAAGACATAAATAAAGCTAAAATACAAAGGTTTGGACACTGTTTTGCATGTTTCCCTACTGTAGGGGTCTCTGCAAGCATACAGGGCTCTGACAGGGTACAAGATGACAACTTTGGAATTCTACTAGAAACAGTCGATCATGTTTATTTGTCAAAGCTGAATCCAGGGCAAACTACGCTAAATTAGCATTTTTAGCTAACAGCTACAAGAAGCATAAAAGTTACCGTACGGCTATCAATTGTTAACATGACGCTTGTTCTTATACATGTAATACATTTATTACCAACCTGAGAGTTTATCCACTGGTCATGCAACATGACGAATGACTTCTGAAGTCTTAATTCAGCTCAAGATGCTGTAGATTCCCATCAGTAACACTTTCGGTCCGCTAGTAAAACGTAGTTCTGTTAATCTGCGCTCGTTTACTCTTGAACCGGAACCGGATGTAAGTCCCAAAAAACTGAATTTTGGAACTGAAATTGAATTGTAGAACTGAAACTGAATGGTGAGAAGTGAATCTTATTTGAGAGCTAAATTTTTAAAGGATAAAATACAGTTTCAAAGCAAATAAATTCATTTTCAAAAATAAAATTAAATTTCAATTTAGTGATGATCATTTTCAAACCAATAAATTGAATTTCAAATTAGGCTAATTCATATTCAGTTTTTTGAAGCACTTATTCAAGTTACAATTCAGATTCAATCCGAGCAATTCAAATTTAACTTATTCAAATTCAGTTTCTGATGGCACAGATTTCTGCCCATAGTTGAGTTCAGTCCAGAGTTGGGACCAGGAAGCAGAGTTGCAGTCTTACACGCCTCTCTGCAGCTTCTCTCCTCCTGCTACCCCCTAAAAAACCGATCTCCATTGAGACTGTGTCAGCTCCCAAGCAGACCAAAAAAAAACTAAACACCAGCAATAAACAACTTAAACATAAAAAATCACAAAGAAAGAACAATACAGTATCCACATCTGAATCAAAGAGTAAAACAGTGAAATGTGGATTATTAAATATTAGGTCTCTCTCCTCCAAGTCTCTGTTAGTACATGACTTAATAATTGATCAACAAATCGATTTACTCTGCCTTACAGAAACCTGGTTGCAGCAGGATGATTATGTTAGTTTAAATGAATCAACACCCCCGAGTCATTCTAACTACCATAAACCTCGAAGCACAGGCCGAGGGGGCGGTGTGGCAGCAATTTTTCACACCAGCCTATTAATCAACCAAAGACCCAGAGAGACTTTTAATTCATTTGAAAGCCTGATGCTTAGCCTCGTCCACGCCAGCTGTAAAACTCAGAAACCAGTCTTACTTGTTATCATCTATCATCCACCTGGGCCTTACACAGAGTTTCTCTCTGATTTCTCAGACTTTTTATCTGATTTAGTGCTCAGCTCAGATAAAATAATTATTGTGGGTGATTTTAACATCCATGTAGATGCTAAAAATGACAGCCTCAACATGGCATTTAATCTGTTATTAGACTCAATTGGCTTCTCTCAAACTGTAAAGAACCCACCCACCACTTTAATCACACTCTAGATCTCATTTTAACATATGGCATAGAAACTGAACATTTAACAGTGTTTCCTGAAAACCCTCTGCTGTCTGATCATTTCCTGATAACATTTACATTTACAATAATTGATTACACAGCAGTGGAGAGTAGACTTTATCACAGTAGATGTCTTTCTGAAAGTGCTGTAACTAAGTTTAAGAATATAATCCACCCACTGTTATCATCTTCAATGCCCTGTACCAACATAGAGCAGAGCAGCTATCTGAACGCTACTCCAACAGAGGTCGATTATCTTGTTAATAATTTTACCTCCTCACTACGTACGACTCTGGATACTGTAGCTCCTGTGAAAACTAAGGCCTCAAATCAGAAGTACCTGACTCCGTGGTATAATTCTCAAACACGTAGCCTAAAGCAGATAACTCGTAAGCTGGAGAGGAAATGGCGTGTCACAAATTTAGAGGATCATCATTTAGCCTGGAGAAATAGTTTGTTGCTTTATAAGAAAGCCCTCCGCAAAATGGTAAATGGCCTGTATTTATATAGCGCTTTAATAGTCCCTAAGGGCCCCAAAGCGCTTTACATATCCAGTCATCCACCCATTCACACACTGGTGATGGCAAGCTACATTGTAGCCACAGCCACCCTGGGGCGCACTGATAGAGGCGAGGCTGCCGGACACTGGCGCCACCGGGCCCTCTGACCACCACCAGTAGGCAACGGGTGAAGTGTCTTGCCCAAGGACACAATGACCGAGACTGTCCAAGCCGGGGCTCGAACCGGCAACCTTCCGATTACAAGGCGAACTCCCAACTCTTGAGCCACGATCGCCCACAAAGCGATTGCAAAGCCAGAACATCTTACTATTCATCACTGATTGAAGAAAATAAGAACAACCCCAGGTTTCTCTTCAGCACTGTAGCCAGGCTGACAAACAGTCAGAGCTCTACTGAGCCAACAATCCCTTTAACGTTAACTAGTAATGACTTCATGAACTTCTTCAGAAATAAAATTCTTATCATTAGAGAAAAAATTACCAATAATCATCCCACAGATGTAATATTATCTACAGCTACTCTTAGTACCACTGATGTTAAGTTAGACTCTTTTTCTCCAATTGATCTTTCTGAGTTAACTTCAATAATTAATTCCTCCAAACCATCAACGTGTCTTTTAGACCCCATTCCTACAAAACTGCTCAAAGAAGTCCTGCCATTAATTAATTCTTCGATCTTAAATATGATCAACCTATCTCTAATAATCGGCTATGTACCACAGGCCTTCAAGGTGGCTGTAGTTAAACCTTTACTTAAAAAGCATCTCTAGACCCAGCAGTCTTAGCTAATTATAGGCCAATCTCCAACCTTCCTTTCATATCAAACATCCTTGAAAGAGTAGTTGTCAAACAGCTAACAGATCATCTGCAGAGGAATGGCTTATTTGAAGAGTTTCAGTCAGGTTTCAGAGCTCATCACAGCACAGAAACAGCTTTAGTGAAGGTTACAAATGATCTTCTTATGGCCTCTGACAGTGGACTCATCTCTGTGCTTGTCCTGCTAGACCTTAGTGCTGCGTTCGATACTGTTGACCATAATATCCTATTACCGTGATTAGAACATGCTGTAGGTATTACAGGTACTGCACTGCAGTGGTTTGTATCATATCTATCTAATAGACTCCAATTTGTACATGTAAATGGAGAGTCCTCTTCACACACTAAGGTCAATTATGGTGTTCCACAGGGTTCAGTGCTAGGACCAATTCTATTTACATTATACATGCTTCCCTTAGGCAGCATCATTAGAAGACATAGCATACATTTTCACTGCTATGCAGATGACACGCAGCTCTATCTGTCCATGAAGCCAGGTAACACACACCAATTAGTTAAACTGCAGGAATGTCTTAAAGACATAAAGACCTGGATGGCCGCTAACTTTCTGCTTCTTAATTCAGATCAAACTGAAGTTATTGTACTCGGCCCTGAAAATCTTAGAAATATGGTATCTAAGCAGATTCTTACTCTGGATGGCATTACCTTGGCCTCCAGTAATGCTGTGAGGAACCTTGGAGTCATTTTTGACCAGGACATGTCCTTCAACGCACATATTAAACAAATATGTAAGACTGCTTTCTTCCATTTGCGCAACATCTCTAAAATTAGAAATATCCTGTCTCAGAGTGAAAAACTAGTTCATGCATTTATTACTTCCAGGCTGGACTACTGTAATTCTTTATTATCAGGATGTCCTAAAAACTCACTGAAAAGCCTTCAGTTAATCCAAAATGCTGCAGCAAGAGTCCTGACAGGGACTAGAAAGAGAGAGCAGATTTCTCCTGTTTTGGCTTCCCTTCATTGGCTTCCTGTTAAATCCAGAATTGAATTCAAAATCCTGCTCCTCACATACAAGGTCTTAAATAATCAGGCCCCATCTTATCTTAATGACCTTGTAGTACCATATCACCCTATTAGAGCACTTCGCTCTCGCACTGCAGGCTTACTTGTTGTTCCTAGAGTATTTAAAAGTAGAATGGGAGGCAGAGCCTTCAGTTTTCAGGCCCCTCTTCTGTGGAACCAGCTTCCAGTTTGGATTCAGGAGACAGACACTATCTCTACTTTCAAGATTAGGCTTCAAACTTTCCTTTTTGCTAAAGCATATAGTTAGGGCTGGACCTGGTGACCCTGAATCCTCCCTTAGTTATGCTGCAATAGACGTAGGCTGCCAGGGATTCCCATGATGCATTGAGTTTTTCCTTTCCAGTCACCTTTCTCACTCACTATGTGTTAATAGACCTCTCTGCATCGAATCATATCTGTTATTAATCTCTGTCTCTCTTCCACAGCATGTCTTTATCCTGTCTTCCTTCTCTCACCCCAACCGGTCACAGCAGATGGCCGCCCCTCCCTGAGCCTGGTTCTGCCGGAGATTTCTTCCTGTTAAAAGGGAGTTTTTCCTTCCCACTGTCGCCAAAGTGCTTGCTCATAGGGGGTCATATGATTGTTGGGTTTTTCTCTGTACCTATGAAGCGCCTTGAGGCGACTTTTGTTGTGATTTGGTGCTTTATAAATAAAATTGAATTGAATTGAATTGAATTGAATTGGTCAAACCAAGTAACCCCAAGCAGAGCTGTTGCCATCTTTGTGTTATTTGTGACATAGTGGCAAGTCACACTAAGGTACTCATCCAATTTAATGGAAGTGCACATATCAGCTGTAAGACCCACAAAATCAGCCACAGAGCCCCAGCAGCCACGGTCGATCACAGCCCCGGTGCAGAGAGCCCCCTCCGAGGAAACACTGGAGATATGACCTAATAAGAATATATACAGGATAAAGAGATAAAATAAATAAGAATGGGATACAATATAAATATAAATATAAATAGAGTAAGAAGATAAAAAATGAACAAGAGTAAAATCAATAAATATTAGGTAAAACCTAAATTAATAATATAAATAGAATAACAGGATAGAATAAATAAGCATAAAATAAATAAACGTTAGGTAAAAGCTAAATTAAAAAGGTGGGTCTTGAGCCTGTTCTTAAAAACATGTACGTTCTCTGCGGCCCTGAGCTCCTCCGGCAGGCTGTTCCACAGTCGAGGACCGAACCACTGAAAAGCTGCCTCTCCGTGAGTATGTGTCCTGACTTTAGGGACAATCAAAAGGCCAGTACCAGAGGACCTCAGGGTCCGCGAGGGTTCATATGGTAAAAGCAGATCTGAAAGATAAGAAGGCCCAAGACCATTAAGACATTTAAAAACCAATAAAAGAACTTTAAACTCGATCCTGAAACACACGGGGAGCCAATGCAGCGATTCTAACACCGGTGTAATGTGGGCCCGCCCTCTGGTCTTCGTCAGCACACGAACTGCAGAGTTTTGCAAAAGTTGCAAAGGTGAAATATTCTTTTTGGGGAGACCAGAGAGCAGGGCATTACAGTAATCAATGCGACTGGTAATACAAGCATGCATCAGCATCTCCGTGTTGGCCCGAGAGAGAATAGGGCGGACTCTGGCTATATTTTTTAGATGATAAAATCCAATTTTGGTTACGTGTTTAATATGAGGGGTAAAACCAAGCTCAGAGTCGAAAATAACACCCAGGTTTTTCACTTGTAGTGAAGGACATAGTGAAAATGTCTGTAATTTAGACAAGAGTTTCTCTCTCTGAGCCTCAGGACCAATAATTAAAACTTCAGTTTTGTCCTGGTTAAGCTGTAAAAAGTTTTCTGCCATCCAAGATTTTGTATCTAGAATACAGTTAAAAAGGGCATCCATTGGTCTGGTGTCATCAGGAGACACGGAGATATACAGCTGAGTGTCATCAGCGTAACTGTGTTAGTTCACTCCATGCCTCCTGATGACACCGCCAAGAGGGAGCATATACAAATTAAAAAGTACAGGGCCTAAAACCGACCCTTGAGGCACACCACATGTCATTTTATGGGTCATAGAGGAGCATGTATCCATACACACCATAAAAGTTCTGTCTGAGAGATAGGAAGTGAACCAGTTGTGTACAGCACCAGAGAGGCCCACCATGTGTTTCAGTCTGTTTAAAAGTATAGCATGGTCTACTGTATCAAAGGCTGCACTTATACCCAGTAGCACCAGGACTGAGAGCTTTTGGGAGTCCCAGTTACATCTAAGATCATTTAAAACCTTTAGGAGAGCGGTCTCTGTGCTGTGGTTCACCCTAAATCCAGACTGAAATATCTCCAGGATCTGTTTATCATTCAGAAAATCATTAATCTGAGTAAAAACAAGTTTTTCTAAAATTTTACAGAAGGTTGGTGGTTCAATCCCTCGCTGCCCCTGTCTGCAAGTTGCTCTCCAATGCATTCATCATAGTGGGAATGTTAGCTAGCAAAAGCTGAAAAGCAAAGAAGAAAGTGAATATGGCATGTTGTATAAAGCACTTTGAGTGCTCTGGGTTGTATATAAGACCTCTGAAGGTAAAGAATCTAAAATTATATACTGCTCAATTTAGTGTGACTATGGGGTAAGAATCCTTTTCTTCAACACTGACTAGAGATCTGTTTTTGGAAGACTACTGGCTTTAACCATTTTTAAGAATGTGATGAGAAAAAATGGTATGATGCTGATGTGTTTAATGCTTCTTCATGCGGGTGCTTGTGGATAGCTGCTCCCTGTAAGATGTCTCTGATTAGCTCTGTCAGAGTCTGATTCTGCTGCTGGATGATCAAAGAAGTACTGGAGGGAGTAGTCATAGTCTGTGAATCAGAGATTTGGAGGGCAAAGTTAGAATAGCCTCTGTGGTTGGTAGGACTGCAGGCAAACAAGGATTTGTCACATCCCATCTTTAGCTCTATTAACTTTTAATCTGGAGTGGTGTGAAACTCCATCATACTGTAATGCAGCATGTTCTGCCTTCTTCTTTTCTGATCTCCTCATAAAAATGTATAATTTCCCCTGTCACCATGGGAGAACTAGAGGACGGTATTAATGTCATCAAGAGAAACTGGAATGCTTGAAGTCCTTGGAGAATTTGTGCTTGTGGTTCATGCTGTAGTGGTAATGATTACACTGGTTATCGCTTCAGGAATAATTCACCTCAATGCAACCTCTGTGCTCCATTTCTGATCATATTTACAAAAAACTTCCATATTTTATGAGTTCAGCCTGAAAGAAAAGTATCAAAGGAAAAAATGGTGTTGATCCTCTTGAGGTTTGAATAAGAGTTTTCCCAAAATCCTCAACAGCAAAAATTTTAATTTCATTTGATTTTTAAAGTTTATTTAAAAAACTAACAACTAATTAAACAAAATTTAATTTCACCAAAAAAAAAAAAAAACATAAATCAGAAACTGAGTCACCAAAAAAATACAACAGTGACTAAATTATATTTCTCCAGGTTTGGTCCAGATTTCTTTTCGGCATTTTAATGGCAGGAATGTTACTTTTCAAATAATTAGGCACTTGCAATTGTAAATGATAAGAATAACTTAGTATGAAAATGCACAGATAATAATCTGTGCATTTTCATACAGATACATCTGTTATGATCTGGGCAGGTTGGGTTTTTTTTATCCCCTTTGTTTTTTTGTAATCCTTTGTTATCTCCGTCTCTCTTGGAGAATCAGGTGGAGTTGTGGGCTTCCACTTTCTTGCTGTCCCACCTGTGAGGCAGAGTTTCTCTCACTTGGGTTGTCCTTTCCATCAAACTTCTCTTATTTAAAGGCAGCAGTTTTCTACCATCATGTCATGATGATGGCAATCAGGTTTTCTTCGGTAGTGTTTCTTCCACCTGTCTCCTAGCTATCTGTTCCAAACCTGAGGAGTGTCGCTCTCACTGCAACCCATTCTCATTTGATCACCACACCTACAAAAGGAATTGCTTACCAGTAACTAACCTGCACTCTCTGTCTGTCGGTGTGCAACCTCTCCTGTGGAATCCGAATTGGTCCTAGCACTGAACCCTGTGGAACACCATAACTGACCTTAGTGTGTGAAGAGGACTCTCCATTTACATGTACAAATTGGAGTCTATTAGATAGATATGATACAAACCACTGCAGTGCAGTACCTGTAATACCTACAGCATGTTCTAATCGCTCTAATAGGATATTATGGTCAACAATATCGAACGCTGCACTGAGGTCTAGCAGGACAAGCACAGAGATGAGTCCACTGTCAGAGGCCATAAGAAGATCATTTGTAACCTTCACTAAAGCTGTTTCTGTGCTGTGATGAGCTCTGAAACCTGACTGAAACTCTTCAAATAAGCCATTCCTCTGCAGATGATCTGTTAGCTGTTTGACAACTACTCTTTCAAGGATGTTTGATATGAAAGGAAGGTTGGAGATTGGCCTATAATTAGCTAAGACTGCTGGGTCTAGAGATGCTTTTTAAGTAAAGGTTTAACTACAGCCAGCTTGAAGGCGTGTGTATGTAGCTGATTAAACTTAATATTGCTGTTCATTAAACACTATAAAACCAGTGTGAGTTATTATGACTATAATGGCCGAAAAGTAATGGATAACCAGCTGTATAAATGCAGACTTAACCAAATCAACCTGATAAAGACATCTTCACAGATTCAGAAGGTTGGGAACTATTTTTAGAATTTACACTACTTTTACTTAATTTAAATATTAGGCTAATATTCTGTCCTTTCATTTAAAACACCTCTGCTCCCCCAACCCCAAAACAGTCATTAACCTCTTTCATTCAACATTTCTTTAATTGTTTCCTGATTTACAGACATCTGGAAATGTTTCTGTTGTGTAAGTTGCAATTCTTATAACTGGCTCATTTCTTACAAAGTATTTGGGAACAATAATAATAGAAATTGTTCACAGTTGTACATTGGTGCTAAAGATAGAAAGGTAGTGCAACTGCAACCTGAAAATGTGTAGAATCACTCTGGTGAATGACCTGAGAAAAATGAGTATCAGTGTTAGTGAATTATGACATAGCTCGTTTCATATTCAGCAAAGACTTTCTTTTAAAGAACAAAGACAAAGCAGTCTCACAGTAGAGTAAGACAAATTAACTGCCTCAAGATTTCCTACTTGAATATCTCATGTCTGCATTTTCTTACAATCTGCTTTTAGAAGCTTTATTAGAGATAAAAAAAAAAAAGTCCTGGACAATTCTAATGCCTATATTTAAACTCCATCGAAACTGTACTTTCAGTCTGTTTTATGTGTGTAGTACTGAATGAGAATCAGAATCAGCATACTTTATTAATCCTAAGGAAATTATGTGGATTACAGTTGCTCCAGTACAGTAACAGTAACAGAAACAAACTGGACTATTTAACAATACAATATTGTTGGGCTCTTTTATGAGAGAAGACAATCCAAACTCAAAATATGACTTTATCTTTTCTTTGTTCAGGAAATTGTGCTTGTGTTCATAAGGTTTCTCCATGTAACTGTCTAATAGTAGGTGTGGGGAGCCATAGCCCCGCCCCCCAGGACATGAAGCAGTCATGGAGGAGATCCAGGCCTCAGACATCTGGAGGCCCTCCAAGGAGAGAGAGAGAGAGCCCAAGGAGAACCAGCGGAGGGGCAGTTGCACCACCCACCTAGAAAAGAGCTGAGGAGAGCCCCAGACAGGGGTCAGCCAGCAGCCACGGTGCAGAAGCTACAGGGGGCCGTGGCCACGAGGCCACAGGCTCCACCGGGAGCCGGCTACACCAGAGCGGAAGGAGCCCCAGGCCTGAAGATCTGAGGGCCCTCCACACCCCGGAAGGACACCGACAGAGACATGGGGCCAAGCTCCGCCAAACAGCCGCCGGGGGTCAGCCAGTGAGTGTCTAAGCTGTGGAATTAAATTGAGGCACAGGTGGCCAGGAGGGGACACAAAAACAGCAGCCACTCGCTGCTTGTGAGCTGCCACTTGGACCTTGACATGTTATTATTACTTAACCATGACAGAGATGCAATATAAACAGTGGTTTTCCAGTTTTAATTAAGTGTTTAATTAATGGGTTAGTATCATTGTAAGCCCATTATCTAAATTATACATATTAAAAAATGATCATCTCATTAGTCATTTAGCCATGCCTCACACGATCCTGACAGGTCGTGAGTAAAACGACCTAAGATAATCCAGGGTTAGACTGAATTAATACAAATTTAATAATGCATTTTAATTTCTACAGGCATTAAATAAAGTTTATAAATTGTAAAGTAAAACGTTTCCCGCCTTGACTTAAGCTTTTTTGTTAAAGTGCCGTCACTCAGTGACTCACTGAGTAATATAAAAATATAGATTGTAGTCACAGGCTTATTGTCAGTTAGACGCTCAAATTAGCATTCCTGTTGTTATTCACTTACAGCCTGTGAACTATACAGCAACTAGCAAATGTTACATCTTAGAAAGATTTAGAAACCTAGAAAGGTTTTCTTCAAGTATTCTTTGGGGTATCCAGTAATCTCACTAACGTAAAGGTAACAGAGTCTTTGAAAAGAAGCCATTTAGCAACTATACTATTTCTCTTGGTGTTGGATAAAACTGATGTGAAGTATAAATATTATGCATGTTCACTACCTCCATGTGCAAGCTCACCACTGTGGCATCACTTCTTTATTTCCAGTAAGAAAGTACCATTAGAACTAAAGTGAAGGAACCGAATGTTGTATTTTTAAAAGCACATTATTTTCCCATTCTTGCCTGTTATGGCATTTCAGTGCTCAAAGCTCTCCTGTATTTTTCATTTCATATTGTAGGCATTGCCAAAAACCAAAGGTAGTCACTGTGGCACTAACTTGTTGCTTTATTGCAGTTTCAGTGTATCAAGTATTATTAGAAAGTACACGCAAGCTTGATTCTCACTTTATACCAGAGTCCAAAGGCATGCATGGTCAAAAAATGGCAATCGATGCTTTTTGCCAATAAGATAAACTTCAATGCAATTCAGTTTTATTTATATAGCTCCAAATCACAACAAGAATCACCTCAAGGTGCTTAATATTCTGAGGTAGAGACCACACAATAATACAGAGAAAACTCCAACAATCATATGACCCCCTATGAGCAAGCACTTTGGCGACAGTGGGAAGGAAAAACTCCCTTTGAACAGGAAGAAACCTCCGGCAGAACCAGGTTCGGGGAGGGGCGGGGCCATGTGCTGTAAGCAGTGTATGGAAGTGCAGTATGAATATCTTTGAAAAGGATAGAAGAACCTTGTAGTGTGGTCATATGAAAATGCTAGGCAGTATGCTCCAGATCAGCATTAATGGCGGAATTAAAAGCTTTTAAAAATTGATTTAGAATTTGATGAGCTGTCTTTGTGCTATTTTTCATGACAGAAAGGGTCTGAATCATTTGAAGATGTTTACATTCACATTTTACAAAGTGCTATAAATGTGCACTTTCAGTATATTTAATCATCATCATTTAGTGACATGCTGTGTATTTGAAAAAAACCTGGGTCAGTTTGCAGGTTTACTGTTAGTAGACGGATAACTTGTAAACATTAAACATGAATGCCTTTGGAAATTGTTATTTTCTTATCTTTCAGAAATTGTGGAAGTACTTTTTTACCTCCTGCTGAAAGAGCTCGTCGCTGATATCATCCTCTCTGCTTACAATATTTACAGTCTTTTAAGCTGAAGGAAGCATCACTGACATACAGCACTGTCTCCTTCTGGTTTGCTCTGGTCATGGTAGCAGGAATATGAAATCAATAGAAGCTTCTCTCCTGGAGGCCCTCGATGACTGATTTGGCTCCCTCTCTGTGGCTGTCTAGGCATTAAATCTATCTTCCACTTCAGTGAAAGAGCTCTCATGCACTCCTGGCCTTGGAAGTGCTGAATGTCACGACCCTTTATTATCTAGACAAGAGAGATCTTCAAGCAGCTTCTCCTTCTGCTAACTTGTAAGTGACATATGAACGTGTGCTGTCTCCTGAAAAAGAAGGTAATTTTGAAATGTGCTGCATCGACCTTAACTTTAAACTGGCCCACTTAAACTTGACACTAGGTTCTCGTTTTATTTCAGCAGGCCAGGTCTTTTCTAAAATGTTTCTCCCTCCACTCCACAACTTTGAGAGCAGATTGACTTATCCGACTCTACCACAGCAATTTCTGCAGCTCTGGAGTTATCAGCTGCAAGATTTAATCCCGACAAAACTATTCCAGAGCAACAGTTAACAATGTGTACATAGAGAGCTGTTTTTAAGTTTTTGCATAGTACTTCAACCATAACAGTCCATACTGAGAGCCTCATTCATTTATATTTACACTGCAGTATAAAAACTATATCAAGCATTTGTCGAGTTGAGGCACGAAAGTGTTAAATTGTGAAAAACAATATTCACCTAAGAGCAAATAAAAGTTTACTGCTTGTAACTTTACAATCTAGTATTAAATGAATATCTCAAGGTCCAGAATAGTAAAGATTTAATCTCAATCATACATCAGCGCTGATTATAAAAAATGAAATTTCGCTTACGTTTTAAAAACTGAGTTCTGAGCTAAAATGACTAAAATGACTCCGCTTATTAATGAATAGAAGCACTTGTGGATTCTCAGAACACTTGCAGTTTACCTGCCTTATAACTAAATACCTTATGTATTCAGATTGTTTATTCAGTCTCCCCTCAGTGTGCTGGCTTATTTGAGTTTTGTATTGAAAGTCTAAGACAAAACCTTCTTGAACTGTAGCGCTGGAAAAGGAAGGGATGTTGTAAAAGAGACTGGAAGAAGCCATTGAAGACACTTTAATTAACTGCTGAAGCTGAATTATGGATCTTTAGAATTTTCTTTTTCATGGAATTTTAGATACAGAGGGCAAAAAAATGTTCCACATTAAGCAGCCCCCGAAACATAGAGAGTCTAATTATTTTTACTTTCGGTAATACAGTAAAATATATACACTTTAATATCAAATGTTTTAAGTAATTTAGCTACTTCACTGATTTACTTCCTTCACCACGGACATTTCACTTTAGGTCTAAACAGATATGACTTTTATTACAAGAATTTGTCAGTTAAACAAGTTTCCACTTCATGGCCTATAATTTACATATATTACACAGACGAAAGTGGATTTCTGATAAACACACAGCGAGAGAGGGAGACAGCAGATTGAAAGTATTCCCTGGGAAAGTCTGCAAAAATATTTAGTAAGGAGATAAGGACAGACTCATATGTATATCCAGGGTTTGTAAGGCAGCAGAAATTTCTGCCTTATTTTTTCATTTTATCATTTAACTCGGAGCGTCCAGTCTGTATGCTGAGGAATTAAAGGCACCATCAAAGACACTAACAGTGAGTCACTTGCTTTTTTTTTTAACTAATATCCAGTATGTGTGCTGAGGGCGATGTGCTGAATTATGATCACTGAACTCATTTATTACATACACTTGACAATACTCAGAATATATCCATGTGGACCCTTTACAATCCATAGGTTCTTATAGTTGGTACCCAGCCAAAAAGGTCCAATCCCATAGCAACTGCAATCTAATCAATAAAAGCTCATTAAATGCATTGAAAATTTTGTTCAGTAAATGTAAAAATCACTAAAACAAATCAAGTTTTATACTGTATAAAAAGTGTACGTAGCCACAGCCAAATGGCACCGCTGGTTTTTAATGTTAGCTGTAGGAACTTCATTAGAAAGACAAATTCTGCTTTGTGTGTGCATCCATGATGATGTATGTGTGCTTGGGTATCTAGCATTAATGTAATATCTGCTCTGGCAAGCTGGTTTTAAAGGGAGGGGGACAGCATGTTTGGGTACAGTCACTCTTTAATCATACTTTACTTTAAAGAAAAATAAGAATCACAGTTTGTCTTACAGGATTAATTTAATAATTTTGAGGTCTTCGTGTTGTTTTACATTTTATAAAATCTGAATGTTTGTGAAATTTTTAAATAGATCAATGTCAGCATGTTAAATGGAAAGTTTAGTTGGGATATACTTACTGTACTTATACGCACATAAACAGAATTGCGGGTATAACAAGAAAAGTCAGGCAAATGCATGCTGCCTGCACTTGAAGTTGCTAGGCAACCAGCTGCTCTGAATAAACTCTTGTTTGTCCCAAACAGCTAATTGAATTTCTTGTCAGGGCGTGTTGTGCAGATACCTTAGAATGAACATTTTACAACACTGCAGATATGTCATTCAAACCAGGAAGTATTTCTAGTTCTTGAAATATCACAATGCTCTGCAGGTATGATGGGCAGGCGCTGCAGAGACGCCATGATGGCAATAATAATAATGTTATTCCCTCCAGCTGGACAACTTACTCTACCACTGATGATGTCATTTTAAATATTGCTTAGTTGAAATGTAAAACTGGAACTGAGTCTGCACATAACACTACAAGCACTGATGTTCTGAGTGACATCCACTATAGATGAAATAGTGATATTGGAGCTGAGCTTTTCCCCCCTGCATTAAATACATTAGGAGCCATAGTGAGCCTGTAGACTGTGAAGCCTGGGAGTACTCTTATTGGTAGCGCTTTCTATTACAGCTCAGCAATAAAGTGATAATAGTAGGGTAACAAGGCAGAAACAAGAACAGCATAATGTGGTAATTTCTAAGTTATTACAACTCAATTACCAAAGTAATAACCATTTAATATTCAAGTAATATCATGGTAGCAACAGTGGTTGCAGTTGAATAATATTACACTAAAATGTATGTAATTTGTTAATAAGAACCGCAAAACTGGGGTGGTAATATTGTGGAAATACAGCTTCATAATAAAGTGATAGTAATAGTAGCCAGCAATTTAATACCATGGTCGTGATAGCTTATTAACATCATCATTGACTGACCCCGAACCATCCAAAGATCCAGCCTCTCCTGCAGCAAGTAGCACCGCCCACTGCATACTGAAAAATTAGAAGTTTTAAAAGAAAAACAATGTTAAAGCAAGTGTGATGTAGTTGGCAGTTCTTTGAGCAACAGTTTCACAGATAAGGACTGTCCTACTGAAAAAAGGCATCATTATAATTTCTGCATAAAGTAAAATAATTAATTCATCTTTTTCCTTTCCTGTTCAAATGAACATATTGGACTATTGAATGTCTATCATTAGAAATAAACCACCACAAAATTCACTGGGGGTAGATAGCTACATTCTGATTATACCACACCTCTAACCCCCTCACATAAACTGTTGAAACTGGAGTGCTTAATCTTTGGGCGAATACATATAGGTCTTATTGGAAAGTATAATTAACACATTTAGTTCTTTATCCATGTTTACAATAAAAATGGTCAGCTTATATCACGACAACCTTACTTTTATGCAACCTTAGTTTTTACAGCTACTGCAAGTATTATTAGCTAAGCTAACGTTAGCTACTAACCAATGACTGTAGAAAATATGGACGACACGACTCCACTTCCTCCCACTGTGCAAAAGTGAAGCCAAAATATCCCGGATCTGGGAGACACCATCTTGCAAACTCAGACTCTGCGCAGTAGTAACCACAGGTGGAGCTGTGGTATGGAACCCCCGCCCACAGACATCCGTCAGTACAACCCACTCTTAACTTTTACGTACCCTGGCCATTTTCCCGCTGTCGTTAGTAAAAAATAAGTAAAGTTTTTTTTTGTTTTTTGGTTCTTTTTAGCAATATCAACATACCTGTTAAAACTTTGTGCATAGCTAAATTATCAATATATGCAGTCTTTGGTTAGAACCATCATGACTCAACATGCTAGCAAAAGGCAGTTAATGCTACACCCCTGCTTTTGCAAATGTATTTTCAATCATTATTTTTATTCTTCTGTTAGACTAAGAATGAGAAATGGAGACTTCAACATCAGCGTCTTCTGCCCAAGCAAACAGTAAGTGTAATATGATGGCTATAGCTGGAAATCAGATAAAGTCTTTGAAACTTGCTATTTCAACTTCTTTGAGCGGGTTTAAATGTTTACATTAGGGATGCACCGATACCGATACCGGTATCTGGTATCGGCCTCGATACCACATTTTCTGAAGTACTCCTACTCATTAAAAGTCCCCTAATACCGGGGACCGATACCACAGTCTGAGAAATGTCTATGTTTGAGCGGCGTGTAAGGGGTTAATCACAGGCGCCGAGTGCCCGCCCCCAGGCCCCGGCTGCAGCTCAGAGTGGGGAGAAGGCGAGGCGAGACATGTCAGCCGTGTGGAACTATTTCAAAGTGAATGAAGACGACAAAAGAAAGGCGGACTGCAAATTCTGCTCAGCGAAGTTGTCCAGAGGAGGCTCAAAAGGTAGCGCATTTAACACAAGTAATTTAATCAAGCACCTAAAATCCCAACACGACAACGAGTACAAAGAGTTTACCCACGCTTCTAAACCAACACAACCCACGCTGCAGCAAACTCTTGCAAGATGAGAAAAAAATGTCCAGAGACAATCCACATGCTGTGAAAATAACACAGGCAATTATCGAGTACATTGCATTGAGTGACCAGCCACTCTCGGAGGTAGAAAATGTGGGATTCCTGCGTCTCCTCCATGTTCTGGAGCCCAGATATGATGTCCCAAGCCGCCGCTACATGACTGACACGGAGCTGCCTAAACTACACGACTCCGTGAAAAAACATACCCAAAGCCTACTGCAAGCCTCCTCTGCGTTTAGTTTCACCACGGATATTTGGACAAGCAGTGTTAGCCCCGTGTCGCTAATTAGCCTAGCCGCCCAGTGGATAGACGAGAGTTTCACGCCGCAACGAGCCATATTACATGCGAAACAATTCCGCGGCTTGCATACCAGCCAGGCTATAGCGCATGTGTTTGAGGAAATGCTCCAGACATGGGGTATACCTAAAACATCAGTACATGTTGTGCTTCGTGACAGACGCGCTGGAACAGCACGTATTACATGCTCCAGTCCCTCATTGAGCCAAAGCGAGTGCTGGGGGTGTATGTGTCCGAGCATGAACTCCCTGACTATCTCACCGCTCACCAATGGGCTCTTATGGAGACGACTGTTGCCATCCTCGCCCCCTTTGAGGAACTAACTAAAAAAGTGAGCAGCTATGACACACTAGCCTCTGATGTCATCCCAGCTGTGACTGTGCTAGTGAGACTTCTAAACAGAGAAACAGACGAGGGCCACGGCGTCAAGACAATGAAAGCAACCTTACTGGCAGCTGTCAAGAAGCGCTTCAGTGACGTCGAGACCAACCCACTGTACAGGGAGTGCAGAATTATTAGGCAAGTTGTATTTTTGAGGAATAATTTTATTATTGAACAACAACCATGTTCTCAATGAACCCAAAAAACTCATTAATATCAAAGCTGAATGTTTTTGGAAGTAGTTTTTAGTTTGTTTTTAGTTTTAGCTATTTTAGGGGGATATCTGTGTGTGCAGGTGACTATTACTGTGCATAATTATTAGGCAACTTAACAAAAAACAAATATATACCCATTTCAATTATTTATTTCTACCAGTGAAACCAATATAACATCTCCACATTCACAAATATACATTTCTGACATTCAAAACCAAAACCAAAACAAATCAGCGACCAATATAGCCACCTTTCTTTGCAAGGACACTCAAAAGCCTGCCATCCATGGATTCTGTCAGTGTTTTGATCTGTTCACCATCAACATTGCGTGCAGCAGCAACCACAGCCTCCCAGACACTGTTCAGAGAGGTGTACTGTTTTCCCTCCGTGTAAATCTCACATTTGATGATGGACCGCAGGTTCTCAATGGGGTTCAGATCAGGTGAACAAGGAGGCCATGTCATTAGTTTTTCTTCTTTTATACCCTTTCTTGCCAGCCACGCTGTGGAGTACTTGGACGCGTGTGATGGAGCATTGTCCTGCATGAAAATCATGTTTTTCTTGAAGGATGCAGACTTCTTCCTGTACCACTGCTTGAAGAAGGTGTCTTCCAGAAACTGGCAGTAGGACTGGGAGTTGAGCTTGACTCCATCCTCAACCCGAAAAGGCCCCACAAGCTCATCTTTGATGATACCAGCCCAAACCAGTACTCCACCTCCACCTTGCTGGCGTCTGAGTCGGACTGGAGCTCTCTGCCCTTTACCAATCCAGCCACGGGCCCATCCATCTGGCCCATCAAGACTCACTCTCATTTCATCAGTCCATAAAACCTTAGAAAAATCAGTCTTGAGATATTTCTTGGCCCAGTCTTGACGTTTCAGCTTGTGTGTCTTGTTCAGTGGTGGTCGTCTTTCAGCCTTTCTTACCTTGGCCATGTCTCTGAGTATTGCACACCTTGTGCTTTTGGGCACTCCAGTGATGTTGCAGCTCTGAAATATGGCCAAACTGGTGGCAAGTGGCATCTTGGCAGCTGCACGCTTGACTTTTCTCAGTTCATGGGCAGTTATTTTGCGCCTTGGTTTTTCCACACGCTTCTTGCGACCTTGTTGACTGTTTTGAATGAAACGCTTGATTGTTCGATGATCACGCTTCAGAAGCTTTGCAATTTTAAGACTGCTGCATCCCTCTGCAAGATATCTCACTATTTTTGACTTTTCTGAGCCTGTCAAGTCCTTCTTTTGACCCATTTTGCCAAAGGAAAGGAAGTTGCCTAATAATTATGCACACCTGATATAGGGTGTTGATGTCATTAGACCACACCCCTTCTCATTACAGAGATGCACATCACCTAATATGCTTAACTGGTAGTAGGCTTTCGAGCCTATACCGCTTGGAGTAAGACAACATGCATGAAGAGGATGATGTGGACAAAATACTCATTTGCCTAATAATTCTGCACTCCCTGTACTTCATCTCCACCATACTTAACCCAAGGTAAAGTCTGTGTGCTATAGGTATTCAATGATAAACTACAGTACTATATGTAAGATTAATTTCCATCTGAAAAATTATATTATATTTTTGTAACTAAAATACACAAATACAAATATATGCAATATATATAATATGAAATATATTTCCCTTATTACTACCAGAAAGCCAAATGGCTGGCATTTGTGACAGTGGTTTAGGGGAAACTAAAATCAGTCCTATTTTCCACATATTAATACATTCATGAATTTTGTTCAGGTTTAAAGATCGCTTCTTCTCCAACAACACTGCTCCGGAGGCCAAGCTGCACCTGAAGCAGGAGCTGTAGATGATGTCCAGAGCTGAGGCAGAGGGGAGTTGGGCAGAATCTGCAGAACCTCCTGCTAAACTGTTCCTCAAGGCCCAGGCCAGCACTAGCAGCAGTCTGGACACTGTATTTGAAGAAATCGCTAAGGAGCAGCCCCAGGCAGCACAGCCGCTGGCAGCAGGTGCTGCCATTGAGCTCGACACATACCTCGGAGAGGTCCCAAGCCCTCGTGAAGACAGTCCTCTGAAGTACTGGGGTGTCAACAAAATCAGGTTCCCCACTTTGGCTAAAATGGCGCATAAATACCTCTTAGCCCCATGTAGCAGTGTGGAAAGTGAAAGGCTTTTTAGCTCAGTGTCACACATTATAGATGAAAACAGAAACAGGCTGACTGCTGATAATGCAGAAAAGCTACTTTTCTTTAAAAAAAAACCTGCCACTCACTTTTTCTAAATAGGCTCCATTAAGTGAGTCGTTTTAGACTTGATGTTAATACCTACCTCAGTTGCACTGACTGCCACAGTTCTATGTTGGTGGATATTGTTAGTTTATTCAAATATTGTGCACTAAATAGCAAAGATGTTTATTAATGCCCCTTGTGTTGTCCAAAGCGGCAGAGTTTACAACAAACTGAAAAAAATACTTGAGTTGCACTGTCACTGTTTAATTTTTTTTACAATTATTTATTCTGTAATATGTTGCATACAACATGCTTTTCATTTTAAATAAATGTTCTTAATTCCAAACTAGTCCCTTGTTTTTTTGTTAAATTATATGACTGAAGCTTTTACCTGTAAATTTAAATCATGTTTTTATTAAGTACTCGGTATCGGCGAGTACTGAAGTGCCAGTACAGTGGAACCCCGACTTACAAAATTAATTCGTTCCAGAGGGTCTTTCGTAAGTCAAAATTTTTGTAAGTCGAAGCACCTTTTTCCATCGCCACATTAAAGCTAAAACTTACACTTACGTTGATTAATGTACGGGCATTTTCGTTACGCGGGCATTTTGCCGTACCACGGGCAGAAATATTGCGTTTAAGTGCCTTCGTAACTTGAATTTTTCGTTAAATGGGGTCTTCGTAAGCCGGGGCTCCACTGTACTCGTACTCGTTTTCCAAAAAAGTGGTATCGGTCCATGCCTAGTTTACATTAAAGCTTAATATATAATAAACTGGCACTATAGCTTTGTTAATTACAAAAATCGTGAATATCTGCAGAAATTCTCGGATGACTCTGCCATTGTGGGCTGTATCAGGGATGGACAGGAGGAGGAGTACAGGAGTGTGGTGGACAGCTTTGTCGAGTGGTGTGAGCTAAACCACCTACAACTTAACATCACAAAGACAAAAGAACTGATTATGGACTTTAGGAGGCAGGCTCCTCCTCCTACCCCTGTCACCATCAGTGGGGCTGATGTGGAGATAGTTGAGGACTACCGGTACCTGGGGGTACACTTGGACTGTAAACTGGACTGGACCAAGAACACCAATGCTATCTTCAAAAAAGGGCAGAGTCGGCTTTTCCTAATGAGGCGACTCAGGTCCTTCAATGTTGGTAGGAAAATGCTGACCATGTTCTACCACTCGGTGTTGGAGAGCGTCGTGTTCTTTGCAGCTGTGTGCTGGGGAAGTGGGGTGAAGACAGCTGATGCCAACAGGCTGAACAAGCTGATTAAAAAGGCTGGTTCTGTCCTGGGTGTCAGACTGGAGAACCTGGAGGAGGTGTCTGAGAGGAGAATGCTAAAAAAGCTTCTTTCTATCATAGACAACCCCTCCCACCCCATGCACGCCCCCATGATGGACCATCGGAGCAAACGCAGCAAAAAACTCATTGCCCCGAAATGCAGAACTGACCGCCACAGTAAATCCTTTGTGCCGGTGCCAATAAGACTGTATAACTCTTCCTCACTCTGTAGGTGATTTTCCTGAGACTATTACCAATGTTATTCTGTTCCCTTTCAGACCGTGCAATATTACCCAACAGTACCTTATTGAATATTTGTTTCATCCCCCCATCATACGCTGCTACTCCGTTTATTCTATTGCACAATACTTTGTCACTTTCTAGAATCGCCTGCACTGATAGTTATTTATTCACCAGGATATAGTTATATATATTACTTCGTTAGAGTTATTCGATACTATGTCTTGCACTATCCTACTGTATATTACTGTACACTACTATTCTTATTGTATATCTTATATCTTATTCATCTGTTCCTCTGTCTCTCCTGCTGCTTTGAGCATGTACATGACAAAAGAATTTCCCTCGGGATAAATAAAGTTATTGGTAAATGGCCTGTATTTATATAGCGCTTTTCTAGTCCCTAAGGACCCCAAAGCACTTTACATATCCAGTCATTCACCCATTCACACACACATTGGTGATGGCAAGCTACGTTGTAGCCACAGCCACCCTGGGGCGCACTGGGGGCTCGGTCTTCTCTGGCACAGCTGGCTGCCGGCAGAGCCCGCGGGGACGTCACTGCAACCCCCTCTGGCCTCTGCTCCGTGGCTGCTGGGTGACCCCTCGTCTGGGGCTCTCCTCAGCTCTTCCCAGGAGGGTGGCATGGTTGCCCCTTTGGTGATCCTCCTTGGGTCCTTGTACTCTGGATGTCTGGGGCCTGGATCTCCTCCATACCTGCTTCATGCCCTGGGGGACGGGGCCATGGCTCCCCACACTCCCTAGCAGATCATTACATGGAGAAACCTTTTGAATACAAGAGTGCTGATCCACACAGGTGTGCACACAGGTGCTCACAGACACAAACTACACCTTTCTTGGCTGCTACCTCAAAGCACACTGTGCGCTGTCGATCTTGCGTGCTGCACAATAACATGTAATATTTAGTATCTACTGTTATCTACTGTTAGCTAGTTTATTGTGATGGTGTTGTATTTATTATGTTGCTCTTTTTTGTTTGTTTTCTCTCCTTTTTTCTTCTCTCGACACGTGATCCAGGTGTTTTTTTGTTTGTTTGTTTGTTTATTTTTCTTCCCCCCTTTCTCACTATCTGTTCTCCCCTCTATTTTTCTTTCTCTCCCTCTTTCTTTCATTTTTTCTCCCTGTCCTATGCCCCAGTCACGTCTGTCCCGTCTGTAACAACTGAAAATAAAATAAAATAAATATATAATTATAATAAAGGTCAATAAAACGAACCAATATGGCAAGGCCATGATCCACTTGGTAAAGTAAATCCGCTTGGCATCTTTCTTAGCCTTCAGACAACAATTCTGATGGCTAACGATCCAAACGGGACAGGTAAAAAAAAAAAAAAAAAAAAAAATCTGAAATGATTCCAATAAATCATTCAGGCTTAAAAGGGATCAGGTACGGCACACTCTGCATAAAAATGGATCAGTTTGGTCATCTGTCTGCGATCCAACTTGCCCGTTTTTGCCATTTCAGTTTCTCTTCTTGCAAAGTGACTAAACGTGACTTTGCAGTACCACATGGAGGCCATTTTCACAAGTACATAAATGTGCTTCACTTCAACAGTCAAGCATATGTCTTTATCTAATGGGGAAGGCTTTAGGACCCAGGGGACCCAAGGGAGGCTATAAAAGAGGAAGTAGCAGCAGGTGCTCTTCTGTCATTTGCACTGACGAGTGGCTGTGAACAATGGTTGTGTGAGTAGGTGAAGAGCCTGAGAAGTTTTGTCTTCTACACAAATGGTTGTTTTAAACCTCTACAGCAGAGGTTCGAGGTACAGGCTGTTTGTCTTTTAATGCGTTTTTTAAATTCGTTGAAATGTATTTTATTGTATTTTATGTTTTTAGTAGTGATTTTAGAAGACAAGGCAGGTGTGCAGCAAACACAGTTGTCTGCTGGAGGTATGTTAACTTAATATATTTGACATTAAAAAAAAGGTATATTTATGCACTACAATCTAATTTATATTGTAATCTAATTTATATTGTGAATTTGTCACCGTTTTTCCTCCTCCTTTTGTTGCGTTTTTCTCCCAAGTTGGTTTTAGAGTAGGGTCACCTTTTAAAACTGTTTTTATGCCGGGTTTGTTTTTATTTCTACTGGGCTGGTGCAATATTAGTCGGGCAATGTGCAATCCCTTAGGGGAATTAGGTCTTTTAGAGGGGCTCCGTGTGGATTTGCAGTGAATAAGTTTTATTAAGAGTGATTTTAGTGCCACCGATTATTGCCTGAACTAAAACACTTAGTGCATGCGATAAGTGTTCTGTTGGGCTCGTATTTATTTGGGGTGGATTTGTTTCTTTTAAAGCAACGAGCATCTGGGACCACTGGGGGAGAGCAAGCCCTCAGGTGATAGTTGCATTGCTGGCAGGTTGCACCAATAAGACTATATTGTGGTCGTTAGTGACCTTTTCCATTTTGATGTTTTAGGCCTTTTGCAAACCCTTTGTTTTCTTTTAAAATAATAAATTTTAACATATCTGACTGATATCGACCCTCTTGTCCCGTTTATTCTGGGCTCGTTCCTGTAAGAGCTCTGGGCCTGAAAGTTTGCACGAGTAGTATAGAGGCCTGTTACGGGTCCGAAATTGAGGATGAGAGTAAAACAATGATGGTCCAGAAGAGGTGGTTCAAACAATTGATTTTAATGAATGCACGCAGCGTGGAGAGGTGCAAACTGCAAAGCAGTTGTACATCTCTACCCAAAATACACTCTAGATTGCTTTTATAACATCAGGGTATTGTAACGCCCCTTCTTGCGTTTACAAGCACATAATTTGCATGTACAGAACATTCATGTATTTTAAGAATTAACTGCAACATAGAGGTTCCTCCTTGTGGCATACTCTTAAGAATATGGTGATGATCTAAGGCCTTTGAGGTCACCATGGGCTGGACATCCTTCCGTCACCTGTAACTAGGCAAACTCAAATGCAACAAGAAGCTGAATACATTCAGGCCTTTGCTCAGCTACTTTTTTACTGTAACAATATACTCAGCATATGAGTTATGATATATATATATATTTAACTCAATCATTTTAAAGTAGTTATAACTGCACCTGTAATAAAATGTTAATATTTGATTATGATAACCCCTATAATATAAATTATAACATAATGCCAGCAGCTTCAATAAACACTTCGATGAAATGATAATTAATGCAATGATAAGATGATGGTTATGTAAAATAATCCCTGTAATTCCACAGGCCCTTAGCAGTTACTCGGTGGCTTTTACTCGCTACATTATTTGGCGTTGTCGACAAGATCCAGGTCATATCAGTTACAGTGTTTAGTTTTTATTTTGGTGTGGCCCTGTTTATTTTAGTAAGAGTGTTAGAGGAGAGGAGGAAAAACAGTGACATCTTCTAGGGAGGGGGAGCCAACAGTTGGGCTGCCCGCGGGGATAATAAACCTCCTTCGCCGACCCTATGGACGACGTACAGGCCCTTTGGAGCAGCTGCAGCAGCTAAAAGCAGCAAATGAACAGTTGAGAGACCAATTACAGGAACGTTCTCCTGTGAGTGGTCCAGTGCCAGATCCAGTGCCGGGTCCATCTACTGTGCCATCAAATATGAACCCAATGAATGAAGCTACAAATGTGTGTTACGTTTATGCACCTTGGGAGCGTAAATGCCCAAGGTTTACTGATAAATTGTCAGTAGACTTGTTAACTGTTGACCAGTGGGTTGAAGAAGTATGTAGATGCCTGGACATTCGTCCTATGTCAAGAGCAGCACAGTGATGTTTGTGATGGACTATCTTGATGGCAGTGCTAAATCTGAGGTCTGTTTTCATTCGAGTACCAGTAGAGACACTCCTGACAAGATTTTTGATATTTTAGTTGAGAACTATAGCTGCACTCAGTCATATGTAGCTGCCCAGCTACAGTTCTTCCAGCGCACCCAGCGAGAAGGGGAATCTCTGCGAGATTACGCTCATGCCCTTAAATCTTTAATGGACACTGTAATCTGTAAGACACCAGGTGGTATTCCAAATTCTGATATATTGCTAAGGGACCAGTTTACTGAACATGTCCATGATGATATGCTGCGCAGAGAGTTGAAACAGCGGGTCCTTCAAACACCAGACATGTCCTTTCTTGCCCTACGCAGTATTGCCCTTAAGTGGGCTGATGTAGGTAGGCAGGGAGGGAAAACTAGGTCCCGAGCCTATTCTTGTGATACGAACTGTCAGGTAGTAGAAGGAGTTAATGCAGAGATGCATGCAGTCACCGCTAGGCCTAATGATGACATTCTACAGATAAAAGAGTGCCTTTGTAAACAACAGGTTCAATTGGATACGCTCATGAAGCAAATGTCTGTCCATTTTTCACAGCCCTCTCAGACTGGACTAATCCCAACCCCTCCTACAACTAGGCCTTTTCGTTTCCAGGCAGATGGAAAGCCAATTTGCCATCGGTGTGGTAGGGCTGGTCATATTGCCAGGTTCTGTAGGGTAAAACATCCAGCTATAAAGAATAGTGGTGGGTCTCATGCTGATGCACATGTACAAAGTCAGGTTGTGGAACAAGGGCCTGAGTCTCAGCAATCGGGAAACTAGGTCCCTCTGGTGCAGAGAGCCAGGCATCAGAAACAGGGTTCACAGGCTCCGCTGAAGTTGTTATGGAAGATCCCTCTCGATTAATTGGGAATTGTCCAGTGGTGGAAATAGAAATGGGGGGTGTTATAGTTCCCTGCCTTTTGGATACGGGGTCCATGGTCACCACTATTCGAGAGAGTTTCTTTGAGAAGCACTTCGGTCACAGGGGGTGGGGCATTTAAAGAAACTTCAATGGTTACGCCTTAGGGCAGCTAATGGATTGAAAATCCCTTATATAGGCTACATGGAGCTTGATGTGACTGTTTTTGGTGGCACCCTGTCAAAAATGGGCATGTTAGTGGTGGAGGACCCTCCAGATGGGAGTGTTCAGCAGCCACAGAGTGTGCCTGGCCTCTTGGGGATGAATATCATTAGCCGTTGTTACCATCTACTCTTTGAGCAGTTTGGCCCTCGTCTGTTTGAATCTCCTGCCCTTGAAAATGCCAGTAAGACGTGGAAAGAGACACTTCACAAGTGTCAGTGCATTGAGGCTTTGAATACATCCGGGTATTTAGGTAAAGCAAAAGTCCACGGTCGAGCTGTTTGTGTCCCTGCTGGTTCGTTGAAATGGATACGTACTAGCTGCCCCTCTGCTGCTAACATTAACCTTCCATCAGTGCTCCTGGAGCCCATAGCGACAGGTAATCCCCTTCCAGGGGGCATCTTGGTTTCCCCGGCCCTCCTTTCTGTTGAACAGGGTGTTGTTGACATTCCAGTGGTTAATGTGGGAAATGAGGATGTTTGGTTACCGCCCTGTACACAATTAGGTGAATTGCATGTGGTTGACCCTCCATCATCAGGGGACTCTGTCATCATTGAAGAGTCTGATGATCCCACGATGCAGATAATGATGCACGAAGTGACTGTACAGGCACATCTGCCCCTTGATTTTTCCGAGCTCTCATGTCCTAACTTGTCCAATGAACAGTCGCAACAGGGAGTGTCACTTTTGCAGAAGCATTGCTCAGTTTTCAGCCATGGGGAGTGAGATTTAGGATGTACCACATTGGTGGAACATGAGATCCCTTTAATGGATGATGCCCCAGTGCGACAGCGGTATTGCCAACTTCCACCCTCTCAGTATGAACAAGTAAAAGCCCATATCAAAGATTTGTTGGATCGGGGGGTAGTGCGTTCAAGCAGTAGCCCTTATTCTTCTCCGATTGTGGTGGTTTTCAAAAAAATGGAGAGATTAGGCTGTGTGTTGATTACAGTTTGCTTAATGCCAAGACACGGAAAGATGATTATCCATTACCCCGTATTGAGGAGTCATTAGATGCCCTGACGGGAGCACAGTGGTTCTCTACCTTGGACCTTGCAAGTGGGTATAATCAAGTACCAGTGGCCGAGAAGGACAAAGCAAAGACTGCTTTCTGTACCCCTTCTGGTCTTTTCGAATTTAATTGAATGCCATTTGGGCTCTGTAATGCCCCTAGCACCTTTCAGAGGCTAATGGAGTGGATTTTTGGGGATCAAAGTTTCCAGTCCCTTTTATTGTACCTGGATGATATTGTTTTCAACCTCCTTTGAGCAGCATCTGGAGCGTCTTGACTTGGTCTTAACACGCCTCAAAGAGCACAATCTAAAGTTGAAGCTGGAGAAGTGTCACTTTTTCCAGCCGGAGGCTCAATACCTCGGGCATGTGATATCTGCTTCTGGGGTGGCGACTGACCCTTCTAAGATTAGTGCAGTGGCTGAGTGGGCACGACCAACTACTTGTACAGAGCTACAGTCATTTTTGGGATTTGCCTCATACTATCGGCATTTTGTTAAAGGTTTTGGCAAGTATGCTGCCCCGCTCCACCGGCTAGTGGGCGAGTTGGGAGGTACCAAGAAGAAACGTAGAAGTGGTGCCAGTGGGGCAATGTGTCACCTTTGGAGTGAGGAATGTGAGAATGCATTCCAAACACTAAAAAGGCTGCTGGTTAGTGCCCCAGTATTGGCATATGCAGATTTTGCTAAACCTTTTGTCCTTGAGATAGATGCTAGCCAGGCAGGTTTAGGGGCAGTTTTATCTCAGGAGCAAGAAGGAAAGAGGCGGCCAGTTGCTTTTGCTAGCCGGGGCCTGCGACCTAGTGAAAGGAATATGTCCAATTATAGCTCTAGAAAGTTGGAATTCTTGGCACTAAAATGGGCTGTCACTCAAAAATTCTGTGAATATTTGTTGGGAAATAAGTTTGTTGTGTTCACAGATAACAATCCCCTTAGCTATTTCCAGACTACTAAATTGGGAGCCGTAGAGCAGCGATGGGCTTCAGAACTAGCTGTGTTCAACTTTGAGATTAAATAAAATGGTAAATGGACTGGTTCTTATATAGCGCTTTTCTACTCTTCTGAGCACTCAAAGCGCTTTACACAACTTGTGCATTCACCCATTCACACGCATTCGCACAAGCACATTTGTCTAAGTGCTTCTTTTAGCTAACATTCACACACATTCATACTCCGATGGATGCATCGGAGAGCAATTTGGGGTTAGTATCTTGCCCAAGGATATTTGGCATGCAGACTAGGGGAAGCCAGGAATTGAACCACCAACCTTCCGATCAGTAGGTGACCTGCTCTACCACCTGAGCTACAGCCACCCACAGAATCAAGTTGAAGGAAGGTGTATTGTATCGTCAAATATAGGCCAGGTCCCAGCAATCGCAACGCTGATGCATTGTCACGGCAACTGCATCCACAGAGTCCATCTGGCCTGCTTCCAGGGTTGAAGGTTCCACAGGAAGTGCAAGATCAGACAGATGTAGGTCAACTGGGAAATGCTGTTGCCGCTACGTGTAGAGCCATAGCTGCGTTTCCATCCCAACCTAAAGCTGATCTAATATCCCTTCAAGCTGCTGACCCGGTAACTGGCCCCTTTTCACAGTATTGGGAAAGGGGGAGGCTGCCTACCAAGCAGAAAATGGGTAATGTAAGTAAGGGAGTGAGAAAGTTGGTGCAACAGTGAAATGGCCTGCATTTGTATAGCGCTTTTCTAGTCCATAGGACCCCAAAGCGCTTTACACTACATTCAGTCATTCACCCATTCACACACACATTCACACACTGGCGAATAGCAAGCTACATTGTAGCCACAGCTGCCCTGGGGCGCACTGACAGAGGCGAGGCTGCCGGACACAGGCGCCACCGGGCCCTCTGACCACCACCAGTAGGCAAACATGGGGTTAGTATCTTGCCCAAGGATATTTGGCATGCAGCCAGGATGCAGCCTGGGATCGAACCACCGACCTTCTGATTAGTGGCTGACCTGCTCTGCCACCTGAGCCACAGCCACCCACAGAATCAAGTTGAAGGAAGGTGTATTGTATCGTCAAGTTCAGACACCTGGTGATGGCCAAGTTCTGTTTCAACTGTTGCTACCCCAGTGATTGCAAACAGAGGTCCTGAGAAGTTTACATGATGATCGTGGGCATCAAGGCATTGGACGCACTACCAGCCTGGTGAGAGAAAGGTGTTTTTGGCCCTTTATGGCACGTGACATTGAGAAATATTGTCAGGAGTGCGATCGTTGTGTCTTGGCAAAGGCTGTGAAACCAAAAGTTCGCACATTCAGGGGGGGACTGGTTGCTTCTGAACCCCTGGAAGTCATTGCTATTGATTTCAGTGTTTTGGACAAGTCTAGTGATGGGTGGGAGAATGTACTTGTGGTTACCGACATATTTTCAAAGTTCTCTCAAGCATACCCTACAGTAGATCAACGGGTGAGTACTTGCCACAGGTATTGTATGCTTACAATACCACAGAACATCAGTCCACCGGCTTTTCACCTTACGAGCTGATGTTTGGTCAGAAGCCCCAGTTGCCCGTTGACTTCTTATTGAGGGCCTCCCAGTCGGAACCTGTGTCTAGATCTGCACAGGAGTGGGTTGAGGAGCATCAACAACGTCTAAGTTCAGTTTATGTGCATGTGAAAGAACAACTCCAGCAAGCTGCAGAGAGGAGAAATAAACATGTTCAGCCAACAGTTACTTCCCTTCTCTCCCCAGGTACTCTGGTTTATCGGAAAAGTCATCCTTTAGGCCGCCATAAGATCCACGATGCCTGGGATCCTGTGGTGTATGTTGTTGTGCAGAGTATGGACAAAGAAGGCAGGGTTTACAAAATACGCCCTAGAGATCGTTCAGGTCCAGAAAAGAACTTAAATCGGGCAGAGTTGAGAGTAATGCCCTCAGGTATTGTAGCACCTGCTCCAGAAGAATATCCTCTCTCTGACCCAGGGCTGGTAGTTGAGTCACCCCGGCAGTCAACATTAGACACACTAGATGATGACAGTGAGGTTGATGGAGTTGTGCTCGCCCTTGTTCCAAACCCACCCCAAGATCAGCCACCCTCGGTATCTGTTCCAGAGCCCATTAGGGAAACTAGGAGCATAGAATCCAGTAACATAAACCCTGTGTCCATAGATCCAGAACAGGCAGAGGAAAGTGGGATTGATAATAGGGAGAATGTTTTAGCACCGGACTCAGGAAGAGTTCAGGGGAAGCCTAAAAGAAGTACAGCCGGAAAGCATTCAAACCCCTTTAATGTCCCACGGTCAGTAAATCAGACTGCTGCTTTTCTCACTAGCGATTCACAGAGCTCTCTTGTCCATAATGTTTTGCCCCAAAATGTATTTAGGCCCTGGCAGTAAGTGGTCACCGGGACGGTGACCTTTCAAAGGGGGCAATTGTAATGGGGAAGGCTTTAGGACCCAGGGGACCCAAGGGAGGGTATAAAAGAGGAAGTAGCAGCAGGTGCTCTTCTTCTGTCATTTGCACTGACGAGTGGCTGTGAACAATGGTTGTGTGAGTAGGTGAAGAGCCTGAGAAGTTTTGTCTTCTACACAAACGGTTGTTTTAAACCTCTACAGCAGAGGTTCGAGGTACAGGCTGTTTGTCTTTTAGTGCGTTTTTTTAAATTCGTTGAAATGTATTTGATGTTTATTGTATTTTATGTTGTATTGTTTGTTTTTATTTCTACTGGGCTGGTGCAATATTAGTCGGGCAATGTGCAATCCCTGAGCTGGGCTCTTACCTTAGGGGAATTAGGTCTTTTAGAGGGGCTCCGTGTGGATTTACAGTGAATAAGTTTTATTAAGAGTGATTTTAGTGCCACCGATTATTGCCTGAACTAAAACACTTAGTGCATGCGATAAGTGTTCTGTTGGGCTCGTATTTATTTGGGGTGGATTTGTTTCTTTTAAAGCAACGAGCATCAGGGACCACCAGGGTAGAGCAAGCCCTCAGGTGATAATTGCATTGCTGGCAGGTTGCACCAATAAGACTATATTGTGGTCGTTAGTGACCTTTTCCATTTTGATGTTTTAGGCCTTTTGCAAACCCTTTGTTTCCTTTTAAAATAATAAATTTTAACATATCTGACTGATATCGACCCACGTACTTCCGGCGCCCCCCGTGTGCGGCAGCCTGTTACAGCAGCTCTGCTCATTCTGAGTTTCTTTCTTATCTTTTTCTTCTCGTAATTTTTTATAACTAACGTATTAGTAATTAGTCTCTGCAACCATGTTCTACCGTTTTGTGCTAGTTCTGGTCGTTTTTCTTGTCTGGGGGACCCAGATCAGGGATCCTTTGTTTACAGTAAGGATCAGCTGTTAGCGCTGCGTCCCACAGTGGTACTGCCGGCGGACAGACCCGACATTCCCAGCGAGCTGAGGAGGAAAAGACGGGGGTGTCGTACCGAGAAGGAGACGTTATCGACCATCTCTTCCTTCTGTAATTATTGGAAATGTACGATCTTTGCCCAATAAGATGGATGAGCTCACGTCGCTAACCTGGTCACAGAGGGAGTACCGGCAATGTAGCATCATGATGCTAACGGAGTCGTGGCTAACACCGCTAACTCCGGACACGAGCGTGACACTACCGGGATTCCAGCTGCTGCGAGCGGACAGGACGAGAGACAGCGGTAAGAGGAAAGGAGGGGGACTGGCAGTGTTTGTGAATGACAGATGGTGTAACCCTGGGCACATTACTGTGAAAGAACAACTCTGCAGCAGAGACATTGAGCTGTTAGCCATTAGCATGCGTCCGTACTACCTGCCCCGGGAATTCTCGCATGTTATCGCGATAACAGCGTATGTCCCCCCCTCGGCCAACGCGGATGCAGCCTGTGACTCTCTCCACTCTGTGGTCAGCAGACTGCAAACACAATCTCCGAGAGCCCTCCTCATAATATCAGGGGACTTCAATCATGCCTCACTGGACTCCACACTGCCCACCTTCACCCAGTATGTGACCTGCCCAACCAGAGACAATAAAACACTGGACTTACTGTATGCCAATGCAGAAGAGGCATACAGTTCATCACCTCTCCCTCCCCTGGGCAGATCTGATCATAACCTGGTGCACCTTGTCCCTGTGTATGAGCCCTTAGTGCGCAGGGAGCCACCAGCCACCCGCACAGTGCAGAGATGGTCGGAGGAGAGCGAGGAGGCTCTTAAGGATTGTTTTGAGTCGACTGTGTGGGAGGTGATCTGTGACGACCAGGAGGACATCAACAGCCTTACTACATGCATTACTGACTATATTAATTTCTGTGTGGATAACACCGTACCTACCAGGACTGTACGGTGTTTCTCCAACAACAAACCTTGGATTACTCCAGAAATTAAAGCTGTCCTCAAGCAGAAGAGGAGGGCCTTCAAATCCAAAGACAAAGAGGAGTTGAAAAGGGTGCAGAGAGAGTTGAGGGGACTGATAAGGAATGGGAAGGATAGCTACAGGCAAAAGATGGAGAACCAGCTTCAGCAAAACAACGTTGGTGAAGTCTGGAGAGGCCTCAGAACCATCTCAGGCCACAAACATCAGAACTCTCTGCCTGGGAGGGATGTGAGGTGGGCAAATGAACTGAATCATTTCTTCAACAGATTTGATTCAGCCATGAGGCAGTCTCTCAATCAGCTGCAGACTCACCCACCCCCACTGCTGCTGTTCCACCTGACACTTCACACCTCCTCTATTCACCCTGCTCACTCCTCCCAACCCCCAACAACAGCATCCAATACACACTCAACACAAGGCTCCAGCCTGTCTCTCTCAACCACCCAGGTTAGGAGGGAACTGAGGAGGATTAAAGCCAAGAAGGCAGCGGGCCCAGATGGCATCAGCTCAAGGGTCGTCAGGTCCTGTGCGGACCAACTGTGTGGGGTGATGGAGCACCTCTTCAACCTGAGCCTGAGGCTGGGAAGAGTCCCACAGCTCTGGAAAACCTCCTGTGTTGTTCCAGTGCCAAAGACTTCACGCCCCAAGGACCTCAACAGCTACAGGCCGGTGGCTCTGACATCCCACCTGATGAAGACCCTGGAGCGGTTGGTCCTGGCTCAGCTTCGGCGCCTTGTGAGCTCATCACTGGACCCACTTCAGTTTGCCTACCAGCCTGGCATTGGAGCGGATGATGCCGTCATTCACCACCTACATCGTTCCCTCGCTCACCTGGAGACCGCTGGGAGCACTGTGAGAATCATGTTCTTTGATTTCTCCAGTGCCTTCAAGACTATTCTTCCCTCGGTTCTGAAGGACAAGCTGGAGAACTCTGGAGTGGACCATCACCTCACTACCTGGATTTTGGACTACCTCACCGACCGACCACAGTATGTGAGGACTCAGGGCTGTGTGTCGGACAGGGTCGTCTGCAGTACGGGGGCCCCACAGGGAACGGTTCTGGCTCCGTTCCTCTTCACCATCTACACTGCAGACTTCTCCCACAACTCCACCCAGTGCTTCCTGCAGAAGTTCTCTGATGACTCTGCAATAGTCGGCCTCATCACTGATGGGGACGACAAGGAGTACAGAGGACTGACTCAGGTCTTTGTGGACTGGTGCCAGCTGAACTACCTCCAGATCAATGCCAGTAAAACCAAGGAGCTGGTGGTAGACTTCCGCAGGCACAAACATCCTCCACTGCAACCACTGAACATCCAAGGTATGGACATTGAGGCTGTGGACAGCTACAGGTACCTTGGTGTTCATCTGAACAGCAAACTGGACTGGACTCATAACTCAGACGCCCTCTACAGGAAAGGGCAGAGCAGGCTGTACCTGCTGCGGAGACTCAGGTCGTTTGGAGTGGAGGGCCCACTCCTGAAGACCTTCTATGACTCTGTGGTGGCCTCAGCCATCTTTTATGGTGTGGTCTGCTGGGGTGGCAGCATCTCTGCTGAGGACAGGAAGAGACTGAACAGGCTGATCCGAAGGGCCAGCTCTGTTCTAGGATGCCCTCTGGACCCAGTGGAGGTGGTGAGTGACAGGAGAATGGTGGCTAAGCTGTCATCCCTGTTGGACAACATCTCCCACCCCATGCAGGAGACTGTGACAGCACTGAGCAGCTCCTTCAGTGGCTGCAGCACCCACGGTGTGGGACGGAGAGATTTCGCAGGTCTTTCCTCCCCACTGCTGTCAGACTCCACAACAAAGACTTTAACTGATCAAACACACACATCCACACATGTGCAATAACACTAATGTGCAATAATCTTTTCTGGCATCGTTGTATTTTTACTCAATTGTATATAGCATTTGTATTCTATTTTTATCTTATTGTATATTTTATTCTATTTTATTCTACTGTATATAGTATTTTATTTTATTCTATTCTGTACAGTTGTGTACTGTATTTATTCTTATTGTATTTTATTCTAATTTTTGCTTCATAACTTTTGCACTGTCCACTTCCTGCCGTGACAAAACAAATTTCCCACATGTGGGACTAATAAAGGTTATTTTATCTTATCTTATCTTGTCCCGTTTATTCTGGGCTCGTTCCTGTAAGAGCTCTGGGCCTGAAAGTTTGCACAAGTAGTATAGAGGCCCTTAGCGGTTACTCGGTGGCTTTTACTCGCTACATTTAGAGATGAGGGACGCATCCTGCCATGTGGCTGCATTTGTCCCTAACCATCGGGAACCCTCACGTTAACTTTTATCGAGTGGAAAAAAGTTAGCGTTCATCCTCCAGCTTCACTGTGTTTATGTTATGCTAACATAGCTGTATTGCTAGCGATCACGTAGCACATCATTATATACCAGCTAGCCCAACTTCAATAATCCTACAAACGTCACTGCTGTTTAGTTTTCGGTCTTCATTTATGTTGGAAGTGATAGCAGAGCTGTTCGTTTGAATTTTGTCAGTAATCTCTGTCAGAACATGCTATATCATGTTTAGGTGGAAGCTAGTGAGCTAACTTCCTGCTAACTTCTAACTCTGTTAAATGTAATAAATCCTGTTTTCATGGATGCCTGGATGTTAAACTTAATTGTTTCACCTGGTAAAGCAGCAACGCTGATCATTTTATTAAAGATGAAAGACTTTAGACAGTTTTTAACTCTCAGTGATGCCGCAGTGTTCGTTTGACTTTGGGACCTGAAGCAGAGTTTGGACCTGGAAACGGCTGCTGTGACTCCACGTCCACTGGGATGCTGACCTCTATTAGTTTTGATCTTCCTCTAAATGCATTTTTCTGCAGTCATACACACAGAACCATGCCTGGTGAGGTTTTTGGAGACCACCTCTGTCTTTCAGCTTTAAAAAAAACTACGCACAGCGCCATTGATTGTCAATGCCTGTGAACAAGGCAAGCAGGTGATTTTCTCTTTCATCTTCTTTACTACAAATCCTGTGAAGTAGCTGATCACTTCCTCTTTGTATTCAGAGAGGTTGCATACATCTGGGAGGTCAGGAATCGAGTGATCTTCCGGGTCATTTACTTCCACAGAGTGCACTTCCATTCTGCAATCAACATTTACAGCTGCAGATGTTGAATCGAGGATGTAAGTGTTGTCTCGAAGTAAACAACTGCCTGTGGCCGTTTTAATTGGTGCCTGAAAAGTAAATGTTTGTAGGCTCCCTGAGCTCAAAGTGATCCTGACTCAGTTTGTAGATCAAAAGATATCTGCATGGGGCATCGGTCCTCTCAACAAGTTCATTATAGATGTTAAGTCCATCTACGGCATTAGCAATGAAGCCACATATGGCAGTCTTCTTTTTTTGTTGTATGAAGTGGCACCATCTTGTCATACTGCTGGACCTTCAACCCACAAAGCAAGCTTTCTGCATCCTTCAAGATGGTCTCAGCCCTGTGTTTAGTTGTTGGCTTAATCGGAGCTTTGTAACCTTTTCCGAGAGGATTACGGCTGTTGAGCACATCAAAAGCTGCATCTACAGTGTGTCATGATCTGGGTCATTTTGACCCAGTGTTTTGTTTCCTTTTTGGTATCACCTTGTGTTTTGTTTTAATTCTGATTTTGGTATTAGTTCTTAGGGTTTGGTTCTTGTGTTTACTGCTTTAGTGTTTTGTCAGCCCTACCTGTGTCTGTCCTCTGTGCTCTGTTCGTGTCCCCGAGTTTGTGTTGTAAAACACTCTGTGAGTTTCCTGTTTTACTTTGTAGGTTTGTGTCTCATTATGCCCGTTAGTTCCAGCTGTGTCCCCTCCTGTGTGCCATTTCCTGATTACCTGGTGTGTGTATTTATAGGGTGTGTCTGCCTGTGTCCCTCGTCGCGTCGTCTGTGTTTCTTAGTAATCCCAGTGTCTCTCTGCCCTTTATTCCTGCTCTCCTTTCTCCGCTCATCATCCCCGGTGTCACCTACTTGTGTTTTTCTGTGAGTTATGGTTTCGGGTTTGGTTTGTTATTAGTTTCCCCAGTTTAGGTTTATGTTTAGTTCTGTCCTGGCTTTGGTTATTTTCCGCTGTAAATAAATCCTCATTCGCATCTCCACCGCCATCTGCATCTTGGGTCCTCATTCATTCCTCCACACGACTGCTGCCCCAGCCGTGACACAGTGCACACAAACTCCACAGCTGCAGCACAACCTTTAAACTCATCCAACTTCAAGCCTTGCTCACAGAACTCCGTTGAGTCTGCTACACTTCTGCTGAAGAGCTGGAGGTGGAATTTCATTTTTTTGTTTTCTCCACTGTAAATGAGCCATGTTTAGTTTGTTACCTAGTCGCACAGTAGTCGCAGGGCTTCCACTTAAACTTTCTTCCTTCTTCTGTCTCAAATTCCATTCAAGATGGAAAGGCATTACAAAGAAGCTTTAGCATATGGCATGCGTCCAGGATCACATGCACTTTTTGTGTGGGATTCTCTGGATGAAAGAAGTAGGGCTTCATGTTGTCGATATTTAAGTCTGCGCCAAGTTCCCTTATCATGGCGCGGTTACTTGTAAGTGTGGTGGAGCATATAACCAGTAAAGGTGACTAAAGGATGTTGACAACACCACCTGGGGAGGAGTTACACCCCAGGAGAGATTTCTATAGCCAATGCAAATGTTATACTAGTTACAAAGGCCCACAGGCTCGTTGTTAGCAAGCAGAGGTGAGGCAGGTCAATTTTCCAAATCAAAATTTATTAGGAAATTATACTAAAAGCATAGAGCTGTAAAATCAGAGAACTTCTTAAGGTAGCAGGGCTGACAATGCAAGACCATTAAAACACTTTATTAACAAACAATGATTAAAAAGACAAAGCTCACTGCCACGGTGCTACCCTAGTAAAATAGCAGCTCGGTAAAATAACTAAAAATGGTGGAAACCTACAGAGAGTAGTGCCCAAGGGTGCCACCAATTACTCACCCGTGTAGTTTCACTGCAAACCTCACTGTCACTCTCACTGCAATCTGAATGGTGCAATCTACCGATTTCCCAGTGTGTACGCTCTCAGGCATCAGGGGAATTCCACCTCACATGCCTAGCCCCACAACAAGTGGCTGTACCTCCACTAAAGCAAAAAACAACAAAACATAAAAACATTAAACAAGTCAGTAAAAGAGATATAAACGAAACAAGAACAAATACACCCTAAGATACAATTCTTTATAAAAGCATGATTAAAATATAACAATTCAGAGTAAAAACAACCATAAAACAAGGAGCCAGTCAAGGCCAGTCCATAAATGAATGTAAAATAACAACAAGGCTACAACAAGACATCGATGAGGAAGCATGCAATGGGAATTTTCCATGACTCGTTGACAGCCACAAGCATGAGGACCAAGGCCTGGGTGGTGTCCTGTGAATTTCACCAGTGCCTATATCTACATAGCCATGGAACTGGTCTTCTGCAAACTCAGTCATCTTGTGGATGTACATTTGATCCATCATTAGAGCACACACTGTTTCCTTTCCCTGTTCTCTGTTTGCCTCTACATGTGTTGTTAGTGCTCTAAAAGATGCTACAGTAAATCCAGGATCAGCTGAGACACTACTGTACCAAGTGCGGGTGGTGGAACTGTGTGACAGGGCTTTATGAAAATTCTCATGCACATACTCGTATACCTTTGGGGAGTAAAACTGCAGTGTGGTAGCAAACTGTTTCAGCTCCTCAGAGTACTTAGCTGACTTTTTCCCCAGTTGTATTTTACACAAGGTGTGTTTTGGTACTTTATTGATTGACTCAAGCAAAGATGCACACTGATTTGAGATCAACAGGTTTTTCTTGAGTTCTTTGGTGACATCCTTTAAGGTCTTTAAACGCCTAGACTTTTGGCATTGCATTCTCAGCTTTTTCCTGTACTTTGTTAGCATCTCTTCTGAAGCCTGATTTTTTTCACTAACTTAGGAACTAGGAAACTAAGGAACTAAACTGGGAAACAGAGAACTAGGAATTTACTAGGAGCAAGGTGGTAATACACAGCAAAGAGGGTATACGATGCAACAATGGACCAAGAAAAACACAGGGCTAAAATACACAAGGAAGTAACGAGGGGGGGTGTTGGGTCTGCGCTTCAGCAGGCCCGCTAGTTCAGAGACTTATCACCCATGAAGAAAGCAAGACGACAACGGAACTGGGTTTCACTTGCTAGCAAGGGAAGGCTGGCCGGAACCAAGCTACTGGAGCTGAATGCTCCTCACCTGTCTCCTAGCCACCTTCCAATAAACAGCCTTTTATTCTAAGAATACAAGCGCCACACATTGTAACACCCATATGGTCACAAAAGGTTAAAACACTGTGTGTGTGTGTGTGTGTGTGTGTGTGTGTGTGTGTGTGTGTGTGTGTGTGTGTGTGTGTGTGTGCGTGCACGTGAGTGAGTGAGTGTGTGTGAATGGGGGTGCGTTTGTGTGACTTCCTGCTGATCACAAAGGGTCATCTCCCCTCACCCCTCTATATGGATTAGCTTTTACCATATATGAACACAGGTGAGGAGATAAAGAGCAGGAAGTAAAACATCCTCACTAAGCTAGCACTGCTTTGTGCTAGCTAGCAGTCAAGCAATCTAGCTAGCCCCAAGGGCCAATGTCCTGCAGGTTTTAGATATCACACCTGAAACAAATTAGTTCATTACCAGGCCTTTGGAGAACTTCAGGACATGTTGAGGAGGTCATTTAGCCATTTAAATGTCTAAAACCTCGAAACCTGGAGTTGGACACCCCTGATCTAAAGGGAGCAATTCATGAATTTTGAAATAGATTCCAAAGCTAAAAGATCTGAATCTCGCTTCAAACTTTAACTCAGTGTATTTTCAGGGTTAAACCCCTTTCTTTTAACATTCACTTTAGCGTTTTATTTTATTTATTTAAACTAGACATACTGTTTTGTTTGTGCCACACTTTAATAGGTTATTCATATGTTAATAACTAAAAACAGGCAATTTTGCCTTTTGCTTCCTGATTATTACACAGAAACTACCACAGGTAACTGAGTGGTAATAACTTAGAAATGACCACATTATTATGTTCTTGTTTCTTCTGTGTTATCCCACTATTACTACTTTATTACAGAGCTGTATTTTCACATTATTATCCCCAGTTTTTGGGCCCTTATTATCCAATTACATGCATTTCAGCTTAATATTACTTAACTGTTACCACTGTTGATACCATGATATTACTTGGATATTAAATGGTTATTACTTTGATAATTGAGAGGTAATAACTTAGAAATTGCCACATTATTCCATTCTTTTTCCTGCCTACTATTACCACTTTATTAATAAGCTGTAATAGAAAGTGCTATCTAAAAGGTTAAAGGCTATTTTAACATGCCGGAGTTAAATAGTGAAAGGGGCATTTTCTTTTCTACTTTTTCTATGATTTTAAGTACTAAAATCATAGAAGTACTAACTAACTCCCATTCATACACACTGATGGATGTATTGGAGAGAAACTTGGGGTTAGTATAATGCCCAAGGATACTTGCCATGCAGACTGGAGGAGCCAGGGAGTAAACCACTAACCTTGCGATCAGTAGGTGACCTGCTCTACCTCCTGAGCTACAGCCATCCCGTTATCACAGGCCTTCTCAACTGATGTTTGAATCTCTGAGTATTTTGACAACTTTACCAGTTATAAAATGAAATATCAATAAGAAAACAGAAATGAAGAGCACAGATGGAAAGTTCTAACTAGTGATTGATGTAGGAAATAACAGTCCATATAAGACTAATCTTTGTATCTAAGAGTGCGACTGCATCTTTATGTCACAGAGAGCAGCTTCAGTTCATGACTGCAGTTCAACAAATTAAACAAGAAGCTGAAGAGTTCGCTGTCATAGGAAATCCTGATGTGTGTGACGCTGACTCAGATCTTTGTTTCTGAGATTTCTTTATTTAAGCTACTCTGAAGCTTGATGGTGAAATTAATTTCTGACTTGACTGTTTCTTGAACTGTAGACTGTTACTATACTGCTAAAAGTATAATGATAGGTGATCAAAGAGGTACCTTTCCTGTTAAACTATAAAAGCTGGAACTTGTGAGTACAAGAAAATAATTATTAGAATGTAATGTGTTAAATTTTTTTAGATCAGAGGAATAGGAAAGGATTTGTCTCTGTGTTTCAGTTTGGCTTAGCTGTAGGCCTGAGAGTGTGTAACTGTTTAGAGAGAAAGGAATTTATAGCCACTGGGGGTCTGGTGTCATAAAAGGAGTCAGGAAGCTACAGTTGGGGGGTTGCTGATGCTGATGCTCGTACCTTTAATAAAAACGCATAATTGTTATAACTTAGAAGTAGGCTTGCAGGAGACTCTCCACCTTATCTGTAAATGTAAAACAACAAGATGTAATATGTTAACTCTGTTTCTATGTTGTGTAGAAGAATTTGGTGTAGTTTGGGTGAGGAGGTTACTTTAATGACCCCCAAGAAGTCACGTATACAGAGACACACACACAGTGCTTTAACTGTTACGCACCCACACCCACATGCACACAGTCACTCACGTGCACACACATAGACATACGGGTACGCGCACACATAGACACACAGAATTTGCAGCAACAATGGGGGTTTTGTGATGGGGTCGCTCCTATAAAGCTGGCTGTAACAAACAAAGAGGTGAAGATTTTGCAGAGGGACACCAGCCTGGCAAGTCTCCCCTTCTAGAAGATGCATGCTTAAATGAAGATGAGTAAAAATGAATAAAGGTTTTGTGAAATAACTACTGAGTTCCGGTGCCGTCTCTGGATGCCTTGAGGAATAAAAGAACCAGGGTGAAACTGATTTCTTAACAAACTACATATGAAAATGTTTCCCCATGAAATCAATCAATTTCATTTCAAAATGATATTATAACAAGTTTTCATGTTTTATAACATGCACATGTGATTCATTCCTAACATCATCATCCTAAAATTAATATAAGATCCTATAAACTGTGAAAGGTCAATTATGATTTAATGTATATGATTGGCAAAAACACCTAAACAGGTTGCCAAAGTAAGAAAGTTGACATAACACAGATTTTCTGCATTACAGACAATCCCCACTGCAACCATCACTGAGACTAATCAGCTGATCTACACCACGGCATCAGTGATCATGGAGATGCTTGGCTACAAGATGAACAGCCACAAGGAGCAGTGCCCTCCATGGAGAAGGAGACTAGAGGCTAAGATCAAGGTAGCACAGAGGGAAGTTAGCCAAATATTGGAGTTGTAGAAAGGTGCGTTGAAGAAAGAGGTGCCTAAGAAGTATAGCAAGCTGTCCATAGCTGAGTACTTGGAAACTGCCAAGCAACGACTCAGAGCCAAAGACCCCAGGCAACACTGCAGACATCGAGGACAGCTGTGATTCCCACTTGCCTGAGGGAATCCTACAGGCAAATGGGAAGAAGGAACACGAGAAGCTCTTTAAGTAGATCTCAGTCCAGAAGAGCCGAGTCCTGGGAACAGCAACGATACTGCGCCGGACCCTCAAGCTGCCAGGCCTCTGGTACAGGACCCGAGCTTGAAGTGTGTGTGTCTGTGAGAGACTCTATTATAAGTATATATTTAACAATATATTTTCCCAAGTGATGTGCAACAACCATCAGGAGTTTTGTGTTATTTCTATCAAAACTTGTTTTTGTAGTGCAACTTTTGATATTTGCTCAGTCTAGCATGAAAATAGCATTTTCTTAATTTTTGTGACTAAAATGTCATGTTTAAAAGTTTTCTACACATTTAATTTTGCATTTTCCCCAAATTTAACTACAGAGTATAAAGAAACTATCAGAAGTTGTCTTTGGAAATGCACATTCTTAAATATTGTACTTTACAGATCCTGATTCATTTTGATGATTAAAAAACTGGTAAAAAGGATTATTTTAATAGTCTTTCATGTTCAAACACAGTGTACATAAAAAGGACACCTGCAGATGGATTTCTGACTTCCTCACAATCAGGATCCATTAGTGAGGAACTTCTATCAGAATCCTCATTCAGTGCTTTTAGTACATCTGCTTAGCTATCTATTGCTTTGTGTAGAGCCACGTACACAGGGGACAAAATAATTGTTGTGTCTCTTACTGTATGTAGCAGATGCTTCTTGGTCCTCTGCCAGTAGGCTTGCTGCCATGTATCCTGTGGTTCATTGCTTGGTCAGTCACCTTACATCCCACATTCACTAAAGTAAAACACAACAATGAAAAGTAATAGATGTCAGTATAAAAATGACACTTGGCTAACAGTGGAAATTGAAAAAACTCTTTTTACCGTATAAAGAGAGAATGCTGACTTGATTATATCGACTTATGTGGGGTTTCCTTTCTGCACTAAGCAGGAAGGAAACCCCATGTCTGGTGTGTTTGATGGAGACTATACTCTTGTATGAGATAAGTGATGGAGTCAGCACTGTACCAAACAAAATGGCCCTGTGTCAGTTGGCTCTTTTTGCTGTCAGTCCAGTGGCATCTGATCCCAATTACAAGTTCACTCTACTTGGTCTGTTCCACCTTCCCTACTGCAGAGAAAAGCATTCTGCCTGCCAAGCCCCGACACTGATGCCATCACTCTGGCACAAACAAACCCTGTTTTTCTTTTTCAGCACAGCGCGTCTCATGTCAGGTCTGGCTTTCAGTGTCAGTAGAGTGACAAGAGAGAAAAGAAGGGCCAGTTGATGTGGAGTTTTCCATCGAGGGTGAGACAGCAAGTGCTCTGAGTGGGACCGATTCCTCCACACACAGAATTCCAAGGATGGCTATAATGTGTGTTTGTGTTCCACTTATCCCAATCAGAACTGCAGTTGGGCTGCATCCTGTGCCTTCTCTCGTGGCTAAACTTGGTCACCAATCTTTGGTGGGGGTAAACAAATTAAGCTTTTGTGTCATTAATTTTAGTTTATGTGTGAAACTCTGTTCAGAGTATTAGAGTTTTAAACTTTGGACAATGAATTTCTCTGTACCTATGAAGCGCCTTGAGGCGACTTTTGTTGTGATTTGGCACTATATAAGTAAAATTGAATTGAATTGAAATTGAATTGAAAAATCCTTACATTCCCAAAGCACAGTGTGCATATATTGGAGGTTATCCATCATAACTACTTACTGGTTCATTTTATCTTGTGTTATTAATTAAAATATCAAATGATATAGTTAATTCCATTTAAATCCAGGATGAACTCAGTGTTCAGTCAAATTGCTGAGATTGATGATTTCACTGTGAATGTTATCTTTTATTACACATACATCATGTCAGTCACGTGTATTTTTTGCATATTTTTTGTAAAACTTGTTGTCACAACAATGTGCTTGGTTTAACCCCTAATGACAAAAGTCTTTGTTATTTTGTTTGGACAGAGCTTAGAAAAGCATGTCTAGATAACCAGCAAGTCCAGGAACTCCAGAGTTCCACTATGAAGCTGTGTTGAGACACGGATAAAGACAAGGCAAGCATTTAAAACCTTCCCACTGAGTGTTTTAAAGACCACAGTGTTCTCAAAAATTGTAAAACTAATGAAGTCTGAAAACTCAGGCTTCAGTGTTGCATTGGGCAGCTGGTCAAACTAAGGAAAATAGGTCCCTGGTGAGGTTGTTGAGAAGGGCCTCCATAAATGTTAAAGCAAGTACAATGTATCCTCTGCATAGATGAGAGAATTAACCAGGAAGGACAACCAACTCAGCAGCACTCTGCTAATGACAGCAATGTGTCCTCAGTGGAGAAGGCAGAGCCTGAAGCAACAGGGAAAGCTCACTCATTGCCTTGGCAGAAGTTGTTGAACTGCTTAAAAGTCTCCACGTTTGCAAAGCACCAAGTCTGGAGATTTGCAGTGAGATGCTATTGGGCCAAAGCCCTGTTTTTGTTTTGTTTTTTCAATGTTGTCTGGGGTTTGGAGACATAACCTATAGAGTAGCAGACTAGGCTGCCGGTTCCCATCTTCAAAAAAGTGAAATGGTTGTCAGGCTGCTCTGACACAGTCTCTACATGAACTTCAGGGTACTGGAAAGGAGCTTCAGGTTATTGTTGAACTTTGGATGCAGAAAAAGCTCAAGCATCCTTCAGGAGTTTGGGGTAGATTCTCGATTTCTTCATATTGAAAGGAGCCAGCTGAGGAGGTTGGGGGACTGATCAAAGATCTGTGTCCCTCTGGAGAATTTCTGGGTACATCATACTGGGAGTAGAAGTAAAAATCATGGATGGACAAATTAAATTTATGAATGACTTTGTAAATAAGAGATTTTACTTTTTCACTTTGTCATTTAGGATTACTGAAAAGAAACTGGTCGAAAATGCAAATTTGATTAATTTAGAAGTAAACATTATAAATGTGCATGTGAAGGGGTTTGAGTACTTTCTGAAGTATAAACAGCAAAGTTGTTGCTTTGAAGTAGCTCGGCTGGGGCATTTCTTTGTGAAGTTTGGTAATTCTCTCTGTGCCTGTGTGGGTTTTTCTCCTGGTGCTGTGGTTAACTCCCACAGGTCAAAGATATGATGTTTGATGCTTTTGAAGCACACTGAGCTTACATGTGATCAAATGTGCATCATAAGTATAATTTCTATTGTATTTGCAGTATATAAAATCCTTTATTGTGTGGAAAAAGTGACAAGAAGAAAAAATATACTCTTATTAGCACTAATATGATTTGAATATCAAAAAAGAAAAAGTCTGTTAAGGTGCATATCATTTCTTCCATACCTGAAACTTACAGCAGCATGAAAATGTTTGGCCATTACTTTTTCATTTTATCATTCTGTGCAGTGTGTGCGCAGCTTTTGTTAAAAGCCAAAAAAGAGACATACACTGATGGATTGTACAACCTGGCATCCCACGTGGAACCTGAGGCTTTTTGCGAGGCCAGCTAAGGGCACCAGCACCAACTCTCTGAATGAATCCTCCTGAGATTGAGCCAAAACATGTGAGAGCTACAGCTCATCCCTCATTATTGATGTGTAGAAGGCCCTGCAGGTCTTCAATTCACACTGTGCTGTGATTTCTTACTGTCAGTTTTTCTTTGTCTGCTATTTGCATGATACACTGGGGATAAGAGCCCTGAAGCTGGAAACATGAGTGTTGCACTTGTCTTCTACTGCAAGAATATAATACTCTTTCTCTTTCTCTGTGCAAATATATGTTACTGTCTAACAAAAATGAAGTCTGCTGACTGATGAAACTGTAATAATTAAGAGGCCGTTCAAGTAGTTCTTCAATCATCACTCACTAGGATATATTCATGTTCAATGAGAAGCAAGAAAAAAACTTCCTCTGCAGGATTTTTTGACATGGCCCCAAATTAAAGCACAGTAACGATTACTAAAACATCAATAATAGTTTAAAGAGCACATTCCCCTTGCTAATTAGCATGCCAGTGTCACCTCTTCTCCAACTCAATAATGTGACGGTGTGCATACAGATCATTTGTGGGTGTGAAGCTCTACTAATGAAAGCATTAGGCACCATCATTAAAAACTCTGGATCTGTTCATAAGGCTCGTCCATATATAATTGTATATCATCATAACCCACGGTTGATTAAAACCGTGACTACAGTAATTAATGTGTCATTATGAAGTGCACAGTTCAACCATATGCTGCTGTCTTTGACCTCTTTGACCAGTTAGATGAAGTTAGTGTAAAGTTAACTGAATTAGGCTAATGGTTAAATATGGATATGTAGAGACTAGCCTGAAACTCTGAGACATTTTTTCACTGCAGACTGTGAAGATGCTACAATATGACTATACTACAACACAGTGGTGGAGTGCCTCACAGCAAGAAGGTTCCTGATGTGGAGCCTGGATGGGTAATTTAGAGTATTTTTTCTTCAAAAGTAATTAATATTTAATCCATGTTCTGCTTTCCTCTGCCATTTGCTAAGACCTTTTCATTCAATTTGAAAGTACTGCATCATCAAGAGCTAGCTGATTAGGGAGAGACTATTATCCCCAGCAGATTATGCATAATGTGATATAATTTTAATTATGATAAACATATATGCAAACGTTCGAATGTTTTGGTTAATAAGATCTAAAGTTTAAGAAAAAAAGAATCTCAAAATGTTTTTTTTTCTTCTCACGTGCACGTTGAATGGGCTCCCAGCTGTGCACACACCCATCTGCACTGCTTACAATAATGCCAATTGGATAATCAGACTAGAAGCAATGTTTGAAAAATAATGTTTTGCAAGTTCGGTTTTAACAGAAGACAACTGCAGCACTGATTACGTGTCTATTGGAACATAGTGCAAAGTGATACTTTTACGGTACTAGTGTAGGGCCGGTTCAAAACATGCCTTTTTGGAATATTGTGACTTTCAGCATGAGTGATCGGAGTCATTCATGGCAGAAGGGACAAAAATGTCAACAATATGTATCGTTTGATTGCCAAAATGTAGCTATAGTTTCAAACACTGATCCTTAAATAGCTACTTTAGACTGTTTCCTTGTCACATGGGGTCACAGCAGTGGGTAGCTGTTTGATTTGGCAGTTTTATACTGGATTCCCTGCCTGACACAACCCCAAAGGGGATTTGTGTCTCCAACTGTTGAACCAATAATTATTATTATTTTTACCTTATTTTATTTAATTTTATTATTTTTCTATTTAATTCAACATGCTTTTTCAAGATTAATCCCAACAAAGGATAAAAACATGGATTAGAGGACAGGGTGCTAGTAGTAGATCAGCCAGTTCTGGTATTCTCTGGGTTCAATCTGCATGGTGCTGAGCAGCCACCGTCATGGAGTTTGTTTCTCACAGTTCTAACTGGTGTCACAAACTGGGCTGCACGACTATGACAAAAACCTGCAGATGCATCGAAATGTTGTCCAAAAATGACTTTATTTTAAGTAAATAAACAAAAAAAAAAAAAAAGAAACCATACACAAACCATGGCATGTGTAGTCAGTACAATCGGTGGTATAGAGGAGTTCATGGATGGAAGGATGCCCACAAAGCAAACTTGGTATGGCCCGGATCTGACCCACACAATGTGCTTACACATGGCCCACATACTGCAAAGAATTACGGCCCTTTGGTGGCCCAGATCTGGTTTGCCAGAAGTGGCCCACACATGGGCCAGCATAAGGCCAGTTGCAGACACAACACTTTCAGCTCTGGCCCCAGATGTCAGCCTAATGTGTGCCTTAATCAAGCCATGTAATAACAACATGTGCCGGAACATGATAGCGCAAAAGTAACATAACTAAAGTCTGTTCAGACAGTGAATGGACTGATTCATATATACCACTTTTCTAGTCTCCCAGATTACTCAAAGTGCTCTATATAACATGCCACATTCACACACACACTTTCCCTAAACTGAGTGCTTCTTACATATATTCATACTCTTGACATGCAGACTGGAGGAGCCAGGGATCGAACCACTAATGTTCTGATCGGTAGTTGACCTGCTCTACCTACTGAGCTACAGCCACCCAGTAGTAAATTTGAGTAAACCGTCACTAGGTTTTGGATAAAGTGTACACTCACAAACCTGTTAAACCTGCATTTGAAACGTTGGCTACCATAGCAGTATAGTATTGCAACATGGCATTTGGGTCTTCTAACTAAAATAGAAAAGTAGGAACATAAATAGTGCCATCATTGCCAGATGTGGCCCACATCTGGTTGACATACACCCTGCCATGACACCAGTCAGTCAGAAGTGGCAGCTTGATGCCGGATCCCGGCCAGACTTGTTTTCTATGAGCCTGGGCCACATAAACCAAACCACAATCGGGCCAGATGTGGCATGCTATCACATAAAATGTCCCATTTACTCCAGGCCTGGCCCATATCTGGATGAAATATCACCATGCCAGAAGTCAGCCAGCTGTGCCGGCTTGACACCAGATCCGGGCCAGACCTGTCTGCTATGTGGGTGGTGTATGCAATGTTGTTTAATGCTAAACCAAACTAACCCAGTACAGTCAGTACAGAACCTGGGTGTGTTATCACTCTTAGGCACCAATTAACATGGAGATGCCCAGCTAGATGAAAAAGGCCCACTGAGGTCATGTTTAACCATGTATTCCACCTCAGCATCCAGATATTCACGCTTCTTGGGAGAAACTCTATAAAAATGCTGTATATCCCCTACATAGATATCATGCTCTACCCAGTCTATACAAGAAGGCACATTATCAAACAAACCTGAATACTATTAGTTTAATGGCCCAGAAGACATCCCAAATTCCAAAGAGTCTCCTCAGGCACCCAGACAATAACCCCTCACCTGGTTCAAGAACAACGTCAGTACATTCCCTTGCGATGGCATTTATTGCACCAGCCACAAAAACAGGACCCACAATTGTCTCCTTTTCTTGGGAGACAGAACAGAATTTTTTTTTTGTTTGGCTCTTGACGAAGGTGGTCGCACTTTTCTCCCTCTCCCTCTCCCTCTCCCTTATCTTTCCTGCTTGGCTTCTCATGTCCTTGTCTAGTCTTGTCTACTTTTCTACTTTTACCCTGGAAGAATCTCACAGTCTGTTCTCTAAAACCTAAAAGAGGAATTATGGATTTGATTAACTGGTCCCTGAATGCAATTGACACCCTCTTCTCAACAAGAAGCCTGGGTTCAGCAGAGCGCGAGCGTCCTGAAGGGATGTTCCCTGTCGGATACATGAAGAACGGATGGAGGAACTGGAGGGTTGTGTGCCTGGCAGGACTGTCAATTGAGGACACTGAAAATATCTACCTTTTCTAAACCATGATAACAGGGTTCTTGCTGATCGGAGCTGGCTTGGCCCTGGCTTATCGAAGATTAAAGAAAGCGGAAAGGGCTGTTCAAAACCCCACAAGGCTGCCCGCTGTGATTGAACAATGGAGCGAGCCATGGCTTCTCAAAATGTGCTCATCGAACGAAGATCTTGGAGAACCCCAAGGCTGTCGTGAGCACTCAGACTACGCTCTTTGAGCACAAATTTGATAACATCTTGGAGAAGCTCATGGCTCTCCAACAGGAGATTGAGAGACCAGTGACAGACATTTAGATCAACTGTAAAATTGACATGCAGTTGTTTGCACTAAAGGAAAACCACCATCACTTCATGCAGCTATCATATCGGCGCCAGCTGCAGTCTCAAGGCTGGAGCTGGACAACAAAAAACTTTCTCCCCGATAACAGACTGTGTTTAGACTCTTCGTCCCCATCCCACATCACCCAACCTGGATTCCAAATGCCTTCGAATGCTTATCTCCGAGGCCTGGTCTGGGCCCAGCGCTGGAAGAATAGCTGCAGGGCAGGATGGCTGTGCCTACATTGGCTCACCTCTCACGCCTTACCCACCTCCCGTTACTTTTCATGTGCTTTCATGGTGTTGTGATGTCAAGATTTATGTGCTTTCTGTGCTGAGGAGGTATTTTTTTGTTTTCTGTTCTCACACTGACCTCCCACAAGGAGCCCAGTATGAGTAGAGGTCTCCTCCCCCCTCTACTTGCCCATTGTATTGCACACTTCATTGTTTTTCCAATTATTACCTGCCTCCGACCTGTCTTCCCATGTTGTCATGGTCCTGGGTCAGTAACCCAGTGTTTTCTGTTTCGTATTATTAATCTTTGATTTCATGATGTATCTTTGTTAGTTCTTAGGTTTTGGTTCTGTGTTTGTATTATGCCTCTAAGTTCACTCTATGTATTTCCTGTTTTATTGTGAATGTCCGTGTCTTATGCCAGCGTTTTCAGTTTCAGTTTCCCCTGTCTCGTCAGGTCAATTAGGTTCAGCTGTGTCTCCGTCCTGTTTGCCATTCCACATATCTCCCTCTGTGTGTATTTATAGTGTGTGTCCTCTTGTGCTCGTCACTGGTTCATCTGCGTTATTTCCCTGCGTCTCCCTACATCTCCATTTCAAGTTTCTAGGTTTCAAGATTTCAGGTCTGTTTTTGGTTAGTTTTTCCCAGTTTAGGTTATTGTTAGGTTTTGTTTCATGCCCACTACGATCCTGTGTGTTTCTCCTATCGTATTAATAAAGCTCACTCACTTCAGAAGCTGCCTGCATCTTGGGTCCTTTATTAAAACCCACATGGCTTGTCCCGCTAGCCGTGACACATGTGATGTCTGATCTATGTATGTATGGTCGGGGGGGGTCCAATTTCATTGCAGGTGCAAACTTTGCATGTGACAAATAATGGTTTAATTCATTCTTTCATTCATTCAGTTGAAATCAAATAATTCTGGTCCAAAACCTGCAACATAACCCGAACTAAAGCCATTAACATAATCAATTACTGTGGCAAGGAGAGACACACACACAGGGCTTGTTGCATTCGTTCTCAGCTTTTTATTGTGCTCAAACAGTGTTCTGGTTTCTCTGGTACACATTCTAGGGAGCAGCTCCGGCTTTAGCTCCTAACAGAACCTAACAGAAAAATCAAGTAACTTGCTATCACCTCTACACTGAAACACTCAGACTGGGTTTATGAACAAGAGCATATTCATCAGCCATACATGCAGCCACTGAACAGTTTTAACCCTATATTCAGCCAGATATGTGGCCACCTGCCCAGGGCAGAGAATTCTCACTTTGTTCCAAAATAACTAAATTACACAAACCTTCAAAATCGCTAACCTCACCAGCAGTTAAAATGGTTCTTTATCCCCCTCGTGAACTCTAGTTGCAACTGGCTAAAGCTCTTTTCCAACATCCTAAAACCCTGACGATATGCCTCCGGGACGAACTAATATGCGTTTAACACAGTCTCCTTAACAGAGTTAAAAGCTAAACCATCACTGCCCAATAATGGATATGTCTCCTGCACTTTCCCACACAACAAACAAACAACCTTTATTTGTCACATACACAATTATACAGAGTACAACATGTAGTGAAATTCTTGTTTCCCAGCTGCGGACAGGCTGCAGACATAGCCGCGCCATTCCAGGGCTTGGTTTTTAGCATGAGGGGTCACTCACTGCAAAAGCAAAATCTGTTCAGTCTCACCACTTTCCTGCCTCGCTCACACGGACAAATAAGTAGGATTTTCTGTCTTTCTAGCTCCCACCTTTGTTTTTCCTTTTCATATGACATTCGCAACAACATGAGGGTGCTCCGCCTGGGGACTCTGTTGTCCGACTGGGAGACTTCATTGCTCATGTGGGCAGTGACAGTGAGCCCTGGAGGGTCGTGATTGGGAGGAACGGCCTCCCTGATCTGAACCCGAGCAGTGTTTTGTTGCTGGACGAACACCATGTTCAAACATAAGAGTGTCCATAAGTGCATGTGGCACCAGGTTGCCCTATGCTGTAGGTCGATGATCGAGTTTGTAATTGTATCACCAGATCTGCGACCATATGTTCTTGACACTCGGGTAAAGAGAAGGGCTGAGCTGTCAACTGATCACCACCTGGTGATGAGTTGGATCAGGTGGCAGGGGAGGATGCTGGACAGACCTGGCGCACCTAAACGTATAGTGACGGTGCCCTGGGAATCCCTGGGGCAGAGGCCCCAGTCCGTGAGATCTTCAACGCACACCTCCGGCAGAGCTTCAACAGCATTCCGAGGAAAACTGGGGACATTGAGTCCGAATGGACCATGTTCAGCACCTCCATTGCCGAACCCGCTACACTGAACTGTGGCCGCAAGGTGGTTGGTGCCTGTCATGGTGGTAAGCCCTGAACCAAATTGTGGACACCAGAGGTGAAGGGAGCCACCAGGCTGAAGAAGGAGTCCTATTGGGCTTGGTTAGCCCGTGGGACTCCGGCGACAACTGATAGGTACTGACAGGCCAAGCGGAACGCTTCTCGGGCAGTGGCTGAAGCAAAAACTGGGATGTGGGAGGAGTTCTGAGAGACCATGGAAAAAGACTTTTGGACTGCCTCGAAGAGATTCTGGCAAACTGTCAGGTGACTCAGGAGGGGAAAGCGGTGCTCTACCTGCACTGTGTATAGTGTGGGTGGAGCGCTGTTGGAAGGAATGCTTCGAGGACCTCCTTGGAGAAGGCATTCAACCATGTCCCTTGGAGTGTCCTGTGGGAGGTGCTCCGGGAGTATGGGGTGTTTGGCCCATTGTTACGGGTCATTCGATCCCCGGCAGACTCAGACTCGCTCGTGATGGGTGATGGGCTCCCAAGGGCTACCCCTTTGTCGCCAATTCTGTTGATAATTTTTATGGACAGAATTTCTAGGCATAGCCAAGTGGCAGAAGGCTTTCACCTGGGTGGTCTCAGAATCTCATCTCCGCATTTCACAGATGATGTGGTTCTGTTAGCTTCATCGGGTGATGGCCTTCGGCTCGCACTGGAACCTCCAAATCTGAGGCCATGGTCCTGAGGTGGAAAAGAAGGGTCAGGGACGAGTTCCTGCCCCAAGTGGAAGAGTTTAAGTATCTCAGGGTTTTGTTCACAAGTTATGGCAGAAGGGAGCGGGAGATTGACTGATGGATTGGTACAGCTGCAGTGATGTGGACGCTGCACCGGTCCGTGGTGGTGAAGAGAGTGCTGAGTGTGAAAGTGAAGCTCTCAATTTACCGGTCAATCTACGTCCGTACCCTCACCTATGGCCTATATCATGGTATCTCTACTACACTCTCCCATTATGGTGGCACTAGACTACCTGGATGGATGTCTCATACTACCAGTAGTAACTACCACAGTAACAAAAAGCAAAACTAGAAAAAAATCAGTCAGGACTGATATGGAGAGGGCAATGGTCTTTGGAGACCTTTCCTTGAGGGAGGGCAGTGGTGTCATCGTGTTTCACTGTGAACCACAACTGCACCTGGATTGAAACACACCTTTGCTGGCTACAAGTGTGCAAACATTTTCACCTACCTTTTTCTCAGGTAAGCAGGTTTCATAGGCATGTTTTCTGTAACCAGCCTTTAGTGTTTTTTACTGTATGTTTATAGCCTCTCAATGTACTGAATGTATGAAACGCAGCATTTTTTAATGCAAGGGTAATACTGAATTCTTGTCCCATACTGAAAAAGGTTCAATTAAGAACAAACCTTTACTTAGCCTAATCTCAGCTAATGGTTTGAACCTCCTGTGGTCTACATCACCTGCTAAAATGATTTAATTTCACAGAAATTAGAAGTGACCACCCTCACCACAATTAATCTACATAAATATCTGTACATACAGCTCCTACCTTCCACCCAGAGAGCCTGAAGTCTAATCATGAATTTGAGATCAACAGCTCAACATTCCTCTTGGCCTTCCTCAGTGATAGCAATCTGAAATGCTCCTCTGCTGTCTGTTTTATCTGTGTTAATATGGCTCATTACTCCCTGAGACTTGCTTTTAGCCGCTGGTGAGGAAAGATGTAGGACACCTTCAGATCCTCCCCATGTCATATCAGCCTGCACTGCTCATCTCCATGTCCTCATTGGGAGAGAATATCAGCAGATGTGTGTTTTAAGAACTGTGTTTATCCAGAGAGAGCTGCTGTGCTCACTGCTGTTTTTCAGTTATTTCCTGCTCTCACACACTCTGTGCATCGACACCTGGGAGCTGCCTTTAAGTATATCACTCAGGAGCAATAGGATGGAAGCTGCTGAGCGAAGCAGGAGTGTTACTCATCACCTTCTCCTCCCACACAGTTCTTCAGCCACTGCTGTGAAATACAACATGCCAAGATGCTTGTAAATGCTCATCTGGCTGTCCTGAAGAAGAAACAATGCACTGGCAAAAAAAAAGAGGCCAAGAAGCCCTGCATTTCTACTTCTTAAAGTGTGATGCACAGTTTAAGAATATTGCTAAAATATTTACATTACTGATTTGTACTTTAATAATATTTTTGCTTCCAAATAATAGAAATCATAGAAAGAAATACTAAAGCTGAAAACAAGGATTAACAACAGGCTACAATGAGCTGTCTTTTTTCTAATGTTGCATGTCATCAGATGATTTTGGGTGACAGATTTGTGGTCGTAACTGAGGGTGTACGTAGGGAGCTGAACAGGATACAACTGCCCCACCCCTGCAGTGTATCAAATCCACAGTGGTCAGGGAGTTATGTGATTAATCAGGGTGAGCTTTACTACGCTGGAGTTGGACACTGAATTGACTTCACCATCAGCAAGAAGTATCGCTCTTGTCATCCTTTAGAGGCATACGCTATTCTCTGTTTTGTATTTTTGTGGCAGCGGTTTCCTACTATGGGTGGCACAGTGGTGTGGTGGTCAGCATCGTCACCTCACAGCGAGAAGGTCGCTAGGATTATTTCCAGATACTCAGTTTCCTCAGTCCAAAAACAGGCAAGGGGTTAGGTTAATTGGTGAGAGTGAATGACTGTCTCTTTGCGTCAGCCCTGTGACAGACTGGTAACTTGTACAGGGTAAACTCTGCTGCTCACAGCAAAATAGTGAGCCCAAAAACAACACAAAGCTTTCCAACAAATATAGGAAGATGTGAGAATATCCAGGAGCGCTGGATACACAGAGTTCCAACACAGTCACCAGAACTCAGGTGACTGTGTTGGAACTCTTATTGTGGCACTGAAACAAAAGCCAAGCATTATTACTGGAATAACATTGTTTATAATATGCCTTATTAGGTGTTGTACATTTGAGGGCTCTGTGTAGATTCAGCATTGCTGAGTGAGCTAAGAAAATGGGCAGATTTAATAAGTTATTCAGAAAGTCAGAAATGTAACACTTCATTTAAATTCTTTGACTTTTGGTCTGCACTTATAGCTGCTTAAATAGCTCGGTTATGGTCAGCAGGACTTCAAAGCCTTACCTGATCTCAAGCTCTCTCCCACTAATATTCTGCATTTTTTCCACAATTTCCCTTCACTGTCCTTTACTCAGCTGTGCAGTTGTACCAACCTGGCTCAGGTCCATTCTGTTCTCACCTCTTTTTAAGTAACAGTGCACCAAGCTTGATACTGAATCCTGGTAAAGCATACAGACAGAATAACAGGGATTTCATGAATTACATATAGGAAACAAACGAGTGATAAATTAAAGGAAAAATCCATAAGGTGTTGGGACACTGCTGCCAGAATAGACTGAATGTGTTTTGGCATTGATTCCCCAAAGAAAATGGACCCAAACCATGCTAGCAAAATGCAGAGCCACAGGTTCCTTCAGTTTTTATTTTCTTACCTGTTGTTGCAATGACACTTATCAACAGCCAGAGGTAGTGTAATTTACTATATATATACACAGCAAAATCTCCAGTGTTAAATTAACACTACAGAGTGTCTATATGTGTCCACACTGTTGAGTGTTAAATGAACACTTTTGACAGTGTTGTATTTTTAAAAGTAATCTAGTCAGTTTTCAAGATTTACAATGAATAAAACTGAGCAGTGCTGATTTTCTGAACACTGGAAAATAACTCAAAATGTTAGAAATATTCCAGTGTTAGAAAATCAGCACTGCTCTGTGTTAGTCATTGTAAATCTTGAAAACTGACTAGGTTACTTTTAAAAATACAACACTGTCAAAAGTGTTCATTTAACACTCAACAGTGTTATATTTAACACTCAACAGTGTGGACACATATAAACACTCTGTAGTGTTAATTTAACACTGGAGATTTTGCTGTGTATATATATATATATATATATATTAAAAGAATTCCATTCTTGCCTCTGTGGGCGGTTTATCCTTCAAGCTCGGGTCCTCTACCAGAGGCCTGGGAGCTTGAGGGTCCTGCGCAGTATCTTAGCTGTTCCTAGGACTGCGCTCTTCTGGACAGAGATCTCTGATGTTGCTCCTGGGATCTGCTGGAGCCACTCGCCTAGCTTGGGAGTCTCTGCAACAAGTGCTCCGATTACCACGGGGACCACCGTTACCTTCATCCTCCACATCTTCTCCAGCTCTTCTCTGAGCCCTTGGTATTTCTCCAGCTTCTCGTGTTCCTTCTTCCTGATGTTGCTGTCATTCAGTATCACTACATCTATCACTTCAGCCGTCTTCTTCTGTTTGTCCACCACTACTGTGTCCGGTTGGTTATCCCATCACCATTTTGCCCATCTGCATCTGGAAGTCCCACAGGACATTAGCTCGGTCATTCTCTATCACCCTAGAAGATAGATAGATAGATAGATAGAGAGAGAGAGAGAGAGAGAGAGAAAGAGAGAGATAGATAGATAGATAGATGGATAGATAGATAGAGAGAGAGAGACAGACAGACAGACAGACAGAGAGATGCCCTCACGCTGTAATAAAATTCCATGGGGAGATTGAAAATGGAGCACAGAATCACTACTGAAGGTGTAAAAGCTTGTTTCACACCACGGTGCACAACAAATAGGCACTCTGGCAGTGGTGAGTTGTGCACCTGAACTGATTGCTAACCAGAACGCTCAACACTTCAGTGAGAAAAGGGCTGGAAGTCACACTTAATCACGGTTTGCAGAGCTTCCCACCTTTACACTTTACAGTAAATTATGGTTCATAACTTATAATGGAGACCCCGGGGATTATAATCGCCTCAAAAAAAAAAACAAAAAAAAACCACAAGCAGTTGCTCTACACTGAGAGGAATTGTTATTACTTTTGCTGAGTCATGAATAATGGATTGAGTTGCTGTTTAATCTCTGGGTGATAACTACCCAAATCAGCAAGGAGGAAAAGGTTTGAAACAGAAGGTGCTGAAGGAAACAAGAAGGAAACAAGAAGGAAACGGCACTTCTTTCACAGGGTGACAGGCATTATGTAGCATCAGCCTTCCCTCTAATTAATTAACCCCAGGCTTCCCTATAGCAGCTGTGACATAACCACCTTTTTACATTCCATTTTATTGTTTACAAATCCATCCACCTTGACCAAGTGTACTCTGCCAGCACACAGAGGTCTGACTAGAGATGTGGAGGATCGCTATAGCAACAGCAACTATAGGATGTTTTATGTCCGCAGCAAATTCAGGCTGCTATCCACTCCATGGATGGATATCGGTAACATCTCTTAGGTAAGTGATTGTATTACAGCGACTGACGGGACTAAAGCACATCTATTTCAGAGCACTATTCTTTGGATTGTGTTAGAGAGCTGAATAACAAGCAGATTCAGGAGGGCACATAGAGCAGCTGCAGAGCAACTGCTCCCCCACATGACAGTAGATAGTACTACATGTCTCTGACTCCATGCTGCCGACAAACTACACACTGTTTTAGAAGACACACCTACGCATCAGATGTAATTCAGTGCATGTGCCCAATGACACACACGTGCATGTTACAAATGTCTAAGCTTAAAAAGCTGTTGACATCCATGCTGTACCAACACAACCTCCAAATACCATGTTATGACATAACACATCTGATGAATATAATGAACACAAAAAAGATAGCATTAAATTATAAGAATTTACTCCACTTAATATGAAGATGTCCTGTCCCCTGGTTTACTGATCTTACTGATTTTAAAGTTTAGCATTATCAGAGCTATTCATACTGCAACAGGAAGCTGAAAGACACATCAGGAAATGGATTTACTGGGAAAATGAGCAGGCAAAGATAGTAAAATGAAAGTTAATGTATGTTCACAATTTGTTACTAAGTTTTAAATGCAATGATGTCACAGCTAAGTGAGGATATTGCCCCAAGCACACAAAATATCACACAAATTCTTCTGTTAAGCAACTTTTACAGGTCATAGTGGAGGAAGACCTCTTTTGTATTCTTATCAAACACACACACACACACACACACACACACACACACATTGAACGTGGTGCAGAAATTGTGATATAAACTACTGGGGTGAAAAAAAATGTGTCAAATGAAATGCCATTTTTTAAAGAAAACTACACCGCTGAGCGGCAGGTTGACTTTTACAGAATAGTAGCCTAACCTTTTTGGGTCAGATTCACAGGAGAATGGAAATAGGCGAGAAAAAGGGCATCTGCATTCTGGTTGGTTTGCAAGAGAGGCTGTTCTTCTCTGACAGAGCAATGTCAAAACTCAAGGATAACTCTCATCTAAAAATAAACTCATTGGATAAGGCTTTGTTTGAGGAATAAAAATAATTGGCATAAGGTCCAAACAGTTTATCACATTGTCTCCTTGGTTACTGAGGGTACAGCGACATCATGCAAGCTGAAACATTAATTGCAGTCATAAGGAATGGCTAACTTTCTTGACTTTAATGCAGGGGTCCCCAATCCCAGTCCACAAGGGCCGGTGTCCCTGCAGGTTTTAGATCTCACCCTGGGTCAACACCCTGAATCACATGATTAGTTCATTACCAGGCCTCTGGAGAACTTCAAGACATGTTGAGAAGGTACTTTATCCATTCAAATCAGCTGTGATGGATCAAGGACACATCTAAATCCTGCAGAGACACCGGCCCTCGTGGACTGGGATTGGGGACCCCTGCTTTAATGGTTACTGCAAGTTTCTTTTAATCACAAATAATTCAAACCCCAACAATGTCCCAGCCTGCTCACTGCCAAGTACATCTGTTTAGTCAAAGTCATACATGCAGGAGGCCTGTCAAGTACTGACTTCTAGTAACAGTGAGATCTGTGCCAGACCAGTACCAGTGGGTAAATGATCATACACAGCTAATGTTGCCTAAATGTTTTATCCAAACAATTATCTGTCCCTAACCAAGCTAACAAGCAGCTTGTGGTGCCTTAAACTAGCGAGTGAAAGCAAATATAAAAAGTCTCTGTTTTCACTCACCAATTTGATTTGTCTGCAAAGCAAAATCTGTGGGTTGCACAGTGGTCTGCAGCAATAGGCAATTTAAATAATGGAATAAGCTAAGCTATCAGCTGAGCTCCCTGACAAGCTTTGACTCTTATGAACTAATATGATGCTAGATTTATAATTTACATAAAGCATCTCTTCTGGGACTAATTTCCACAGCAGACATGCAGGAATAAATCCTCCTGTGTAGTCCATGGTGGCCATGTCAGATTGCTTTGACAGACCAATGATCTGGCTGTGTCGGACTGGACATTCACATTTCCAGACCAAATAAATAATGTGGTCAATTTCCCTCCTGGAACTAATAAAGCATTCTGACTGTGATTCTAAAAGTAGCCAGTAGGGATGCACAAATACCAGCACGTTACAGACAATGCAGTCCACAAATATGTGGACTGCATTGTCTGAAATGTGCTACGATACATGTCTTTGTTTATTTCAGATTCAAACAGCTCCCTGATGAGTGTTTCGTTCATGTCATTTCAATTTCATTTATATAGGGCCAACAACAGCCACCTCAAGGTTGTCATCTACCCATTCATCCATCCTGAAGCCACAGTGAAGTACAGAGGGCTCCGAGGCCAGCAGAGAGATATGCATCATCGTCTGCAACGTCGTTCTCGTGCCAGCAATTTTCTGCTGTCATATATGACTGAAGGAGAATCAACTTAAAACATGATCCTATCAGAGCTTAAAAAAGTAAATCTAGCAGTGTTACATATTCCATATGTATATGTAAAAGAGCATTTACATCATATATGGGTAACTGTTACAAGTATCCTGTTTTATTGTGAAGTTGCGACTGAGGGTAGGAGCAAAAGTTTGTGCAAATGTTTGAAATGCACTATCTGCTTGACTGACCCCTGAGAATCCTGGGACATTTCTGCTGGAAATCCACAGTGCATCTGCTCACTTATCAAGAGCCTGTTGGAGATGTCCACTGATCACTCTGCAGTCCTTCACAGATAACTGTTAGGATCTAGTCCCATTTTAGAAGGTAGCATAGTGTTCCAGATTATTTTCCATTGACTTCATTTGTTTCAGACACAGACGATAACTGGAGACACATACAAAGATGTAAACAAAGCTACAGAAAATTTAACCGTGTCTATAATGGGTCTACAGGTTTGACAGTGAAAATTTGGATTATAAATAACCCGTACACGGAGTTCCTATGGACATCAACACTAGACGTTCAGTAGGCATCGAAAAAGAGACATCGCCTGGCAACAAAACAACCCCAGTGCACCAAAAATGACTCCGACGTCACTTTGTGCAGTGGGCTAATGCAGTAACCTGCTGTGGAGCACAGTATGTTCTTGAGAAACTTACTGAGTTGATAACCACCTTTATGTGGTAGGATAAGTAAAGCCTGTTGATCTAGCTTTGTAGTAAACATCATTTCTCTTGGAAAGCAGATCCACCAGAGACGGACTGTAGGGCTGAATTCTGATTCATGAGGTCCTGATTCGATTCGATTTGATTCAAATAGATTTTGACTGAGTCACAAATATTATAATCATCTTGGACTGTCGTGCTGTCGAAAGAACCCTCAAACCTCCCATTTATATCCAAAGCAGTTCAATTCAATTTTCAATTTTATTTATATAGCGCCAAATCACAACAAAAGTCGCCTCAAGGCGCTTTATATTGTACAGTAGATCGAACAATAATAAATACAGAGAAAAACCCAACAATCATATGACCCCCTATGAGCAAGCACTTTGGCGACAGTGGGAAGGAAAAACTCCCTTTTAACAGGAAGAAACCTCCGGCAGAACCAGGCTCAGGGAGGGGCGGGGCCATCTGCTGTGATTGGTTGGGGTGAAAGAAGGAAGACAGGATAAAGACATGCTGTGGAAGAGAGACAGAGATTAATAACAGATATGATTCAATGCAGAGAGGTCTATTAACACATAGTGAGTGAGAAAGGTGACTGGAAAGGAAAAACTCAATGCATCATGGGAATCCATGATGGGGGCGACCGTGGCTCAGGGGGTTGGGAAGCACACCTGTCGCCGGAAGGTCGCCGGTTCGATCCCCGGCCTTTCTGTCCTGGCCTTTCTGTCCTGGTCGTTGTGTCCTTGGGCAAGACACTTTACCCTACCGCCTACTGGTGTTGGGCAGAGGGGCCGATGGCACGATATGGCAGCCTCGCCTCTGTCAGTCTGCCCCAGGGCAGCTGTGGCTACAACCATAGCTTGCCTCCACCAGTGTATGAATGTGAGCGTGAATGAATAATGGCATTGTAAAGCGCTTTGGGTGCCTTGAAAAGCGCTATATAAATCCAATCCATTATTATTATTAATCCCCAGCAGCCTACACCTATTGCAGCATAACTAAGGGAGGATTCAGGGTCACCTGGTCCAGCCCTAACTATATGCTTTAGCAAAAAGGAAAGTTTGAAGCCTAATCTTGAAAGTAGAGATAGTGTCTGTCTCCCGAATCCAAACTGGAAGCTGGTTCCACAGAAGAGGTGCCTGAAAGCTGAAGGCTCTGCCTCCCATTCTACTTTTAAATACTCTAGGAACAGCAAGTAAGCCTGCAGTGTGAGAGCGAAGTGCTCTAATAGGGTGATATGGTACTACAAGGTCATTAAGATAAGATGGGGCCTGATTATTTAAGACCTTGTATGTGAGGAGCAGGATTTTGAATTCAATTCTGGATTTAACAGGAAGCCAATGAAGGGAAGCCAAAACAGGAGAAATCTGCTCTCTCTTTCTAGTCCCTGTCAGGACTCTTGCTGCAGCATTTTGGATTAGCTGAAGACTTTTCAGCGAGTTTTTAGGACATCCTGATAATAATGAATTACAGTAGTCCAGCCTGGAAGTAATAAATGCATGAACTAGTTTTTCAGCATCACTCTGAGACAGGATATTTCTAATTTTAGAGAAGTTGCACAAATGGAAGAAAGCAGTCTTACATATTTGTTTAATATGTGCGTTGAAGGACATGTCCTGGTCAAAAATGACTCCAAGGTTCCTCACAGCATTACTGGAGGCCAAGGTAATGCCATCCAGAGTAAGAATCTGCTTAGATACCATATTTCTAAGATTTTCAGGGCCGAGTACAATAACCTCAGTTTGATCTGAATTAAGAAGCAGAAAGTTAGTGGCCATCCAGGTCTTTATGTCTTTAAGACATTCCTGCAGTTTAACTCATTGGTGTGTGTTACCTGGCTTCATGGACAGATAGAGCTGCGTGTCATCTGCATAGCAGTGAAAATTTATGCTATGTCTTCTAATGATGCTGCCTAAGGGAAGCATGTATAATGTAAATAGAATTGGTCCTAGCACTGAACCCTGTGGAACACCATAATTGACCTTAGTGGGTGAAGAGGACTCTCCATTTACATGTACAAATTGGAGTCTATTAGATAGATATGATACAAACCACTGCAGTGCAGTACCTGTAATACCTACAGCATGTTCTAATCGCTCTAATAGGATATTATGGTCAACAGTATCGAACGCAGCACTGAGGTCTAGCAGGACCTTTACAGTATTGCAGTTGTTGTTTAACTTTATGATACACACTGATTGTCATGGCGCCTCAGTGATAGTGTAGTGATACTGGTAATCCTGTTAACCTATACAGTTTCCATTATTTTTGGCAGTATTCTTCACCAGCTTTGGCCGTATTACTTTTAGCTTCTATTTTAGGATTGTAGGATTAGGCTGTACTTGATGTGGGATCATTTGCAGCTATATCTGCAGAGATTTGCGATTCATCTTCTGCCAACACCCCGTTTAAATATGACTGCAGCTGTTGGCTTAGTGCAGGCAGGTAATGAGAAAGATATCATGGACCCAAGATGACTCATTGATGTCAGTGGTTGGGAGTACATGTAATTATTCTAAATTTTAAAGGAGCTTCAGCTAATTCAACTGATTCCAGTAGTTCATTTTTCGCCAGGCTTTGTATTTACTAACACTGAAATTACAGTTTTACACCATCAGAGGAAAGAATGATGATAATCCATGCATCGGCAGCCACCTTCTCCAGCTCATCTAGGGGAACATCAAGGTGTTCCAAGGCCTTATTCCACTTATTCATTTCAGCATGGTTGAACTGGAGTCTATCCCAACTGTTGTAGGGCAAGAGCCCTACTACTATTATTATTATGATGATGATTACAATGATGATGATGATCTTAAAGAGTGTTATTGTTATAAGACAATTGCTTTTCTACTTTAAGTGGAGCCCCTTTAATTTCCTACGTGTGCGACTAATAAAGGTTTCTCTTATCTTACCTTATCTTAATAAGTCTGATCCATTGTTTCCATCATGCTCCTCATCCTCATCACCTGTGATGAGCATTGTCACATCACAGCGAGAACGTTCCTGGTTCAAACCTCCACTGGGGCCTTTCTGTGTGTATGTTGTGTGTTCTCCTTGTGCCTGCATGGGTTTCCTCCAGGTGCTACATTTTCCTTCTATAGTCCAGAGACATGTGAGATTCACTGATTCTGAACAGAACATGTGAGGATAGAGTGTAATGTATAAAACATACATTTTAGTTTGAAGTACCTTGAATGGCCAAGAAGAGTGGAAGTGCTGTGTAAATGTGAGTACATTACATTACATCGTGACCACTGTAAAGGCACCCACGCGACACTTGAGCAGAGGTTTCCCGTGAATTGTTTGGTCTTATATTTTTTGCTTTTATGCACCTTATGAACTTTATTCACCAAACTAATTGCTGTAATTGAATTTTTTCCACTGTGAAAACATGCTTTCAAATTATTTTCTTCAACACTGCACAAGGTTATTGTGTGATGAGTAACAGAAACATCCAAAATGCCAAAAACTGCACAAGACTGTAAACTTTCTCCAAGGCAACTTTTTGAATTCCATACAGTCCTTGTGAACACTCGATCCCAGTGTTGCTATCAGCACTCCTTCTGTTGGCAGGAAAAATCAGTAAAAAGACGCATTTTTTTAACACACACATCTGGACACTTGTTGCCTACATCCTCTGCCAGTGTCCTGTCTCTGAATTTAATGTGTGCGTATGTGTGTAACATGCACACAAAGAGAGAGAGAGAGAGCAAGCGAGGATGAGTCAAAATGGACTGAAATACCTTACCTCTTGTGTCTGAGGAGGAAACGTTGATTTCTTCCTGCTGAGCTGACATAAAAACTGCTTTTATCAAATAAATTGCTTCAGTGAAGAAGTTTGTCTGGCTGCTTTCCTCTCATCTACTCTGTGCTGTTGTCATAGTTTTGAGTCATGCAAAACACAATGAAAGGTTCATCACTGCTCACATGCTACTCATGTCTTGTAACCAGGTTTCCTAAGTGGGGCAAATTGGTGTATTGCTATAATCCCCAAAAAGTACAGAGGGAAGATGGAAAGTTCTGTGTGTGATCAACAATGCACACTTTATAAGCAAAGATGTTGCCATTTCATTTCAGTAATGAGCAACAAAGTCTGTCAAGACCATCACTGGTCTAAAAAATTAGAAAACCTGATGAGGGAGGGAGTAATCTAACCAAAATAATAGTGTGAGTACAGGTTTGACAAATCAAAGAAAGGCAGCTGAAAAAGACTTGATATTTTAGTGGGTCAGGGCTGTTCGGGGTTCTGTTTTTACAGTTATGTTTTGTTGTCATGTTGCCATGGTGACAGGTGACGCGCTCTCCTGGCGACTGTGTGTTTTTCCGGGTGAGAGAGCGCCTTTTGTTTTGTTGTAGTTGCCGCGCTGAGCAGTTAGCTAGCGGCAGTGTTCTTCTGGCAGATATAAATAAATGGCTGTGCTCCCTGGCTAAGACGGCGGGGAAGCAAGACCGAACGAAAACTCTGTCTCCTCCTTGTCTGAGCTCGCCACATTGGTGTCAGAAGTGGGATAGCTCACCCTCGCCGTAATGGAGAGAGACATTCAGAGGCTGGAGCAAGTTGTAGAGGAGAACATTCCCCGCTTGGGAAGCTGGCGATTGAAGAGAGAGGATGTGAGCAGCCATGTAAGTCCCCCGACGGGTCCCGATGGCGCGAGCGCACCGCAGCGGCGGCCCGTCGCAACAGACGCTAGGGCAATGCTTCATGGGCTACCTTTGTCGACCCACACACCGAGCCCCAGACCGCGAGCAGCTATGCCTACCACGCCAGTTAAGGTATCAAAATACAACGGGCTAACCCCGCTAGAGCCCTACCTCTCACAAGTTCGGCTGGCCGCCAGACATAATGGCTGGAGCGAAGAGGAGACTGCTACACACTTAGCGCTAGCATTAGAGAGAGATGCACTGCAGATACTCCTTGACCTAGCCCCGGCAGAGCAGCATGAGCTCCAGGCACTCACCGCGGCACTCGAGAGGCGATTCGGACAGCGGCATTCCACTGATCAGAGCAGAGAGTGGCTGACCAACTGGAGCCGTCAGCCGGGGGAGAGCCTGGGCACCTTTGCAGCAGATGTGTTGCTGTATGCCCATCGTGGCTACCCGGAGTTTCCAGCAGCAGCCCGTGAGGAGCTTAGCCTGCATCCTTTTCTGCGGGGACTTTTCCCACAGCGACTACGCCAACACGTCCGCCTGGTCATGCCTCAGACCCTCCGTGAGGCGCTCCTTGAGGTTGAAAGGGCCGAGCTGGTGCTCACCTCGCGACCTAACCAGCAGGTGCCCCCCCAAAACTACCCCCAAATTAGAGCCGCAGACTGCGACGGGGAGGAGGAGGTCACTGAGATATGCCAGCTGCAACCCTCTGTGCCCCGGAGGCGTCCTCATCGACCGACCAACCGCTGCTACCGATGCGATGAGCCTGGCCACGTGGCGCGTGACTGCCCAGCACCAGCCCTGAAGACCAGAACTACGCAGCCTCAGGGAAACGAGGAGGGAGCGGTGTAGCGAGGGGACCACCGCTCCAGCTTCCTGCCCCCATCCAAGGACGATGCACAGTGGTGGGCCGAGTTGGGCACCTCAAGGGACTCTACCTGAGCTGCTGTGTTGAGGACCAGCCATGCCAGGCCCTGGTGGACACGGGGTCTACCATTTCCCTGATACGACCTGGCATGCTCCCTGGAACATCCGGGCCACTGGTGAAGGGTTGGTTGCCCACAGACATCCAGCTGATGACAGTGACGGGGGAGAAAACTGTTATGCGGGGGAAGAAGCCGTTGCGGATCCGAGTGAAGGATCTGGAGCTGGTGCACGACTTCTGGCTCGCTGACATTCAAGACCGGTGCATCATTGGCCTGGATCTGCTGAGCCGCTGGGGGGCCTGCGTCGACACCTCAAAGCTGGCTATCACTCTTGGCACAGAGACTTTTGCCCTCCAGCGCGGCCAAAACCAGGGAGCGGAGGGGACCAGATGAGACAGGCGTCGGGCAGCTGCCGCTCAGCAGATTTCGGATGCCGGTGGCTCCGGGTCATCTCCACTCGCTTCAGCCTCAGCCTCTCAGCCCAACAAATCTCCCTCGACCGAGACAACCGAGGCTGTTGGTGACCTGTGGCAGCGCAGCAGCGTAGGTCTCAACGTTGATCAGCGCAAGCGGTTGAGGTGCGTCCTGGATGAGAATGTGGACATCTTTGCCACCAGTGACAAAGACTGGACAGTGACAAAGGCAGACGGGGCTGGTCCAGCACACCATCGACACCGGCTCTGCTCAACCCATCCGTCTGCGCCCACACCAGCTGCCCCTCTCAAAACGGCAGGTGGCGGAGGAAAAGATCCGTGAGATGGCTGCGGCTGGGGTGATCGAGCCGTCCAACAGCCCATGGGTGGCACCCGTGGTCCTGGTGGGGAAGAAGGATGGCAGCCCGAGGTTCTGCGTGGACTTTTGCCATCGCAATGCAGTCACCAAGAAGGACTCGTACCCGCTTCCACGGATCGACGAGGCCCTAGATTACATCACCGGCTCCAGCTGGTTCAGCTCCCTCGACCTACGCAGTGGTTACTGGCAGGTGGAGCTAGCCCCCGAAGCAAGGCCTAAGACTGCATTCACCATCGGACAGGGGCTGTGGCAGTTCAGGGTCATGCCATTTGGGCTCTGCAATGCGCCAGCGACGTTTGAGAGGCTGATGAAGAGGGTGCTCATGAACATCCCTCGTAGCCGCTGTGTTGTGTACCTGGATGACCTATTGGTGCACGGTGGCGACTTCGACAGTGCACTGTCTCACCTGAGCGAGGTCTTCAGTGCCATCCGTTGAGCTGGGCTGCGGCTCAACCCTGCGAAGTGCCGGCTGTTGGCGAGAGAGACTACGTTCTTAGGCCATGTGATCAGCGCTCAAGGTATCGCCACTGATCCCGCCACGGTGGCTGCGGTCCGGGACTGGCCGACTCCCTCGAACGTCAAAGAACTGTGGAGCTTCCTGGGCCAAGCCTCCTACTACCGTCGGTTCATCAAGGGGTTTGCGACAATAGCCAGCCCCCTCCACCACCTGACTGACAAGGGCCAGCCGTTTGGCTGGGGTGATGCCTGCGCTGCGGCTTTTGCACAGCTGAAGGAGGCCCTCACCAGAGCCCCAGTCCTGGCCTACCCCGATGCCCGGCAACCTTTCACTGTGGACACTGACGCTAGCAATGTAGGAGTCAGGTCGGTCCTTTCCCAGCAGGACAAGGCCGGAGAACGAGTGGTGGCATACTTCAGCCGTGCTCTGGGGCGAGCCGAGAGGAACTACTGCGTGACCCGGCGGGAGCTGCTGGCCGTAGTGCTAGCGGTGCTGCACTTCCGGCCATACCTGCACGGCTGCAGGTTCCTCCTGCACACTGACCATGCGTCTCTCACTTGGCTCCTGAACTTCAAACACCCAGAAGGTCAGGTGGCCCGCTGGCTGGAGGTCCTTCAGGGCTACAACTTCGAGATCCAGCATCGGGCAGGTCGACAGCGTGGCGACGCTGATGCCCTCTCCAGACGGCGCTGCATGGCCGTCGAGTGCCACTACTATCTGCGATAGGAGGAGCGGGCCCAGGAGGCGCTGGGGGTGGCTACTGCTCAGGCCACAGCCAGCGGAGTGGGAGGGCTCCCATTGACCACGCAGCAGCTGAAGCGGGAGCAGGAGGCTGATGTGATGTTGGCTCAGGTGGGGGCCTGGCTGGAGGCGGCGCAACGCCCAGACTGGACGGGGGTGTCGGGACAGGAGTCCGAAGTGAAGGCCTACTACTCCCAGTACAACAACCTGGAGACCCACGACGGCCTCCTGTACCGGAGATGGCGGGCCCCCGGTCAGGGCAGAGATCTCCTGCAGCTGTTGGTGCCTCGGTCGCTGCGGTCGCAGGTGCTCAAGCTTGTCCACGGCTCGGTGGGGGCCGGCCACTATGGGAATGCCAAAACTCTCCGCCGCCTCAGGGGACGGTTCTACTGGCCTGGCTGTCGACGGGATGTGGAACTTCACGTGCACTGCTGTGACACCTGCACGGCACAGAAGGGCCCGACTCAACGCTCCACTGCCCCCCTTCAGCAGTACCTGGTGGGGGCCCCGATGGGGCGAGTGAGAGTGTACGTCCTAGGGCCTTTCCCTGTTATGGAGTCAGGGAACCAGTATGTGTTGGTGGCTATGGACTATTTCACAAAGTGGCCGGAGGCCTATGCGGTGCCGGACCAGAGTGCAACGACGACGGCGGAGAAGCTGGTGGAGGAGATGTTCACCCGTTTTGGGGTCCCGGCTGAGCTCCACAGTGACAAGGGGCGTAACTTCGAGGGGAGATCTGCCGGCGGCTGGGGGTGGAGAAGACGAGAACCACACCGCTCCACCCGCAAAGCGACGGCTTGGTCGAGCGCTTTAACCGCACGCTGGCCACCCAGCTCGCCATTCTCACCAGCCGTCACCAGCGGGATTGGGACCGACGTCTGCCCCTGGTCCTTTGGTCGTATCGGACTGCAGTTCAGGAGTCCAGCCAGTGCACACCTGCCGCTCTGATGTTTGGACGGGAGCTCCGGGCGCCTGTGGATCTGGTGTTCGGGTCCCCCCCCGAGCCAGAGATTGATGGTGGGCCAGAGATGGACTACTACAGGAGGCTGAGGGAGCGGCTGCAGGTAGTTCATGACTACACCCGCCAGGCCCAGGCCAGCGCTGGAGTGCAACAGAAAAGAGCCTACGACACCAAGTGCCGAGGGGGGGTTTCATGCCAGGCGACAAGGTTTGGGTGTACTGCCCGGTCCGCAAGAGAGGAGTGTCCCCCAAACTGTGCAGTCACTGGCAGGGGCCGGCGGAGGTCGTGCAGCGGCTGACAGAAGTGGTGTACCGCATCCGCATGCCGGGCCCGGGGCGCATGGTGGTGTTACACCGGGACAGGCTCGCACCGTACCGACCGCTCGCTCTGGCAGACGCCGGGGCAGGGGATGCTGGTGGCACCCCATGTTCTGACCCGAGTGACTTTTCCCCCGCGGTCGAGACCGGCCGGTGCGCCAAAAGAAGGCACCTGGACATTTGCAGGACTTTGTGTGGGGTAATGGGGTTGTCGGTGACGACTGACCCCTTAGGTGGGGGCTATGTAGCGGGTCAGGGCTGTTCGGGGTTCTGTTTTTACAGTTATGTTTTGTTGTCATGTTGCCATGGTGACAGGTGACGCGCTCTCCCGGCGACTCTGTGTTTTTCCGGGTGAGAGAGCGCCTTTTGTTTTGTTGTTGTTGCTGTGCTGTTGCCGCGCTGAGCAGTAAGCTAGCGGCAGTGTTCTTCTGGCAGATATAAATAAATGGCTGTGCTCCCTGGCTAAGACGGCGGGGAAGCAAGACCGAACGAAAACTCTGTCTCCTCCTTGTCTGAGCTCGCCACAATATGTTTTTGATAAAAGCGCTAACTCACAATAACTCTGAAAGATCTTCAGCATTTATTGAGAGAAGGGATGCTTAATAACAAGCAGATAGACTCTATAAACCTGAAAAAGAGGAGACCTAAGATGTGTAGGAGATAAACAGAAAAGATTACTTGTCATCTCCTGGGTGACTCATAGCCAATTATGACCAACAGTTTCTTCAGAACTCTGAAATGCATATTGTGAGATTCAGACATTAAGCTCTTCAATAGATATATTTTGACAATATGCAATTGATCTGATGCTAAAACAAAGCACGTCAAAGTGAGTTTGCAATTTCTCAGATTTGTGTGTGTGTGCATGCATGTGGACTATTTAAGACACTGGTGCTTTGTACTCTGTGCAGCTATCATCAGTGACTGATTTTTATTCTTTCTATTAAGCTGGGCTTTGCTGCACTAAAAATGTATTTACATTCATCCTGCAAATATGTAAAAAAAAATTTAAATATTCTGCTGCAGTAAGTCAACTTTGTATTGTAGCGGGTCAGGGCTGTTTGGGGTTTGACAGCTATGTTCTGTTGTTCCAGGTGGCAGCGTTACGGTTGCCATGGTTACAGTGTGACATGCTCTCTCTGCAACTGTGCGTTTCTGGGTGGAGAGAGCGGCTTTGTTGTTGTTGTTATGCTAAGCTACGTTGGGTTTAGCAGCAGTGTGTTCAGTATTGGAAAATAAACAGCTATGCTCCCTGGCTAACTCGGGGAAGCAAGACAAAACAACACCTCTGTCTCCTCCTTGTCTGAGCTCGCCACATTGGTGTCAGAAGTGGGATAGCTCACCCTCACCAGAATGGAGAGAGAGATTCAGAGGCTGGAGCAAGCCGTCGAGGAGAGCATTCGCTGCTTGGGGAGCTAGCGATTGAAGCAAAAGGAAGTGACCGGCCATGTAAGTCCCTCGACGGGTCCATACGGCGCGAGCGCACTGCAGCGACGTCAGCCCATGGCAGCCGGGAGGGCGGGGAAGCAGCAGCCCCCCACGACAGACGCTAGGACAATGCTTCATGGACTGCCTCGTGTTGATTGACACGCCGATCCCACGACAGCGTGCAGTGATGCCTACAGCGCCAGCTATGGTACCGAAATACAGCGGGCTAACCCCGCTAGAGCCCTACCTCTCACAAGTCCGGCTGGCAGCAATCATAGTGGCTGGAGTGACGAAGAGGCTGCTACGCACCTAGCGCTAGCATTGGAAGGAGATGCACTGCAGGTACTCCTTGACCTAGCCCGAGCAGAGCAGCATGAGCTCCAGGCCCTCACCTTGGCACTTGAGAGGCGATTTGGGCAGCGTCACTCCACTGATCAGAGCAGGAAGCAGCTGACCAACCGGAGCCGTCGGGCGGGGGGGGGGCTGGGCACCTTTGCAGCGGATGTGTTGCTGTATGCTCGTCATTGCTACACGGAGTTCCCAGCAGCAGCTCGGGAGGAGCTTAGCCTGCATGCCTGGTATCTAACCAGATTCTTACTCTGGATGGCATTACCTTGGCCTCCAGTAACACTGTCAGGAATCTGGAGTCATTTTTGACCAAGACATGTCCTTCAATGCACATATTAAACAAATATGTAAGACTGCTTTCTGCCATTTGTACAACATCTCTAAAATTAGAAATATCCTGTCTCAGAGTGATGCTGAAATACTAATTCATGCATTTATTACTTCTAGGCTGGACTACTTTAATTCATTATTATCAGGATGTCCTAAAAACTCCCTGAAAAGCCTTCAGTTAATCCAAAATGCTGCAACAAGAGTACTGACAGGGACTAGAAAGAGAGAGCAGATTTCTCCTGTATTAGTTTCCTACTAAATCCAGAATTGAATTCAAAATCCTGCTCCTCACATACAAGGTCTTAAATAATCAGGCCCCATCTTATCTTAATGACCTTGTAGTGCCATATCACCCTATTAGAGCACTTCGCTCTCACACTGCAGGCTTACTTTCTGCTTCTTAATTCAGATCAAACTGAGGTTATTGTACTCGGCCCTGAAAATCTTAGAAATATGGTATCTAAGCAGATTCTTACTCTGGATGGCATTACCTTGGCCTCCAGTAATGCTGTCAGGAACCTTGGAGTCATTTTTGACCAGGACATGTCCTTCAATGCACATATTAAACAAATATGTAAGACTGCTTTCTTCCATTTGCACAACATCTCTAAAATTAGAAATATCCTGTCTCAGAGTGATGCTGAAAAACTAGTTCATGCATTTATTACTTCTAGGCTGGACTACTGTAATTCATTATTATCAGGATGTCCTAAAAACTCGCTGAAAAGTCTTCAGCTAATCCAAAATGCTGCAGCAAGAGTCCTGACAGGGACTAGAAAGAGAGAGCAAATTTCTCCTGTTTTGGCTTCCCTTCATTGGCTTCCTGTTAAATCCAGAATTGAATTCAAAATCCTGCTCCTCACATACAAGGTCTTAAATAATCAGGCCCCATCTTATCTTACTGACCTTGTAGTACCATATCACCCTATTAGAGCACTTCGCTCTCGCTCTGCAGGCCTACTTGTTGTTCCTAGAGTATTTAAAAGTAGAATGGGAGGCAGAGCCTTCAGTTTTCAGGCCCCTCTTCTGTGGAACCAGCTTCCAGTTTGGATTCGGGAGACAGACACTATCTCTACTTTCAAGATTAGGCTTCAAACTTTCCTTTTTGCTAAAGCATATAGTTAGGGCTGGACCAGGTGACCCTGAATCCTCCCTTAGTTATGCTGCAATAGACGTAGGCTGCCGGGGATTCCCATGATGCATTGAGTTTTTCCTTTCCAGTCACCTTTCTCACTCACTATGTGTTAATAGACCTCTCTGCATCGAATCATATCTGTTATTAATCTCTGTCTCTCTTCCACAGCATGTCTTTCATCCTGTTTTCCTTCTCTCAGCCCAACCGGTCGCAGCAGATGGCCCCGTCCTTCCCTGAGCCTGGTTCTGCCGGAGGTTTCTTCCTGTTAAAAGGGAGTTTTTCCTTCCCACTGTCGCCCAAGTGCTTGCTCATAGGGGGTCATATGATTGTTGGGTTTTTCTCTCTATTTATTATTATAGGATATACTGTACAATTTAAAGCACCTTGAGGCGACTGTGCTTTGGTGCTATATAAATAAAATTGAATTGAATTGAATTGAATTGAATTGAATTGAATTGAATTGAATTGAATGCTTTTCTGCAAGGACTTTCTCCGGAGCGACTGCGCCAACACGTCCGCTTGGCCATGCCTTTAACTCTCCATGAGGCAATGACTCCAAAATGGCGGCGCATTAGCTAGACGCACACTTCCCTCCTCCGTAAATCTTTGCCAAGACACCTAACATAATATCAACTTTTGAAGTTAAACTCTAACGGTATCCGCGCTTTGGACTCTTTTATGTCGTCTGCACCAGGTAAATCGGGCAGGGGTCGTGGTAAACCCTCACAACCTAAAATTGATTTCGGACCAACTAAACAAACTGGAAAAGCTAAAGCTAGCGCCATGTCGGAAGAGTCAATTAGCGCTGAAGAGGAAGGACCAAGCCACGCTCCGATTCTTGAAGCTATCAGAGACTTGAAAACCGACTTCTCCAACAGGTTTGACGGAATAATGGCTGCAATTGAGGGAGTGAGAAACGAGGTCGGAGAGTGCAAGGAGCGTATTGTAAATGTCGAGACACGCATTTCCGACACTGAGGACACGGTCGATAGCCTTCAGAGAAAAGTCCAGAGTCTCGAAAAGAAAACCAGAGATATGGAGGACAAAGTAATGGACTTGGAAACAAGGGCCAGGAGGGCTAACCTGAGACTGGTGAATTTACCGGAGAAGGTGGAGGGAACGGATGCTTGCGCATTTCTGGAAACCTGGATCCCGGAGACGCTGGACATCCCTCTGCTGAAGTCAAAGCCATTCCTGGAAAGGGCGCACCGAATCGGCCCGAGAAACGACCCAAACGCCCCCCCAAGAACACTGATCATGAAATTCCTGAGCGATAGGGATAAGGCAATGGTGCTGAAGGCGACCAAAATCAAAAAGCAAATACTCTACGAGGACAAACCGGTGCGTTTCTACCCGGACATGGCAGCCGGCATACATAAGATGCAGAAAGAGTTCGACTCCGTGAGACGACAGCTCCGCAGCATGGGGATAAGACACGGGATGCTTCTCCCCGCCAGGCTCCTGGTGACCTACAAGGATAAAACACTGACTTTTGGCAAACCGGAGGACGCAGAGACTTTCGTTACGCGGATCCAAGCAGAGCGGGATGAATAGCGGTACGGATAGAGTTGGTAAAATAATTGAACGTTTTGCCTGGCAGCCAATTCCTGGGGCTACTGTGAACTGAACATTGAAATATATTCATACTGAACATCTGTACATGCCTCCGTTATGTCTGTATGGGGGTTAAAGACGCTGGTGATTACCTGTTTTGTGAGTATACAGACCCCCCCTTTTTTTTTTTTTTTTTTTTTTTTTTTTTTTGTGGGGGATTGATTACTTTTTGTTTTCTAGGAGGACTCTTTGAGTTGTTGTTATATTTAAATAGAGTTAAAGCACAGTAGACCCCTAACATTTATTTTATTTACATGAGTATATTTGGGATGGCAATATATTCCTGGCAAAGTAACTATTATTTGTATGTAAAAGCTAACAATGGAGGGAGTGTTTAAGTTTAGGATAAGTCATGTTGGATCATTCCTCAATAACTGTGGACTGGTCATTAGCATTACCGGAGTGTGTAGTAAGGAGAAGGGGAAACTGGCCTTTAGGTCAGAGGGGTTGTGTTCAATGGTTGATGCAGTTAGACGCATCTGTGTTGTCTGTATTGTTTTGGTTGTTTCAAGGTACACTTCTATATACTAGCATGAGAAGATCATCTGAAAATAGCAGCTATGTCCAATGTCTTAGAAATTAAGATGACATCGTGGAACTGTAGGGGGCTGCAAAAACTTAAAAAAGTTAAACAAGTGATGAGAAGGTTAAAAGATATGCATTCCAAAATAATTTTTCTCCAAGAAACTCATCTTACTGGAAAAGAGGACTTAAAGATTAAGCGGAGGTGGCAGGGAGAGGTTTTTTCAGCACCATTTAACTCCCAAGCGAGAGGGGTTTTGACTCTAATACACAAGTCTGTCCCCTTTAATGTTTGTAAGGTAATTGCAGATAAGATGGGAAGGTATTTGATTGTTCAGGGTGCTCTCTATGCAGAACCTCTGATTTTAGTTAATATTTATGCCCCAAATAAGGATGAACCATCTTTTTTTAATAACTTGTTCTGCACGCTGTCAGCACTTAGGGGTCAATATATTTTAGCGGGAGACTTCAATTGCACTCTGAACCCAAGTATAGATAAATCATCACATTTAGACAAATCTCATAGCCAGAGTAGGGAAACCATTCTTCAGTTTGCTAAGGAATTAAATCTTATGGACATATGGAGAGACAGGAATCCTGGTGTATCGACATATTCATGTTATTCAAGCACACATAAATCATACTCACGGATAGACTACTTTTTAATCTCAGCAAGTCTGTCCTATAAAGTGAACGGTTGTGATTATGGCAGTGTCCTTATCTCAGACCATGCCCCAGCCAGTCTGGTCTATTTGGATCCAGGGCTAGTACGAGATCCCCCAAAATGGAAATTTCAGCAAAAATGGATAAAGGACAAAGACCTAATGGCGTACCTTGACAAACAAATTACTGATTACTTTGAGCTCAATACTTCTGAAACATCTCCGTGTATTAGATGGGAAGCATTCAAAGCCTTCATTAGAGGCCAAATAATTAGCTTCACGAGCTCAAGATCTAGGAAGGCCAGACAAAAACTGAAATTACTGGAATCAAAAATTAAAGCTACTGAGGATATGTACTTTAAGAACCCCTGTCCCAAGCTGCACCAAAGTTTGCTGTTATTAAGAGCCCAATATAATGAAATCTCAGCTTCAAAAGCTACAGCTAACTTATTAAAACTTAAGCAGTCCGTTTTTGATCAAGGGGAGAAATCAGGTAAAATTCTGGCTTGGCGTATAAAACAATTCCAATTAGAAAGATCAATCACTGCACTTAAAAATGATAAAGGGGAAACGATCTCTGACCCTGCTGCAATAAGTGACTCTTTTAAGGTCTATTATGAAAGGTTATACAGTTCTGATCTAAACCCAGGTGAACCAGACCCAAATTTTTTCTCTTTTCTTAACAATATGAATATCCCCAGAATAGAAGAAGAGGAATCCTTGAGACTGGGGGCTAAATTGACTCTGGACGAAATCTCAGAGGCAATAATGAGTATGAATTCTGGAAAGGCTGCGGGGCCAGACGGTCTGCCAATTGATATCTATAAAAAGTTTGCATCCAAATTAAAGGTACCCCTTTTGGAAATGTTTTCTGAATCTGCTCAAAAGGGGATACTCCCACCCACTCTGAGAGGGGCCTTAATTACACTTCTTCCCAAACCTGGAAAATCGAATGATAAATGTGAAAACCTGCGGCCAATTAGCCTCTTAAACTCAGATTTAAAGATACTCTGTAAAATTCTAGCAAAGAGACTGGAGTGCCTTTTGCCAGCTATCATCAAGGAAGATCAAAATGGGTTCATGGTTGGGCGTCAGGGATTCCATAATGTTCGACGAGTGTTAAATATTTTACACGAGCAAGGGGGGTCTTCAGATACAGCTTTCTTGGCACTAGATGCCGAGAAGGCTTTCGATAGGGTAGAGTGGCCCTATTTGCTTGAGATTCTTGGTCGCTTTGGTTTGGGAGAGGGATTTTGTAACTGGGTCAAGCTTCTATATAATAATCCTTATGCAGAAATAATTACCAATAATGTTGTCTCAAAACCAGTTGAGATTGGAAGAGGTTGTAGACAAGGTTGCCCCCTATCCCCCTTTTATTTGTAATTGCAATTGAACCACTTGCTATTGCTATAAGAGAACACGGTATGATCACGGGTATAGAGATCGGAGGGCTCGACCATCGAATAGCTCTTTATGCTGACGATGTGATCCTCTTTCTTAAAAATCTGGGAAAATCTATTCCAGCCATTTTAGACCTAATTGGAAAATTTGGACATATTTCTGGTTATAAAATCAATAAATCAAAATCTTCCATAATGCTTTTGAACTCAGAAGAAAGGATGAATCCACCTAAATACACCTGCCATTTTAGAAATGTGAATCAGTTTACTTATCTAGGTATTCAGATTGTCCCGAAATTGGAAGAGGTGGTGAACCATAATTATGGTCCAATTATGACTGACATATCCAAATCAGTGGAGAGATGGTCGAGTCTCCAAATTTCACTGATTGGTAGAATAAATATACTAAAGATGAACGTGCTCCCTAAGCTTCTGTATCTGTTTCAGAATATACCCTTGCCACCTCCCTCAGACTTTTTCCTTAAAATAAGAAAACTGTTTAATCAGTTTTTATGGAATAACAAGCGTCCCAGACTTCGCTTATCACTTTTATACTTGCCCTTTGATGCCGGAGGGCTGCAATGTCCTAACATGGTTTGGTATTACTGGGCAGCCCAGTTAAGAACTATAATGTTCTATTATGCTGCAGAAAAGCCCCCGCATGGAGAACTATTGAGTCTCTCTCTCTTAGGCTTCCACTTCCTACATATGTATACTCTGATAAATATAATAAACTTAAAGACATTACGCTTAATCCTATAGTTAAAAACATGATTTATATCTTACATGTCACTCAAAGATATTTAAACATAAAATCTCCCCTCTCCGTTTTTAGCCCGATTTGGGGCAACAATTATTTTGCCCCAGGTAGAGCGGACGGTGGTTTTAAAATATGGGCAGACTCGGGGCTGGGACTGGTGAAAGATGCTTTCGGGGGTGATGGAAGACTTTTAAGTTTTGAACAACTAATCTCTAAATTTAATATCCCTCGAAAGCACTTTTTCAAATACCTACAGTTTAGGAGTTTTATCAGGTCTTATCATAATGATTTTACACAAATTCCCCCGCTGTCCACATTAGAGAAAATCCTAACCAAAAACCCCACTGGTAGAGGAATGATATCTGAATTATATAACTTGATGATGACATCCTCTCCTGATTCATCTGCTGCTAAGCTTGAAGCTTGGAGGTATGACTTACAGGAGGAATTGACAGTGGAGCAATGGAGTAAAGCATGTAAGCTAGCCCAAACACAGACAGGTAACACACGTCTAAAATTGCTACAATTTAATTGGTTGATGAGAGTGTACATAACACCAGAAAAACTTAACAAATTTAATATGCAGATCCCTGACATCTGTAATAGATGTGAAGAAGATAAGGGCACATTGCTCCACTGTTTATGGTCATGTCCAAAAATAAAGGAGTTTTGGGAAGAGGTTAGAGTAATGATAAAGGAGATTTTGTCAATTAAACTTGTGATGGATCCCAAACTTTTCCTACTGGGATTATATCCTGCAGGATGTAACATAAATCATTTTGAAAAAATTTTCATAAATATGGGAATACTGCAAGCAAAGAGAGTGATAGCTCTAACGTGGAGAAGTCTTGGCAAACCAAGTATTTCACATTGGTTCAAAGAATTGTCTTTATGTTTACCATTAGAGAAAATTACATATACTTTAAAAGATAAACAAGAAATTTTCCAGAAAATTTGGGGGCGCTACATCCAGTATATTGAGAATGAAGATCTTTCTGGTTTACTGCGGGAGACAGGGACAGCCTAACTATTCCCTGTACAGGACCACAACCATATGCTGCAACCTGAAGATTACTCTTTAAAATCTGTCAGAAGTCTCATGGACTCAAGTGCTTTCATTGAATGTACCTTGTGTTTCGTTTATTGTGTAAATTTGTGTGTATATGTACTTTATATATGTATATATGTAAAACTTTAATAAACATATTGTTGAAGAACTCTCCATGAGGCGCTCCTTGAGGCTAACCAGCAGGTGACCCCCCCAACTTCCCCGAAATCAGGGCCGCAGACTGCGACGGGGAGGGGAGGTTACGGAGATATGTCAGCTGCGTCCTCGTCGACTGACCGACCGCTGCTACCGGTGTGATGAGCCTTGCCACATTGCACGCGACTGCCCGGGGGGGTGAAGTGAGGGGACCACCGCTCCAGCTTCCTGCCCCCCTCCAAGGACGATGCACGGTGGTGCGCCGAGTCGGGCACAACAAAGGACTCTATCTGAGCTGCCGTGTTGAGGACCAGCCCTGCCGGGCCCTGGTGGATACGGGGTCTACCATTTCCCTAATACGACCTGGTGTGCTCCCCGGAACGCCCGGGCTGCTTGTGATGGGTTGGTCACCTACTGACACCCAGCTGATGATGGTGACGAGGAAGAGGACTGACATGCGGGGGGAGGAAAACCGTTGCGGATCAGAGCGAAGGATCTGGAGCTGATCCATGATTTCTGGCTTGCTGACATCCAAGACCAGTGCATCACCAGCCTTGATCTGCTTACCCGCTGGGATTGCCTGCGTTCACACCATGAAGCTGGCCATCACTCTTGGTACAGAGACTCTGGCCCTCCATTGTGGTCAAAAGCAGGGAACGGAGGGGGCCAGAGACAGACAGGCCGGGCTTCAGGCAGCTGCCGCTCAACAGACTTCGGACGCTGGTGGCTCTGGGTCATCTCTACTCACCTCAGCCCCAACCTCTAGGCCCGACAAACCTCCCTCGACCGAGAGAACCCAAGCTGTTGATGACCTGTGGCAGCGCAGCAGCATAGGTCTCACCGTTGACCAGCCCCAGCAGTTGAGGTGCCTCCTGGACGAGAACGTGGACATCTTTGCCGCTTGTGACAAAGACCGCAGGCAGCCCGAGGTTCTGCGTGGATTTTCGCCATCTCAATGCAGTCACTGAGAATGACTCATAGCCACGTCCGCGGATAGACGAGGCCCTGGATTACATTGCCGGCTCCAGCTAGTTCAGCTCCCTCAATCTACTTACTGGCAGGTGGAGCTAGCACCCGACACAAGGCCTAAGACTGCATTCACCATCGGACAGGGGCTGTGGAAGTTCAGGGTCATGCCATTCGGACTCTCCAATGCGCCAGTGACGTTCGAGAGGCTGATGGAGAGAGTGCTCATGAACATTCCTCGTAGCCGCTGCGTTGTGTACCTGGATGACCTGTTGGTGCAAGGTGGCAACTTCGACAGTGCACTGTCCCACTGAGCAAGGTCTTCGGTGCCATCCGAGAAGCTGGACTGCGGCTCAACCCGGCGAAGTGCCAGCTGTTGGCGAGAGAGACCACGTTCTTGGGCCATGTGGTCAGCGCTCAAGGCATCGCCACTGACCCAGCGAAGGTGGCTGCGGTCCCGGACTAGCCGACTCCCTCAATTCAATTCAATTCAATTCAATTTTATTTATATAGCGCCAAATCACAACAAAAGTCGCCTCAAGGCGCTTTATATTGTACAGTAGATAGCACAATAATAAATACAGAGAAAAGCCCAACAATCATATGACCCCCTATGAGCAAGCACTTTGGCGACAGTGGGAAGGAAAAACTCCCTTTTAACAGGAAGAAACCTCCGGCAGAACCAGGCTCAGGGAGGGGCGGCCATCTGCTGCGACCGGTTGGGGTGAAAGAAGGAAAACAGGATAAAGACATGCTGTGGAAGAGAGACAGAGATTAATAACAGATATGATTCGATGCAGAGAGGTCTATTAACACATAGTGAGTGAGAAAGGTGAGTGGAAGGGAAAAACTCAATGCATCATGGGAATCCCCGGCAGCCTACGTCTATTGCAGCATAACTAAGGGAGGATTCAGGGTCACCTGGTCCAGCCCTAACTATATGCTTTAGCAAAAAGGAAAGTTTTAAGCCTAATCTTGAAAGCAGAGATAGTGTCTGTCTCCCGAATCCAAACTGGAAGCTGGTTCCACAGAAGAGGGGCCTGAAAACTGAAGGCTCTGCCTCCCATTCTACTTTTAAATACTCTAGGAACAACAAGTAAGCCTGCAGAGCGAGAGCGAAGTGCTCTAATGGGGTGATATGGTACTACAAGGTCATTAAGATAAGATGGGGCCTGATTATTTAAGACTTTGTATGTGAGGAGCAGGATTTTGAATTCAATTCTGGATTTAACAGGAAGCCAATGAAGGGAAGCCAAAACAGGAGAAATATGCTCTCTCTTTCTAGTCCCTGTCAGTACCCTTGCTGCAGCATTTTGGATCAGCTGAAGGCTTTTCAGTGAGTTTTTAGGACATCCTGATAATAAAGAATTACAGTAGTCCAGCCTGGAAGTAATAAATGCATGAACTAGTTTTTCAGCATCACTCTGAGACAGGATATTTCTAATTTTAGAGATGTTGCGCAAATGGAAGAAAGCAGTCTTACATATTTGTTTAATATGTGCAAAGAACTGCGGAGCTTCCTGGGCCAAGCCTCCTACTACTGCCAGTTCATCAAGGGGTTTGCAACGATAGCCAGCCCCCTCCACCACCTGACTGATAAGGGCCAGCCGTTTGGCTGGGGTGATGCCTGCACTGCAGCTTTTGCACAGCTGAAGGAGGCCCTCACCAGAGCCCCAGTCCTGGCCTACCCTGATGCTCGGCGACCTTTCATTGTGGACACTGACACTAGCAATGTAGGAGTCGGGGCGCTCCTTTCCCAGCAGGATGAGGCCGGAGAACGAGTGGTGGCATATTTCAGCCGTGCACTGGGGCGAGCCGAGAGGAACTACTGCGTGACTCGGCGGGAGCTGCTCGGCGTAGTATTGGCGGTGCGTTTCCTCCTGCGCACTGACCATGCGTCTCTCACTTGGCTCCTGAACTTCAAACACCCAGAAGGTCAGGTGGCCCGCTGGCTGGAGGTCCTCCAGGGCTACGACTTTGAGACCCAGCATCGGGCAGGTCGGCAGCATGGCAATGCTGATGCCCTCTCCAGGTGGCCCTGCATGGCCGTCGAGTGCCGCTACTGTCTGCGGCAGGGGAGCGGGCCTAGGTGGCACTGGGCGTGGCTACTGCTCAGGCCACAGCCAGTGGAGGCGGATGGCTCCCGTTGACCACGCAGCAGGTGAAGCAGGAGCAGGAGGCTGATGTGATGTTGGCTCAGGTGGGGGACAGGGGTCCGAAGTGAAGGCCTACCGCTCCCAGTACAACAATCTGGAGACCCACAACGGCCTCCTATACCGGAGATGGCGGGCCCCTGGTCAGGGCAAAGATCTCCTGCAGCTGTTGGTGCCTCGGTCGCTGCAGTCACAGGTGCTCGAGCTTGTCCACGGCTCGGTGTGGGCCGGCCACTATGGGAATGCCAAAACTGTCCGCCGTCTCAGGGGAAGGTTCTACTGGCCTGGTTGTCGACAGCATGTGGAACTTCATGTGCACTGCTGTGACACCTGCACGGCACAGAAGGGCCCAACTTGACGCTCCACTGCCCCCCTGCAGCAGTACTTGGTGGGGGCCCCGATGGAGCGAGTGGGGGTGGAGATCGTAGGGCCTTTCCCTGTCACTGAGTCAGGGAACTGGGAAAGGCCCCAATGGAGCGAGTGGGGGTGGAGATCGTAGGGCCTTTCCCTGTCACTGAGTCAGGGAACCGGTATTTGTTGGTGGCCATGGACTATTTCACGAAGTGGCTGGAGGCCTGCGCGGTGCTGGACCAGAGTGCAACCACGATGGCAGAGAAACTGGTGAAGGAGATGTTCACCCATTTTGGGGTCCCGGCTGAGCTCCACAGTGACAAGGGGCGTAACTTCGAATTGAAGGTCTTCGGGGAGATCTGTCGGCGGCTGGGGGTGGAGAAGACGAGAATCACACCACTCCACCCGCAAATTGATGGCTTGGTCGAGCACTTCAACCGCACTCTGGCCACCCAGCTCGCCATTCTCACCAGCCGTCACCAGCGGGATTGAGACCGACATCTGTCCCTGGTCTTCTGGTCGTACCGGACTGTGGTCCAGGATTCCAGCCAGTGCACGCCTGCCTTGATGTTTGGACGGGAGTTCCGGGCGCCTGTGGATTTGGTGTTCGGGTCCCCTCCCCGAGCCGGAGATTGATGGTGGGCCAGAGATGGACTACTACAGAAGGCTGAGGGAGCGGCTGCAGGTGGTTCATGACTACACCACAGTGATAAGGTTTGGGTGTACTGCCCTGTTTGTAAGAGAACCCCAAGTTGTGAAGTCACTGACAGGAGCTGGCGGAGGTCGTGGAGCGACTAACAGAAGTGGTGTACCGGATCCACATGCCGGGCCTGGGGTGCATGGTGGTGTTGCATCAGGACAGACTCCCACCGTACCGACCGCTCGCTCAAGCAGTCGCCGGGGCAGGGGATGCTGGTGGCACCCCATGTTCTGATCCAAGTGACTCTTCCCCCGCCCGTCGAGATCGTCCAGTGCGCCAAGACACCTGGACGTTTGCAGGATTTTGTGTTGGGTAATGGGGTTGTCGGGGACGACTGACCCCTTAGGTGGGGGCTATGTAGCGGGTCAGGGCTGTTTGGGGTTTGACAGCTATGTTCTGTTGTTCCAGGCAGCAGCATTATGTTGCCATGGTTACAGTGTGACGCGCTATCTCTGCGACTGTGTGTTTCTGGGTGGAGAGAGCGCCTTTGTTGTTGTTGCTATGCTAAGCTACGTTGGGTTTAGCGGTGGTGTGTTCAGTGTTGGAAAATAAACAGCTGTGCTCCCTGGCTAACTCGGGGAAGCAAGACCAAACGACACCTCTGTCTCCTCCTTCTCTGAGCTCGCCCCAGTATTATTCCTTTAAATACCCTTCCTTCCAGATTTTGTGATCTGATGAATAAACTCTTACATATACAAATGCAATAAGCCACAAAAATAACAGCTGCAGTGAGAATTTTGCTATTAAAAGGAGTCTTCTATATCCTGCTCAAAGTTTGCTTCTACAAAGCAATAGTAAATCCAACTCTTTGTTAAGAAATTCTAACAAATCATAACTATTTTTCACATCCACACGCAAAAACATAAACATACCGAGAACATTCATATTCATCCACTGCACTGAAAGATCTTTTAAACTGCTCTTGAATGAAAGGTTAAATAAGTGAAAAAAGGTGAGTGCTTGCTGACAGGGACTAGAAAGAGACAGCAGATTTCTCCTGTATTGGTTTCCTACTAAATCCAGAATTGAATTCGAAATCCTGCTCCTCATATACAAGGTCTTAAATAATCAGGCCCCATCTTATCTTAATGACCTTGTAGTACCATATCACCCTATTAGAGCACTTCGCTCTCACACTGCAGGCTTACTTGTTGTTCCTAAAGTATTTAATAGTAGAATGGGAGGCAGAGCCTTCAGTTTTCAAGCCCCTGTTCTGTGGAACCAGCTTCCAGTTTGGATTCGGTAGACAGGGACTATCTCTCTAGCATATAGTTAGGGCTGGACCAGGTGACCCTGAATCCTCCCTTAGTTATGCTGCAATAGACGTAGGCTGCCAGGGATTCCCATGATGCACTGAGTTTTTCCTTTCCAGTCACCTTTCTCACTCACTATGTGTTAATAGACCTCTCTGCATCGAATCATATCTGTTATTAATCTCTGTCTCTCTTCCACAGCATGCCTTTATCCTGTTTTCCTTCTCTCACCCCAACTGGTCACAGCAGATGGCCCCGCCCCTCCCTGAGCCTGGTTCTGCCGGAGGTTTCTTCCTGTCAAAAGGGAGTTTTTCCTTCCCACTGTCGCCAAAGTGCTTGCTCATAAGGGGTCATATGATTGTTGGGGTTTTCTCTGTACCTATGAAGCGCCTTGAGGCGACTTTTGTTGTGATTTGGCGCAATATAAATAAAATTGAATTGAATTGAATTGCTCTTCTTGAATATCATCAGGCTAAATCTGTTCAAAAATGTGCATTCATTGTCATTTTCTGTCAGGTAGTCACACTGTCATGACTTTCTGATGGCAAATGTTCCCTTTGTGAACGTGGTCGGGTTTTTGAACTCTATATAAGCAGCGTCTCTCGCAGCGCGCCATCGCTGCTGAGGTGGGACGCAGTAAGACGGTCATTTGGAATTTCTTAAATGATCCTGAGGGTTATGGAACAAAAACGTCAAGTGGAAAACCCCTAAAAAATTTCACCAGCACTGAGTCGGAGGATCTAATTGGATGTCCGTCAAGACACTGGACGATCCTCAACCCAAGATAAGGCCGTTACTGGTGCCCACTGCAGCCCCATAACCATCAGACGTCATCTGATGTCAAAATTGTTATGTATGGACCAAGAGTTATTGTGTGCTATGTAAGCCATCGCCAGTAGGGGGCACCACGCCCAGTCATGTGTGTGTGTTACATCTGTGTTAGCAATAAAGAAGAAGTCACTTGTAAACAAACTATCGTGTGTGTAGTCTGACTCGGCATAAGCTCTAATGGTGTACTGACACTACAGTGGAAATATAATATAAATTGGCGACGAGTTGTGACGTCTAGAAGACTTGGCCGTCTACTGAGAATGTACTGACTGCGTGGCCGAGTTTGGACGGAAAACGGACGATCGCGTGGCGAATTAGCATCGGAGCTAGCTGCTAGCTGCTTTTTCTCCGACGAGTCAGAAACGACAGTGTTGGCTGTGGACAGCGGATACATCATGGCTGGAATGATTGGGCAGATGGACCCCTTTGATGATGCTGGTGAGCAATGGGCAACGTATATTGAACGTTTTGAGCATTACATCCTTGCTAATGACATTCAGCCTGAGAAACGGGTCCCGGTGCTGCTGAGTGTGATGGGTCCCAAGACGTACGGTCTTCTGCGTAATCTGGTGGCTCCAAGCAAGCCTGGGACAATGCAGTATGACAATATTGTGGGTGTTTTGCAAGCTCATTTTGCTCCCAAACCGCTGGTAATAGCTGAGAGGTTCCGGTTCCACAAGAGGAATCAGGGGGAAGAAGAAACGGTCGCACAGTATGTGGCGGTGCTAAAAAGACTATCAGAACATTACGAGTTTGGTGCGTATCTGGAAGATGCTCTACGGGACAGATTTGTGTGTGGATTAAAGTGTGAAACTGTGCAGAAGCGTCTTTTGACTGAAAAGGATCTCACGTTTCGCAAAGCAGTTGATTATGCCGTGTCGGCAGAGACAGCAACACGTGAGGTGCAGCAGTTAAGTGGTTCCCTTAAAGTGAATGCGGTGCTGTCACAAAAAGGTGATAAGTGCCGCCGCTGTGGGAAAATGAATCATACTGATGATGACTGCTGGTACAAGGACCGTGACTGTCACCAGTGTGGGAGGAAGGGCCACACGAAACGCATGTGTAAAGGTAGAACCAGAAGCAGCCAAGATTGGAACAGGAAAGCGAAAGAGGGAAAACCTGAGCTGAAAGGCTATGCAGTTAAAAACAGAGCAAAGGACAAAAAGAGGAGAATTCATCATGTTGCTGCAGAGGAAAGTGGAAGTGAAGGAACCAGACCTGACACTGATAGTGAGTTGGAGCTGTATTCTTTGTCTCGAAAAGAGAAATATTCACGTATCTCCCTAATGCCTGTAGTTAATGGGAAGAAAATGGAGATGGAGCTGGATACAGGGGCTGCTGTGTCTTTGATCCCATGGGAACAGTACAAAAGTATGCTGAGTCAGTTGCCGCTGCAACCCACTGACATTATGCTGAAAACATACACTGGGGAGCCGCTGGCACCAGAAGGGGTCATAAAGGTGCAAGTTGAGCTGAATAAGCAGCGTGCTACACTACCCTTGTACGTGGTAAAGGTGGATGCTCCACCACTGTTTGGTAGGGAGTGGCTGAGAGTTATCAAGCTGAACTGGAAAGACTTAAAGATGATTCATGCCAGAGAGCAGAGTGGGAATGACAATCTGGAGGCTGTGTTAAAGAAACACTCAGCCGTTTTCTCTAAGGAGCTGGGCACAATGAAAGGCATTAAAGCCAGATTGACTCTTAGGCCTGATAGTGTCCCCAAATTCTGTCCACCACGTAACGTGCCTTATGCTCTCCGCCCTCGGGTGGAGGCGGAACTGAAACGCCTGACTGAGCTTGGGGTGATCACACCAGTGGAGCATAGTGATTGGGCTACGCCCGTGGTCCCTGTCAACAAGAAGGATGGCTCAGTGAGACTCTGTGGTGATTTCAAAGTCACTCTAAATTCGCAGCTCTGTGTGGATAAGTACCCACTTCCACGCATTGAGGACCTATTTGCTTCTCTAGCAGGAGGACAGCATTTCAGTAAGCTACACTTAGCAAATGCCTACCTACAGATGGAGGTAGAAGAGGAGTCTAAGAAGCTACTGACTGTTTCGACACAAAAAGGGCTGTTCCGTTTCAATCGCTTGCCTTTTGGAGTGGCGTCGTCACCTGCATTGTTTCAGAAGGCTATGGATCAAGTGCTTCTCGGCCTACCATACACCCATTGTTATCTGGATGACATCCTCGTCAGTGGTCCAGATAAACAGACACATCTGAGAACCCTTAAGGCAGTTTTGGGCAGGCTGGAGGACTATGGCCTGCATCTCAAACAGGAGAAGTGCCTGTTTTTCCAAGAATCAGTGGAATACCTGGGCCACATAATTGATGCGGCAGGGTTACACAAATCACCAGAAAAGGTGCGTGCCGTTATGGAAGCTCCAGCACCAGCTGATGTCAGCCAGTTACGTTCTTTTCTGGGAATGCTCAACTATTATGGGCGTTTCATACCTGATTTAGCTACAGTCCTGAAGCCGTTGAATGAGCTACTCAGTAAAGAGAAGAAATGGCAGTGGACATCAGCCTGTGAGTCAGCTTTCCAGAAAGCTAAAGAACATCTGGCCTCACCAGAAATACTCACCCACTACAATCCTGAACTGCCTCTCCGTTTGGCATGTGACGCTTCACCATATGGAGTTGGAGCCGTGCTCTCACATGTCATGCCTGATGGCCAAGAACGGCCAATTGCCTATGCTTCACGAACCCTCAGCAAAGCAGAACGAAACTATGCTCAGATCGAGAGGGAGGCGTTGGCTATTGTTTTTGGAGTGCGCAAGTTTCACCAGTATCTCCATGGTAACAAGTTCACCTTGCTCACTGATCACCACCCACTGACCTCCATTCTGAGTCCAGTGAAAGGTACACCATCAATGGCAGCTGCACGAATGCAGCGTTGGGCGCTCCTTCTGTCAGCACATAATTATACCTTGCAGTATCGGAAGGGGGCACATCACGCCAATGCGGATGGACTGTCACGTTTGCCTCTGCCCCTTGCACAGAAAGAGAAACAGGGAGCGGTGGAGGTCTTCTACGCATCTCAACTGGACACATTACCAGTCGGTGTTGCTGAGATCAGACGTGACACCTTGTCTGATGTCACATTGTCTCGTGTCCTGGAAATGGTAACAACTGGACGCTTTCCAGCAGCAAAGGACGCAGATCAAGAGCTGTCACCTTATCTGATGCGCAGACATGAACTCACAATACAGCAGGGATGCCTCATGTGGGGCGTGAGGGTGGTAGTGCCACCTAAGCTGCGCTCTCATGTTCTGAAAGAGCTCCACGCTGCACATCCAGGGATGGTGAGGATGAAGAGCTTAGCTCGCAGCTATGTTTGGTGGCCTGGGATTGATTCTCAAATTGAGCTTCAAGCTAAAGCCTGCCACTCTTGTCAGCGTGTGCAAAAAGAGCCTGGGTTAGCACCTTTGCACCCTTGGCTGTGGCCTTCCTGTCCGTGGGAACGGATCCATGTGGATTTTGCAGGTCCATTTGAAGGTCACATGTACCTGGTGGTGGTAGATGCACATTCCAAGTGGCCTGAAGTGCATATTATGGATAGCACCACAGCTGGTAAAACCATACAAGTGCTGCGGGGTCTTTTTAGTCGCCATGGCATTCCTCACGTCCTGGTGAGTGATAACGGACCGCAGTTCTGTTCTGAGGAATTCAGGGTGTTCCTGAAAGCTAATGGAGTTAAACACATCCGCTCCGCGCCGTACCATCCTGCCACTAATGGTTTGGCTGAGCGTTTTGTGCAGACATTCAAGCATGCACTGAAAGCTTCCAGGGGTACAGCACCTGTGCAACAATGCCTTGACACGTTCCTTTTGACATATCGCAACACTCCCCATGCAACAACTAGAGAAACGCCAGCCATATTGTTCATTGGACACAAGCTGCGCTCTCGACTGGATTTTCTGAAGCCCAGTGTGGCCGGAGCAGTGCGTCGGGCACAAGATGCTCAACAACAATGCCGACAGCAACACTCCAGGGACAGACAGTTCACTCTGGGCGAACCTGTCCTGGTGCGTGATTATAGGAAGGGAGAGGACAAGTGGACGCACGGTGTCGTACTGGAGAAGACTGGGCCAGTGTCATACAAGGTGAATGTGGGAGCCCAAGGAGTGTGGAAACGTCATGTAGATCAGATGCTGACGCGACCCGAGTCAGTATCTCAGCAGGTCACAGTGGATCCTCCGACAAGCTCTCAGATGTCACCAGCCCAGAGTGGTAGTGACACCATGCTTCACCCTTGTACATCTCTGCAGGAAGAGACTGTTGAACAGGTTCTGGGGACCACCTCACCTCCAGAAACACTCCAGTCTCTTAAACCATCACCGACTGACTGTACGCAGGTTACAGAGTCTGTAAGACGTTACCCAGTGAGAGTCACTAAGCCACCCGTTCGTTATCGTGATGGGTGAGCGTATTAAGTAGTTCAGTGAGAATGTTTGTGTTCAGAGATATTGTTCTCAAATACAAAGAAATTCATACAGAAAGAAACATTAGTTCCAGTTTTCATGAATGTTGTAAAAAAAAAAAGGTACTACTTTGGTTATGGGAAATGTTTCTGTGGGTGGTGCCACGGTCGCATAGCTTAGTGGGGAGGAGATGTTATGTATGGACCAAGAGTTATTGTGTGCTATGTAAGCCATCGCCAGTAGGGGGCACCACGCCCAGTCATGTGTGTGTGTTACATCTGTGTTAGCAATAAAGAAGAAGTCACTTGTAAACAAACTATCGTGTGTGTAGTCTGACTCGGCATAAGCTCTAATGGTGTACTGACACTACAGTGGAAATATAATAAAAATGTCTTCAAAGGCCTCGTCTCTTTGAACGCCACAGAACTGACTGTTTGGACTTTGCAAGAGAGCGCCAAACATGGGACAGTGAAAGGTGGAAGAAAGTTTTATTCTCTGATGAGAACTGCCCACTACGAAACCCAGTTACTCATCTTTGTACATGGGATAACAAAAGAGTCTGAGATTACAGAGGTGCTTGGCAGCAGAGCACTCAGTGAAAGGGACTACAGGAGGAAGTTTACTCATGGAGGTACCTGCATGCTTGGATAGGCTGGGGCTGAAATGGGCCAAATTGGCAGGTGTTACATGTGATGGCTGTCCAAATGTGGCAGAAAAAAATTTGGGGCTTTTGAAGTGGATCAAAAAGTGAGTGAAATTAAATGAGAACTGAAATTGATATTTTTTGCTCTGTATTATATACCAGAAGGGGTTAAAAATGAACCATCTTGTTGATGTTTTAGCTAAAATAGCTAACGTCATCAGGGACAGATGACTGAATCACTGATATACTGTTGCACTTTTGGAGGGACACAAGAGCTTGGTGACAAAGGCACAGATGACAGGTGGCTCAGCCTGGAAAAAGTGTTTAAAAAGACTCCTAAGAGGAGAAAGAAAAACAGTCCTTAGAAGGTACAACACAAAAAAAGTTTAATCCCTAGTGGGAGTTGTCCCTTAAGAAGGTTGTTGACCCACTATTGATCATGTGCTAGACAGTTGGTATCACAGGCCACCCTGTGATACCAACCACCCAAGATGGTCGTTCACAGTGGACATAGATGCTTCTTTCACTCCACTTTAAAAACATTTGTCTTCTCTGCCCAAAATGTGAACACTGGCATCCTTGAAAGAGTGACCTTTGACCTTATCCTGTACAGCTGAGCCATGTCCTGTCTGGCTCTTCTATGTTGTGCCATGTGTTTGTCGAGTGGCTGTTTCGTTTCTCCAGTGTACAGGTCTAAGCACTCCTCGCTGCACTGCACCGCATACATGAAGTTGTTTAGCTTGTGTTTAAGAGTTTGGTCTTTGGGATGAACCAACTTTTGTCTGAGTGTGGCTGGGTGTGAAGTGCAATTGGATGTCATGCCTAAAGAAAATGCAGACACTTGGAGACAGAACTAATCTTAACAGAATCAAGCTGTTTATTGAGGCTGATTAATAACATACAAAATTACTAAGCAAAATGCAAATGGGAACTAAGACTTCCATTTACAGAAAACTAAATTGGGTAAACACTAGAACCATAAGCAGCACACATTTGAAAATGAACTGACATTCTGGCAAAGGACGAGGGGAGACTTGGACAATATATACTCAGATAGGTGATTAGGAGAGTGGAAACATCAGGGCAACACAGCTGGAAGAAATTAGACACAACAAGACAGGAAGCACATCAGAAAACAACTATCAAAATAGAACAGGAACCACGACAAACACAGAAACAGAGACAGTAAAGCTGTTCTAAAAAAGCTTTCACTCTGTGAGGTCTGTGTCATCATTGGTGATAACCCTAACATAACCCTAACCTATTGGAGAAACGCAAAACTGACATTTCTGGAAAACTGCAAAAAAGTTTTTCAAACTTACTGACAGTGTCTGACACTCTTAACCAGAATGGTTATTTTATTTGCTTGCCAGAATTAATATTTGGGAGAACATGTTTTTGTAAAAACTAAAATTACATAGACTTCATTGCCAGCAGTTAGACTGTTCGTGGTTGAGGTTGGAGTTGGGATAATCACCAGTGATGACTCAAATCTCAGACGGCGTAATAGCCCTCATTTTTTGCATCAACTTTGAGTCTAAACTGGAATTATTATATGTAAGTATGTAAAAAGGAAAGCTGTGAAAAAGTTATTAAGAGGAACACAAGGCATGGTTATTTAATCAAACTAAAGAGCTTTCATACTCAAGAGTCCACTCTGTTTTCATTTTGAGTTGTGAAGTGGACACATTATATAAATGCAAATGCATCAAAAATATTTTGAAAGTTTAAATCAAATCTAAATCAGACGACTCTGAAATCCATGCAAACTGAATCTGTACTTTACAGTTAATCAAATGAAGTCATTAACAGTATGTCTGCAGGGAAATGACCTGTGAGCTGCTTAGCATATGCATTTCTGTGTGCTTCTAATGACTGCTGTAGCTAATTATGCAGGTTTTCCTGGTCAGCATTTCCAGGCTTACTGTGATCAATGGAATTATCAGGAGAACATCCCACTTTGACCAGAGGCCTAAACAAAACACTGGAATGGCTAATGTCAGTCTGTGGATGTCTCTCTTGGTATTGATCATGCTTTGCCCATGGAACTGTGAGGGAACTTGCTGAATGCTCTCATCCTGTGATTGAGCTCTGACATTAAAAACAAAATGCCTCGTAGCCTCCTGTTTATAATCAGTTTGTATGCTGTTCAAATTAGTCAGGACATGGAATCTGTCTCCTTAGTGACTTACATGCCCTGAGGCATACAAGCATGAAATGCTGTTATGTGTCATGCAAGAAAAAAGGATCCCCAGTGAAATTAGAAATGTACCAACATCTCTGACTCCACTGGTTTATTTTAAGTAAGAATCAGCCCTCTCAGACAGCAGATCTGTTCTGGCAGAAAACAAGCAAAACTGCAACTTTTAAAAAGCTCACATGTAGACAATCTTTAATGGCAAAGAGCAAAAGGCAAAGATCTTTTTGCAGATGAACTTCTCATCCTTGAAATAATTATTGGATATCAAGGTGCAAAATATTTGTCAGAGTCAGTCCATACATTTATTTTTATCTGGACTGGATTCAAACCCAGCGCAGTATTGCTGTGGACTACAGTGCTAACTACCACACCACCTCGTTAGTATCTGAGCAGATCTATGGGCTCAAACTGTGGTCAGAAATTATTTTGTACTTGTAAATCAACAAACAACAAAAACAAACAAAAGAAACAAAATCAAATTGGTACTTGTGTAATTATTTTTTACAAATACAAATCTTTTTTACACACACACAAATTCTCATCTATGAATGCACAAACATAAAATTTCAGATATTTTTGTTTACAAGGTTGCAGAACTCCTGCATGATGGAGGCAGCATGTGAATAACATGTAAATTTATAACGCACTTTAAGTGTTTAAGAGAGCTATGTATAAATGAAAGCCAAGAAAACCCAACTAATTTTAAATAGACTTGTACTTATAAAGTGGTACTCAGTACTCTCATTGACCCAGTTACACACATTCATACAGCTTAGTTTTCTGTGCATGACACTTACTAACTTTGACACACACACACACACACACACACACACACACACACACACTGATGGATGGATCAAGAGCAACTGGGCTTTCCATACCTTGCTCAAGGCTACCCTGCCATGCAGACTGGAAGAGTCCAGGATCAATCGTTCATCTGAAGGTTTAGTCATGGACTGTTTTTCTACTGTTTTTATACTAATTGTGCATTTTGGCTTAAATAACGTCATGTGTTGTTTTGTATGTGTGTTTTGTGTTTTATCTCAGGTTGTAGTTACCTAATTTTAGGGCCCTGTAAGGACTACTATGATTTGTTCAGTTATAAAATTAGTTATAATATAATATAATATAGTATAATATAATATAATATAATATAATATAATATAATGATTTTGAAATTCATGTTTCATTTTCATAATTATAATGCATGAGAAAAATGCAAAATGATCCCTTTTATGCAGTATAAAATTATTTTTATTATCAGTTATTTACTTTTAAATTTCTTTTCCACCTAAATATTGTTGCAGTTTTTACCCACCCACAGGACTTAAATGCTCTGCTGGCGTTGTTTAGTGTCAAGACCAGATCACAGTAAAGCCACTTTAACACTTGTCTCTAACTTATCGACCATAAAAACAAAAACAATACAACAAAGCAATGATACAAACCCAGAGCAGTGGAAAAGGGATGGATGCACAACAAAGCAACTGAATGCAGTCTGGAGTCTCGTGGAAATAAAGTGGATGACTCATAAGTGTTTGGTTAATGGAGGAAGAGATATAGATAACAGTGAAGATGCTATGTGAAAACTACCTGAGCAGCTAGTGTGGAAAAAGACGCACAGCTGTACTAAAGAAGCTTTATGGTAATGTGATGAGGATGGCACTGTTTATTGTTCATCAAAGTTGCATGATATCTGCCCTTTTCCTTCGTGGTCAGATTTATTTCTGTCCCCCGAATGTTTGGAAGCTCTTTTTTTTAAAAAGCATAATCAGAAGTATTTTCTTCTTGCCACACACCTGTGACACACTAAGTGAACAGAAGTCCCCTCGATCGGCCTCAAATGATGTTAGCTCATCTTTTGTCTTATCTTGTCTTACATGTATGTTGATGTTGTGGTGGTCCCCCCGGTATATCCTCTGTATCATTTGCCTGCTGTCCTTTAATATGTGCAGAATGTTCTTTGATATTTATCTGGTTGCCATGCAACAGTAAAGCACCTGAATCAAGGTGGTCATAATGCTTTGGAAAAAACTTTAGAAATTTCAGAAGGCAATAACCCAAACAAAGTCTGATAAAGATGAAGGATCTATAATACGAGGATCTACCAATGTGTTTCAACCCCTCTGTTTGAAATGTACTTTAAAATTCTGAAGTGACCCTTTAATTCTGATGGCCCCATTATTAAGAGCTTACAGTATGAACAACAATCCACCTGTCACGATCCTGGGTCTTATGACCCAGTGTTTTGAGTTTGAGTTTATGTTGATATTTATAGTATATGGTTAAGCTCATTAGGTTTTCTAGTTCATTTGTTATTCGATTCCCCTTGTGTCTTCCAACCCCTGTTAAGTCTCCCTTGCCCTTCATGTGTTTCATGTCTGTCTTATGTTGTCAAGTTCAGGTTGTCATGTCTGCGTCTCATTATATTTCCTGTTTTATTTTGAAGGGGTCCTGTGTTTCCTATGTTCAATGTTTTTAGTTTTACTCTCTCCTTGTGACGTCGTTATGGTCATGTGTGTCAGCTGTTTCTCCATGTGTTCCCACTTCCCTCATTATCCTCCTGTGTGTATTTAGTCCGTGTGCTTTCAGTAATTCGTCAGGTCGTCTGCTCATCCACGCCACAACTTCAGGTATCCATGTCAGTTCACTGTGTTTAAGGTTTTTTTTTCATGTTTAGTTTTAGTTCACCCAGTTTAGGTTATTGTTTAGTTTCACCTGTGCCCTTTGTTTGTACCTTGTCTCCTAGCCTCAATAAACGGCTTGTTTTTTGTTAAATCCACGTCACGTTCAGTTTTTGGTCTGCGTTTGAGTCCTCTTTTGCAAACACATACAGTCTGCCTCAGCCAGACTGTGACACCACCTGCAAAAATACAATATGGAATACCTTCAGGATCATCTAAATAAGAGCTCAGTAGAAAAAAAAATTGATTGGGTTCTTTGTGCAGTGTTAAAGACATACATTCAGACGTCCTCAAAAGTATTTATTTAAGGCTGGATGTACATATAAAAGCATTTTGGCATTTCTGTAGGGTTAATTGAGGTTACATTTTAATATGCAAATGATTAATTTGAGGAGATTAAGATCCTAATTATCCTCCTTGACATTCCAAATCTGACAAAAATACATTTATATCTCTCTGTACACATCCATTTGTTTTGTTTTGAAATGTGCAATATTGCAGACATCGATCCAGCCCCTGGATGATGTGCTATAGTAAAATATAATGTCATATGGACATGGAACAAAGGAGAGCAAAGAATGTGTCTAAGGACTTATAACGATACAAAATCCCTTCTGTCTTTTCCTTCCTTAGAGATGGATTTTCAGATTTATTTTTAGAAAAAAGAGATAAATATTTAATCAGCTTGAGCAACCCACAGAGTGAGGACACCATCTGCAATTAGCTTCAAGGTTTGACAAATAGCAATTCATGACAATTAGTTTTATTCATGACCATATTTTTATGTTTTGTTTATGTTTTAGGCTGTGGCCCCAGCGACTTTGATGTGGCAGAGGATGGATAGACGGACGGAGGGACGGACAGATGGACGGATGGATGGACAGACTGACGGAGGAATGGACGGACGAATTGTTGAAAGGATGGACGGATAGACGGACGGACGGATTGACGGATGGTTGGATGGACGGATGGATGGATGGTTGGATGGACGGATGGATGGATGGATGCACGGACGGATGGATGGATGGATGGATGGACGGATGGTTGGATGGAGGGACAGATGGATGGAGGGACGGATGGACAGAAAGACGGACGGACGGACAGATGGGCGGATGGACGGACGGACGGACGCATGAATGGATGGATTGACGGATAGATGGACAGACGGATGGATGGATGGACGGACGGACGGATGGACGGACGGGCGGATGGATGGATGGATGGATGAATGGACGGACGGACGGACGGACGGGCGGGCGGATGGGATGGATGGATGGACGGGCGGACGGACGGACGGACGGGCGGGCGGATGGGATGGATGGATGGACGGGCGGACGGACGGACGGACGGACGGACGGGCAGATGGGATGGATGGATGGATGGATGGATGGATGGATGGATGGTTGGATGGAGGGACAGATGGATGGAGGGACGGATGGACAGAAAGACGGACGGACGGACAGATGGGCGGACGGACGGATGGACGGACGGACAGACGCATGAATGGATGGATTGACGGATAGATGGACAGACGGACGGACGGACGGACGGATGGATGAATTTTTTCTGAGCAATAACCTTTGTCCTATAATCAAACCTTGTAGTGGTTCCTCATGATGGAATAGGGAGTACTCTGTGTTTTGTTTCTTCCCTTTAATTTTTCTGTATCTAGATGACCACCAAAGTCAGCTCTCACTGGAGATCTGGGGGTCACAGTGTCACAAGTCTTTCAGTGTGAAAGAGAATATGCTGGTGATAAGAAAGAATGTAGTTCACACTGTGGTTATTTGTTGTGACACAACCAAATTAAAGCTGAGATTTAGAACACAGTAGTTTCTGTAAAGTTGTTCAGTAACAGCAAGACCACAAAACTTTTAGACCTTCTCTTTCAACTAAACTTGTCTGATTGCAGAAAACGATTGAGTTTCGACTGGGTATAATGTGATACAGAACACAGAGTTTTCTTTTTTCCTCCCCTGCCTGGGCATCCGTTCTAAAAATCGCAATTACAGTTGTTCCTCTTTTCTCCTCCTGAAGGATATCCAATTTTCTCTTCCTTAAATAGTTTGTCCTCCATTTTCCAGAGGAGACACTGTAAGATTTTAGAAATTGCTCTGAGACGCCGGGCTACTGCTCATTCCTGTGATCAATGCAATTCTACTTTTTTCCTGCTCAGCTTCTCAGAATGTTAACAGTCTCACATGGGCGTGACACTGTCCTTTCACTTCAGCCTCAACTCAATCTACACCGATGTTATTCAATCAGGGCTGCTTGTTTCTATTTGTTGTCTGTAAGCAACTAATCTTTAGTCCAATAGGAGATTGCTATGAAATACCACTAACACAGAGCTGACATTATGATGAGTCATCTCCCAGTGAGGTGAGTAATTCTCACCTCCTCGTCCTCTGTATGCAGATCTGCAGCAATATGACAAGTACATGTTTGTACTGTGTTGATGTGATTGGCCTAATGGCCTTTCAGCCAACCATCACCTCTCATCTGTCGCATCGTGTCTGTTCTCCTTTTCTTGTTGTTGTTGTCTTCACACCCACATGCTGTCTTTCCATCACAACCTCAGCCTCTCTGCTCTGCTTTCAATTTCACTTTGATTTTCTCCTCTCCTGGCTTGGCTACAGATTCCTTCTTTTTTTTTTTTATCTGCAGGAACTATTTGATCTTTTAACAGATTTTCTTTATCTGTATGACCTTGTGATGGCTTTCCAGCAACACGTGTGGGAGTATATAGGGAGAACAAGGAGGGGGTTTTCTTTCTCTATAATTGGCCCGTGGAAAAAAAAGCTCTGTCAGCTGGCCTGAGCCCTGAGAAGTATAATTCCTCCCACAATTTCCTCCGTCCACTCAAATACAAAAACATTCAGCCCATGTTCTCACAGTAAATGTGACTTGAAGGGATAATGCTTCCTCCATCATTTTTCTGAAAGTGCCTCTTAATTATAACTTTGCTCTGGATAATGACTCTGATATCTGAAATTGGAGTTCTTCGTTTCTTTTATCCCAGAATTTCACAGACTGTGGGATGACAGTGTGTCACACGTACACTTTCTAACAGCTAAGCTTCGCCACAGGCTTTCCACTGAACAACTACCAGCTCCTTTGTCTAGAAGAATAATTAAATCACAGCTCAAGGCTAAATAATCATGAATTTAACCGCTGCTGCTACTTGAACAATAATGAATGACTGAGGTTAACGTTGCTCTGGTACTTGTGTCACCGTGTTTGGGTATCTAAAAAAAGAGTTTCAAAATAAATAGACGAGACAGCAGCAGGTACATGTTTTATTTGTGCTCATGAACATCTCTTTATTTGTTTCAGTGAGCTCACATTTGAAGAAAATGCAGTGAGTGTTTGTGAAGAGCATTCACTTAAGGAAAAGGAAAAAGAAATGCTGTCTGGTTAGAATGTGACTTGATTCACTGACCTTCCCGTATGAGCATTTCCAAACCTTTCAAGGTTCTGTGGGCAGAGGTTGCTGTAAAGTGTAAAGTGATTAGCATTTTCTATTTTCTTACTGACCACCACAAGCCTCACTCATACATACATCTACGGGGCATTTTATTTTAAAGGTGCACACCTGATGCCTGAAAGCAGTTTCAGTATTTACCTGCCCTCAATGATCTAAGCACACATAAGCAGGCAGATAATTCTTTGACAAGTGACAGGTACATTGTCTTCTTTATCAAAATGTTCCCTTTTCTTTAGAGTTATACAACTATATGAACAATGGCAAATGCACTGCAAACATATATGATATAAAAGAAGACCTGCTAAAAAAAACACTGCATTAGTATGCATTAGACATAATTGGTGCTAGATTACACCAAAAACAAATGCAGTTGAGAAATTTTGCACAATTTAGCTACACACCTGACACATTCATAGAATACAACGCAGACAAGGTGTAATGAAACCTGCACAGTCACTATATGCAGTCTGTTTGTTGAAATGACCCTAAATATCTTTCATAAAAAATCACAAACATACTTAAAGAACCACAGTGATCATTAGAATTCTTTTCAACAACTAAAAGTTCTCATAGGCACTGTTTTCTAATAAAGAAGGGTGCCTCTAAAATGATAACAAATCTGACCTCTTCAACTTTCAACCCTGAGAGAACGAGCGAGTCACTCCGTGTCCGGCTTTACAAACTCCTGACTGGCTACTGCAACACACAAAGTAGGGACTCAAAAAACAATAGCGCCACCTGTTGGTGAGATTTCATAAAGAAACAGGACAAATAAAACAGGACACATAACTGTGCCTGACACGACTGTCTGGCCTTCAGTTAGCTGTTCTGGGTGTTTCTCATCAACTGGCAGCCGGTTCATCTGTGCTGCCAGATGCTCGTGGAGCGCACTCAGCTTCTTCAGCCAGTATGTGAACCATGTCAGGGCCTGCTGCTGTCCAACTCTCCATACTGGAGACCCTTTCTTGGATGTCTGACACTGTGATGGTTACTGGACCCTGTTCAGGGAGGTTGCTGTGGTCTGCTCTTAGATCCAGTAGCCACTGAGCATTGCTGTTGTGGGTTGCATCCTTCTCCCATATGCTCTCCAGCCTTGGTGCTGCTGTTCTCATATTGTTCACCTGCCACTGACCGTGGATGGTTCTGTGGAGAACAGCTGGTTTATTCTCCTGCCTTCTATCTCTCTGGTGTACCTCTTCAAGCGGCTGTCCAAGGCCTCAGGTATGGACAGCTCCCCCCTGTCGTCCTGGCTCTATAGAAGACAATGTACCTGTCACCTGTCACTTATACTGGGTGTGGGCCATCGCTTTGTTTTTTAGCATACGTTTTTCACTGGTGTGCACAAAGCCATGACTTGAATCTCTTTGAAAATCTATGGGATGAACTGAAGACCAAAGTTCATGCCAGAAAACCATCAAATCTGAAGGAGCAAGAGAAATTTGCCAAGAAAGAATGAGTTGTATACAGTAAATCATTAGCGAGATGTCTTTGAAAGCAACTAGACTTTGAAAATAAACAAGTGCAAATAAAGTAAATTTAAGAACTTGTAAAATACATATAAGAAAAGATCCAATAAAGCTACACCATAAAACACAGATAATAAAACATTAAAATCACTTCCACCCCATGACAATATGGGTTTTCGACATTTGCGCTGTTGTTCCATTTCCAAAGCAGTTTCAGTGAGGACAGTAGGTGCTCATTCTGAAGTAGCAAAATGCCAAGACAGCAATAGTCAAAATTATGCTCTATAATAAGATTATTCAATTATAAAGTTTTGCTAATGGCACGCAAAGGTTTATTAAATTTTAATTTCATTAATTTAGAGTTCAGATTAGATTTCATATGGACATTAGAAAGATTTTCACCTTTGGACATACATTTTGAGGGTCTGTGGGGTTGGTATGTTGCACAGTACTCTCATGAGTATATGGATTATACATGCTGACCAGAAAAGCCCAAAAAAAAAGAAAAAAGAAAAAATCCGCTCTTCTATCTCAGAGAAGCAGACAGATTCAACATCAGGGTCTGAAAATCCAGTTCTGACAAAACCTGTTGGAACAGTAACTTAGTCGACATTTAATAATGCTATGGCGATTTGTGTCTTTATCAAAAACCAAACAAACAAAAACATTATTATAAGCTAAAGAATGGTAAATGGACTGATTCTTATATAGCGCTTTTCTACTCTCCTGGAGTACTCAAAGCGCTGTATACAACACACCACATTCACCCATACACTCTACGCTTTGTCAGGGCTTTCTAACTAACGTACACATTCATACAAGTGGGGATTAGTATCTTGCCCAAGAACATTTGATATGTGGACTGGGGGAGCCAGGAATCGAACCACCAATCTTCTGATCAGTGGATGTCCTGCTCTACCTCCTGAGATACAGCCACCACTTTCTCTGCAGCAGCCAAAGAAAAGAAAAAAACTGAACTGAGCCGAATGCATGTGTTTAGTGCCAGAGTTTGGAGGGCCAGGAGTGACAAAATTAATTAATTAAATATGCCATTAAATAATTAATTAAATGTTTTATTAATTTATTTAAAATTTTAATTATTTATTAACAGATTTAAATCATTATTTAATGATGTAGCTATTTAATACATTTTCGCACTACTGACCCTGCGGCTGTCTTCATGAATTTATTTTATCTGTCAGCCTCACCCATCAAAGTCAGGGGGTGGAGTCAACACCATTGCTTCGGCCTAGCGGCCATGATTTAGTGGGTGTTTCTCAGTGCCAGCAATGGACATGTGGACAATAACTGAACTGTACTTTGAAATACCCTGTTTGTGTGTCACCAAATATACTTTAAATATTTTTCTAGCCGGGAATGTAGTGTTTTATTCTTCGAATATCTGGTCAGTTTGTCAAGATTTGTCAAGAAATTGGAATTAACTGATTAAATAAATATTTCAATGATTAATTAAATGCCCCTTCATTTCATTTAAAACATTTAAGAAATTATTTATTTATTTGTTTCACATCTTAATTTTAATTATTGACACATTTAATTATTTATTTATTTATTTATTTGTTTCACATCTTAATTTTAATTATTGACACATTTAATTATTTATTTATTTATTTGTTTCACATCTTAATTTTAATTATTGACACATTTAATTAATTATTTATTGGTGTATTTAATTAATTAATTTTCTCACTCCTGGCCCTCCATACACAGAGTTGAGGCCGCGTTATCGCGGGGTTGGTCTTATTTTGAATTCAGGAGCAGGGGCATCGTTTACTTCCGGTGTACACAGAAAGGTTTAAAACGGCTGGTTCTGCAAGAAAAGGTACTAAATATGTTGATAGTGATCGTTTCAGCATTAACCACTAAGAGCCGTATTATAGAAAATGTGTTTCGTCACTTTTTGTGTACGTTTTCAGCGAGCTTTGCTTTTCTGTCCTGTTATACGATCACGACGGTAAAATAAGCTTTTGGCATTAAAACTGAAGCTTGGTGACGCATACGCGTACACGCTGAAAAAAGGGACTTTCTATTGGACACGTGTTTTCATACAGTCACGTTTGGAGCAGAGCGGAGGGCTCAGTTTCCCCTGCCTTCTTGGTTTATTTTATACGGGCTTCGTGCTACTTATTTATGTTGCACTAAATATGCAGTAACCGCACGCCTGGATTCAACAACGCCACGTGTGACTCATGTCATGTTTGCATGTTTGTGCAGGTGTTAATGATGACAGTCCTGAATCTGTCCTTTGCTGCGTGTGGTTTCCTGGGGATCTATCACTTGGGTGCCATGGAGGCCTTTCTCCGGCATGGGCACAAGCTGCTGGGCTCCCTCAGGGCCTGTGCAGGTGCTTCTGCTGGGGCACTGGTGGCTGCTGTAATGATCACAGCTCCTGAAAAGTTGGAGGTATCGAGTACAGTCCAGGGGCATGTGGGGTTAGTGAAACACTCTGGTCTCTTTGAGCAAAATGGAGATGAACATTTAATAGTATTTCTTTCTCACGATTCTTGTTTCTTCTTCTTTAGTACTGGCAGTTTTTATATGTGTGTGTACGGGACTAAAGACTTTGTCAGGGTGACTGATGCTCAGGGATACTTGCTGTCTCAGACTTGAAGAACTGTCTGTTTTAGTAATACACACTGTAACAGCCGATGCATCCTATAAAATAACAACTCAGATCTTAGTATATGCAGAATGAGTAATTAACTGTAAATTCAGGAATCTAGATGAACAACAAGTGATTGAGTGAAATGTTATTTACAAGGCGCACTGTGATCAGCCCTCCATATTCTCTGTTATGCAGTTAGTTTTGCAGATTTCAGACATTGATTGTATTGAGATAAATTACCAGTTGTCCAGGAAAAATGAATCTATGAGTGTAGAGCTGAGTGAATGAACTTTGTTACACTAGGTGTGACTGAATGATATACGATGTGTGCTTTCATCTAAGTGTTTGTTTCCTTCTTCCAGCACTGCAAAGATTTCACCTACAGGTTTGCTGACAGTGTGAGACAGCAGCGGTTTGGGGCCGTCACACCAGGATACAACTTTATGCTCACACTCCGGTAACTACTTAGCAGATGTCTCCTCAAAAATCACCGGACGATCTTACACGATGGAGGTCTTGATGTCTCACATTGTGGACCTCTAACATATGTTGCTGTGAATGCTGGTTGGTGGTCAATAACCAGCTTAAACATTGAAAACACTGTGGAGATATTTTCCACCTGCTGCAGCGTCATAGCTCTGTTTCATGCGGTGGAAGGTGTACTGAGTTTGTTTAATGCCACAGTAGCAGAGGTTTGTAGTATTGGTCCAATCATCACAAAAATCCAAAGTGACATAGACGTTTTGCCCCGACAGATTCCTTATCCCCTGAGGTTAACTTGCAGTTACTTTTATGATCCTCGTGTTTCACTACCTTACACCATTATCAGGTCAGAAAGCTAATGCCACTGCCTTTACCAAACCACAGCAGTGAGTCTCTTCAGATTCAACAGGCATGAATCACAAGTTGTATCCATGGGTTAAAAAGCCTGTTTCAAACATTCTCACAGTTCACACTTCATGTCAGGACAAAACAAACTACGTAGTCCACATAACCCTGGAGCAACGTCGCCTGTAGCTGTGTAAAGATGTTTGGTTCTTTATAAAAAATTAACTGTTTGGCTGAATTGAGAGTCTGAGCAAGAGTTGTCTTTGGCACGGATGCTATCAGAGATCAGGACTTTGTGGAAGAACAAGATTCGACTGAACTCTTAAGACAGCACACACATGCTTTCTGTCAGTGAACTGGGACCATCTGTCAGAAAGACTAAACTGGTCAGAACTCCAGGTCTGTTAATCAGAGTAATCATAATTTGGTTTTTAATTTTCAGTTTTTGTTTTCAACTTTGTTTAGTTTCAGTGTGCTTCCACAGTGCAGTTGCATGCTTCAGTTTAGTTTTTTAGTTTTATTGCAGTTTTTGTTTGTTTTTATTATTGTTATTATTATATGTTTATACACTGCCAGTCAAAAGTCTGGACACACCTTGTCATTTAATGGTTTTTCATTATTTTTACTACTTTCTACATTGTAAATAAACTGAAGACATTTAATATATTTAGCAAGATATATGGAATTATGTAGCAAAGAAAACATTGATAAATGCTTCTAAATATGGTTTAGATTCCTGAAAGTAGCCGCCCTTTGCTTTGTTGTCAGCGCTGCAAACCCTCGGCCTTCTCTCAGTGAGCTTCATGATGTCGTCACCTGACATGGTTTCACCTCACAGGTGTGCCTGTCAGGGGTCATTGGTGGAGTTTCTTGCCTTCTTAATGAGGTTGGGACCATCAGGTGTGTTGTGCACAGCTGACAGCTCTATTTGACAACTGTTAGAATTCATATTATGGCAAGAACCAATCAGCTAAGTAAAGAGAAACAACAGCCCATCATTACTGTAAGAACTGAAGCTCAGTCAGTCTGGAAAATGACTGAAACTTTGAATGTGTCTCCAAGTGCAGTCGCAGAAACCATCGAGACCACGATGAAACTGTCTCAAAGGACAAACACAGTAAGAGCAGAAACTAAAAGCACAAAAAGGGTGTACACAAAGGTGTACACAGAGTTTGTGATCGAGACAGAAAACAGAGGTAAACAGGCAGAGGGCGACCTGCTGCTGGAAGTCACACCGGCAGCTGAATAAGGCCAGCATGCTTTGGTCAGTGTAAATGCTTGATAGCTTGATTAATAATCGCACGTTCCTGTAAAACAAACAGTTTACGATGCCCCGTGGAGATGATTTCATTAAAGCTCTGACAGATGAACATCTGTGTCTGGATTTTCCCACAGGGAGGGGATAGAAGAGATTCTCCCCACAGAGGCTCACAGTCTGGCCACTGACCGCCTCTATGTCTCAATAACACACTCAGAAAGTGGCACGAACCACATCGTGTCAGCGTTTACCTCCAGGGAGGAGCTCATAAAGGTACGCACCCCTCTCTGTAAACACATACAGCCCGTTCTTTCAGTTTCAAACATAGTCATAAATGTTTATGATTGTTTTACACCCTTGTTTCTCTCCAGTCTTCAGTTTAGTGCTTTTACTACTATAAATGACACCATGCTGTATATGAGCTGTTGCCTAACTGCACGTGCCTCATGACCAAAATGTTGAGTGACGAGCTGCCGAACGGGACTTTGATGAACAAGTGTTTTTCCTGGATAACTGTCCCCCTCTTGTACCTGTCCAGGTTCTGTTAGCCAGCTGCTTTGTCCCAGTCTATGCTGGACTCAAACCAGTAGAGCTCAGAGGAAAGGTAAGGGTTTACCCACGGTGCTGGGAGGATTCAGTGACTCCTCAGAACAAAATAAATTGGTTAATGATGTTCCACAGGAAGCAGCGACAGCTTTGCTGACTGACTTCAGAGTGTACGGTGCTAGAAAATGTTAAAAATACAAAAGTAGGTGTTACTGAAATAACTCGTGTCACAGGGTCTGAGAGATACTTGACCAGGGAATACATGTTAACAACAGCCAGATGTCACAGTCCAGGGTTAAAATGAGCTTTATGTACAACATGTGGGCATAAAAGAGGTTATGAATAATACCTGAGATTTTATTACGAGCCAAAATGCCTGGTAAAGAAAATATTTGAATGTGTCTTGAGCCACTTTTACACATGAACTGTGGATAATGATGGCATTATCTGAAGTTAATATCGGCCTTTCCTTCAAATAGCACACAGCAGGTCCTCTTCAGATGTGCTCTTACTACTGGAAACCAATGGAAACCTAGTTCCTTTGGTTTAGGTGAGGGTACAGGAGGCACGCAACACCCACTCACTGTAAATCCACCAGGCCTGTGCTGTTCTCACATGGATGTAATCTGACATCACGTGGACGTTATACTGTGGAGCTGGCAGGTTTCTCTGCTCCGGCTGCTTCGTGCACTAGATTTGAATGTGTCTGTGCTGGCTGGGTTGTAGGAAAGTTCAGGTTTGCAGTGCTTGTCTACAAAGTATTTAATGACAAGATTATTTATGCATTTGGTGTGGCTGTAGCTCAGCATGTCAAGCAGGTCATCTGCTAATCAGAAGGTTGATGGTTCCATCCCTGGCTGCTCCAGATATCCTTGGGCAAGATACTAAACCCGAGTTTCTCTCCAGTTCATCCATCCGAGTGTGAACGTCAGATAGAAAACACTAAAGCACAGAAAGACTTGCTTGTATGAATGGGTGAATGAGGCATGTTGTCTAAAGAGCTTTGAGTAGAAAAGAGTCCTGTTAGCATGTTTATGATTCTTTGAAAGTCTAAACAGTTTTCTTTGCTATAAACTTTATTTGTAGATGTTGTGTGACAAGAAGATTGTCTTTGTTTTCTTTAGAAATGGATTGATGGAGGATTCACTGACAGCCTGCCAATCCTGCCCGTGGGACGAACCATCACAGTGTCACCCTTTGCTGGACGGCAGGATGTGTGTCCAATCCACAGAGGGCGGTTCAAAACTCAACTCAGATTGGCCAACATGAACATAATGGTGAGAACCGGAGCATCTGATTGGTCTGTAAGGAGAAACCTGAATTACCTCATATCATCAGCAAGATTATTCTCCACGTAGCTGAGCAGCGTGTACGGCTAATAGTGCTAAAGATATGTGCCAGGCAACAAGCAGCCCCACAAACCCTTCTCACCCTCTGAAATAGTACTTCCTGTTAGTGCACCCAGTGCTCCAATCTGCTGGTTGTATTCAGCTTCTTCAGCAGCTTCGACCTCCGTCCAAAATGCCAAATTTCTGGAGAGTCCGAAACAAAAGTGCTGCAGTTATGAAAGAGTCATGTTCAGATATGTGGGAGGTGTCATTCACATCATCACAGTTCAAATATTATTCTTTGATATTATTTTAATTGTTATATAGTGTCAGGAAATCAATATCCTTAGTATCCTTATTTTCCTATTAGATTGTTTTATGTACTTTAATAATGAAGGCTTGTAGAGCAAGGCCACCTTTGACTCACAAACTAAGTGCTCAGCCAGACTGAAAAACAGGAAGTTGTAGTGCACAGGCATGTTAATAGATAAGACACAGAAAAGAGGAACTTTCCATATAAGCAATGTTTGAGACTGTGTGACGTGTAAAGTACCAAAATAACACCTATATGAGACACAGCTTATGATTCTAATGTTAGAGCTCTTGCAACTGGCGTTTGAGCCGTGCAGGAGTCTCTCTCTTCCGGAAGATGATTGAATAAAAAGAAATATAAATGTTTTAACACACTATGAGTCGGTTTTCTCTGTTCTGTCATGGGGAAAAAAGGATCGGGGTTTAATAATAGTTAAAGAGTGCTATAATCTTAGATGTGTTGCCAGAACCATAAATGTGGCTCTTTTGATCTCATTAGAAGATGAAGTCGAGCTGTAAATGTTACTTGACTTCATCCAGCTTACAGCACAGAGTGCAGCACGTTCAGCTGTGCTGTGAATGGCTGCTGTGAGTGCAGAACGACGTGTGTTTCTGTCACTGACTTTGTTGATGCGAATGCAGTGTTTCCATTGGTTTCCTCAGTTTTCCGTGGAGAACCTCAAACGTCTGAATCAGGCTCTGTTCCCTCCATCTGCCGGCACCATGCATTCGTTATGTGAAGAAGGTTTCACGGACGCCGTGAAGTTCTTAAAGAGAGAGGGCTGGATGAGCTGAGTGCACATCCCTCATGGACAATCGTGACACAGAGCATGTGAAGCCTGAAGTGTCATTTACCAAGAATGAAGAAACATCATATTTTCTGTATTTATACACATTTCCTGGGTAATTTATTAGCTCACCCAGGAAACAGATACATAGTTTGCTAGAAAAGTAACTGCACCGATGTTTGCATGCAGTGATGTTGGAAGTGATTCAGCCTTTCAGACTAAGTCTAGTCTTGTTGCATGTTTGGAAAGAACGTATGTGACATTGTGGGCTTCACTCAGATTCCTTTTATCACACAGGCATCCTCTCTCTGTGACAGCACCTGAAGATGGACTTTTATCATAGTTTAATTGCTTTTGACTTGAAGCAGAGCGAAAAATATCGGATATCCATTACCCGCTTCACAGAAAAGTTTGTGCCGCCATCGTGGATGCTGGTGGCTCCCCCAGGACACGAGGGTGCGTCTTTGAAGTGTTGGATGTTTGTGCAGGTTTGACTGCTGCTGGGTCAGCGTTTGATTTCCTTCAGGCGCCGACTTGACGGTGTGCGAGAGCTGCTCTGCCTCTGCACTCAGCCACATTCTGCAGTGATGTCCAAGCGGCTGGAAGAGCGAGGCTGATTTATCCTATGTTATCCACACAGCGAGGCAGCAGTTACACACATGCACTAGACTGCAGACTGTGGAGGACAGTCTTGGATCGGGAGTTTTGCTGTTAGACTTAATATTCCAGGAACCCTCGGTGGCATTTCCATCTTTTATATACAGTCTTTTTGGTAAACAACAGTGTGAAGGCTGCGACGGGGCTGTCAGTGCTTTTGATCACTGAAGTTCTGCTGATCTTTAAAACCAGAAACTTCATGTGTTCTGTTTTTTGAGATTTTATTTAGTCTCAAACGCTGATGTCCTTTAAATGATGTTTGTTGTAAAATGAGTGATTTGAATGAGTAAACCAAGGAATGTCAAATAATATTGTTCTTGTCATCATTCTCTCAGATCTGAGCCGGCTGTTGGGATGTCTTCAGCTCCCTTATCATCTCTTATTTAGCATGTCTGTGTTGACATGCACTCCAATGCAGCAGATCTGATGACCGTATGAAATCCATCACAGATACTGTGCATACTCATGAAAGTGACAGGGAGCGCCACAGCTTCATTTTAGGCTTAAGACGTGCAGAAGTCCATCCAGGGATGTGGATCATGAACAATCCTGAATAATACAGACCCTGAATGTTGTATCATAGTCAGTTAAACATTATTAGTATTAGAGATCTGTGAAGATCTGCTGCAAACACAGGAGAGGTCACTGACATCCTACTGTTTCTGCTGTCATCAGTGAACTTTTATTCTTACCTTTAAAAACAAAAAGTCTTCAATTCTAATGTCAACAGACAAACATGACATGTACCTGGGTCCACCTGGACAGGCTTGAGTTTGGTTTCATTTGGACACCAACACACGTGGCAGCTTTTGTTTGAGTTACATCTTACTGAAACGATTCAGGGTTGTTTTGCATTTTAAACTTGTTACATCTAAATTTGATTTAGACACACACACACACGTATCCCACTTGTGCTTCCTCAGTGTTATTATGTAAGCTCACCTGCTGGTTGTGGTAATAAGACTCATTTAAAGCTTCCGCCTGCGGCTAAGAAACCTCAGCTTGTGTTTTTCTCCATAATGTTGGGCTGTTGAGTCTCGGTAATGAACTACAGTAGGGGACTGCTGTGTGGACGGAGGCCAGCTGAAGGAGCTCATTTGTTAGTGTAATTATTCAGCTGTTGACTTCAGTGTATGGGACTGAAAAGCTGTTGTTCACACCTGCAATGTGTTACTTGGGTGATAAGCCGTTCAGATCCACTGAAAAGCAGAGAATGCCAGCTCCCAAAAGTTTTTCATCTGCGAGCTGCACTGTCCTCTGGTCCTAAATGAATGCAGTGGAAACTGATTCTACAAAGGCCCAAAGAGGATGGAGTGGAAAAAAGCAGTCCTCTCAGGTCTAGTATTTATGCAATCCAGGAACATCCGTGCCCTTTGTTGTGTTTCTGTCCACAGTTATTTGGGGAAATGGGATTCTGGGCTGTAACCACATTACTGTAGTAGAAGCTCCTGCTGTGCCCCGGGGCTGCTGGGAGATCCATTCAGCAGATATGATTGGTACCTTTGCACAGGCTCATAAACAACTCCACAAGCTTGCAAAGAATTCTTTGTTACCCTAGTCTGCACGCTGGAGAAATAAGCAAAACATAACGGCTGTTTCCTGATTGTTTTCTACACTGTACGATCTGTGTATGAAGGAACGTAACATGTATTAAAGTATATGGCCTAAACTGAGGGCCAATCAGAAGGCGTGATATCCCACCCCGTGTTCTCAACAGACAGTCTGTTATCACAAGCTCTGATGTGACGTCAGGTCTGCAGTCTTCATCATAGTCGGCCTGTCCACGTCTTTTCCCTCAAAGCAAAGAGCTCACTGCTGAAACGCACCAGGCTACAGTTCTGTTTAGTGATGCTGAGGGTTGATTTGATATTTTTTTGCATGCACATTCAGACAGTGTATCCAACTACAACAGGGCTGTTCTGCAGGTTTTAGATCTCACCCTGGGTCAACACACCTGAATCAAATGATTAGTTCATTACCAGGAAAACTTCAAGACATGTTGTTGAGGTCATTTAACCATTTGAATCAGCTGTGTTGGATCAAGGACACATCTAAAACCTGCAGGACCCCGGCCCTCGAGGCCTGGAGCAGGGGTGTCCCACTCCAGGCCTCGAGGGCTGGGTACTTCAGACCCAGCAACACACTCAGACAAAAACTAGAACTGAAGAAGCTTCTCGGACGAGAGGTGAAACGTCTTCAAGCAACTTAAAGAAGTCCAGATGCTTTTCTTTCCAGGCTCTTTAAATTACCTGGCTTGTTTGGCCAGTGTGCAGGTTTTATGCCTGAAACACACATTACAGGCCACATGCCCTGATGCTCAGCCCCAGATTAAGCTTTCATTGGTTGTTTGTTCACACGCTCACATTCTGTTCAGTTTAGGCTGATTTCTTTGGATATTGATGAGTTCAAATGAACTTTTAACAGGAACATAACACACTGTGAATCAGAGCTGAGCTGACAACAGCACTCTCCGTCACCAGCAACGGACGCCAGTGCAAAACCTACTGATTCAGCCTGTGACTCAGTACTGCCACTTCACTCTGTGTCCTCCAAAGTTGTTTATACCTGCGTTGAGCAAAGAAAGCTCGAAATCTTCAGAATGCTCACACTGATCAGACTTTTTGTTTAAATTATGACTGAAACAATCCATCAACCACCCGTCTCAGCAGTTAGCTAAGAAAATGATAACAGATGATTTCAGCAACATTAGTAACTGCCTCATCGTATGCTTCCCAGACTGACACCTGGAAATGACTGGTTTCCACATGTATTGCATGTTTGATTTCATGATGTGGATGGAAGGAGAAAAAAAAACTGCAGCTGCTCCTCTTCCTCATTCCTGAGCTCTGAGGAATGAATAAATACTGCTGTTCTCTAATCTCTCAATCCACTACCACCAGTGCCAGATATGATTACAGAGGTCCTGCAACTGTCATCAGCCACAGATGCACTGTTCATGGAGCTTTTCAGAGAAGTCAGGCTTGAACCTGTTACAGTGCTGCACAAGATGATGTTTTTCAGCCGTACATCTAAATGTGGTTCCAATAAGTTTATTTGAATTTCAAGCTCCAGTGACTGTGTACTGAACCTAAACTGGAACACACAGACACAGTAACTGATGCTTATAAAAAGGCTAGGGCAGGTCCTGACTTAAACACATCCTCAGTTAGATTTGATGGAGAATCATGAATTGAGGCTGTGGTGTGGAAAAGGGCTCAGACAGGACTGGCTGCAGGGACTGGGCTGAGCATAGTTCTGCTGCAGGTTACTTCCTGTTAAAAGGGTGTTTTTCCTTCCCACTATTTTATTGCTCACAAGACATTTATAGTTTTCACTGTAATTATAAAGCACCACTGACACCATCAGTGAACTGGTGCTATAAATGAAACTGAACTGAGTCTTCTCTGGGAAAATAACCCACGTGACAGCAACATGACTCTCTTCCTGCTGAAGGTTGTCCACTCTTCGTGTCACCCCTGGCTGAGGTCAGTGTTATCTTGGATTCCAAAAGGTTTCATGCTGAATGTTTTCAAGATGGAAAAACACAATGATAAAAAATCTCAATAAAATTTGTGACCACAATTGCTGTACACATGCTGAACGCTACTCCCACAGAGGTCGATTATCTAGTTAACAATTTCACTTCTTTACTACATTTACAACCTGCTCCTCTGAAAAAGAAATTCTCACATCAGAGGTATAACTTTCAAACACTCACCTTAAAGCAGATGACTCGTAAGCTGGAGAGGAAATGGTGTGTCACAAATTTAGAGGATCATCATTTAGCCTGGAGAAATAGTTTGCTGCTTTATAAGAAAGCCCTCCGCAAAGCCAGAACATCTTACTATTCGTCACTGATTGAAGAAAATAAGAACAACCCCAGGTTTCTCTTCAGCACTGTAGCCAGGCTGACAAACAGTCAGAGCTCTACTGAGCCAACAATCCCTTTAACGTTAACTAGTAATGACTTCATGAACTTCTTCACAAATAAAATTTTTATCATTAGAGAAAAAATTACCAATAATCATCCCACAGATGTAATATTATCTACAGCTACTTTTAGTACCATTGATGTTAAGTTAGACTCGTTTTCTCCAATTGATCTTTCTGAGTTAACTTCAATAATTACTTCCTCCAAACCATCAACGTGTCTTTTAGACCCCATTCCTACAAAACTGCTCAAAGAAGTCCTGCCATTAATTAATTCTTCAATCTTAAATATGATCAACCTATCTCTAATAATCAGCTATGTACCACAGGCCTTCAAGGTGGCTGTAGTTAAACCTTTACTCAAAAAGCATCTCTAGACCCAGCTGTCTTAGCTAATTATAGGCCAATCTCCAACCTTCCTTTCATATCAAACATCCTTGAAAGAGTAGTTGTCAAACAGCTAACTGATCATCTGCAGAGGAATGGCTTATTTGAAGAGTTTCAGTCAGGTTTCAGAGCTCATCACAGCACAGAAACAGCTTTAGTGAAGGTTACAAATGATCTTCTTATGGCCTCTGACAGTGGACTCATCTCTGTGCTTGTCCTGCTAGACCTCAGTGCAGCGTTTGATACTGTTGAGTTGATCATATTTTATTACAGAGTAGAGCATGCAAGACCTGGATGGCCGCTAACTTTCTGCTTCTTAATTCAGATCAAACTGAGGTTATTGTACTCGGCCCTGAAAATCTTAGAAATATGGTATCTAAGCAGATTCTTACTCTGGATGGCATTACCTTGGCCTCCAGTAATGCTGTGAGGAACCTTGGAGTCATTTTTGACCAGGACATGTCCTTCAATGGACATATTAAACAAATATGTAAGACTGCTTTCTTCCATTTGTGCAACATCTCTAAAATTAGAAATATCCTGTCTCAGAGTGATGCTGAAAAACTAGTTCATGCATTTATTACTTCCAGGCTGGACTACTGTAATTCATTATTATCAGGATGTCCTAAAAACTCGCTAAAAAGCCTTCAGCTAATCCAAAATGCTGCAGCAAGAGTCCTGACAGGGACTAGAAAGAGAGAGCAGATTTCCTTTTTGCTAAAGCATATAGTTAGGGCTGGACCAGGTGACCCTGAATCCTCCCTTAGTTATGCTGCAATAGGTGCAGGCTGCTGGGGGATTCCCATGATGCACTGGGAGTTTCTTCTTCAGTCACAGTTGACACCATGTTTATACTCTGCATCGAATCATACCTGTTATTAATCTCTGTCTCTCTTCCACAGCATGTCTTTATCCTGTCTTCCTTCTCTCACCCCAACCAATCACAGCAGATGGCCCCGCCCCTCCCTGAGCCTCCTTCCCACTGTCACCAAAGTGCTTGCTCATAGGGGGTCATATAATTGTTGGGGTTTTGTTCTGTTTTCTTTGTATTACTGTAGGGTCTACCTTACAACATAAAGCATCTTGAGGCGACTGTTGTTGTGATTTGGTGCTGCATAAATCAAACTGAATTGAACTGTATACAAACATGTCAGACCACACTACACTTTCCAAATCTAGCTGACTTTCTGTTTACATAGCTACAGTCCAATTCTATTCTGTTTTATCATTGCCACCTGTGTACTGACTAGATTCTAAATATGAAGTGTTACGCCCCAGTCTAGGGGTACAGGAACGCAACATAAGTTTGAAAAGTTTGCCCCGCCCTGGTCCCCAAAACCATACACAGGGAAAACCAATTTCTCAATGAATGGTGGTTTATTTTGCTACACTGGAATAAAGAAGCTCTGGGGTGAACAAAGGCCAAAATAACAAACAAAACAAGCTAAGTCAGGAGGAGGTGCTGTCTAAACCCTATGTGAAACCAAAAACCAAACAAAAGACAAGCGCTACACCTAACTCCCTAACTGTGATAAACAGGAGAAAACAGTGCAAGGAAAAACAATAAGGCAGCTCACCCCTTATGTTCCAGTGCTATTTACAATGAAAACTAATGTACACACTATATACAAAACTGAGAAAATCGCAAAAGTCACAGGAACAAATGTCATGGGTTTTGGAGGCCAGGATCAGGTCTGCTGCTGCTGTCAGTGGCTGCCCCGGGACAACTGCTGGTGATGGGTTTTGAATGCGGCCACATGATCCGCGGACCAATCAGCAGCCGTCAGCTCATCCAATCAGGGCCTGCAAAGATTTAAAGACACAGACAAAGAAAACACAGCCACCAAAACAGATTATGGCCAGGGCCATAACATGAAGCTTTTGTTACTACACCGAGTGAAATAAAATCAGTGCATCAGATGACTGCACCCTGACAAAACAAAGGTTTAATCATGGATTTGAGGAGTTCATATGAAGTGTCCATATTCAGATTAGTGTGACTAAACAGCAGCAAGGATCTTCCAATGAAGCCTCCACAGAAGCCTACTGGTACAGCTGGCACTGACAGAGCTGTGTGACTGTGGAGCAGCAGGGCTGCAGCCAGGGCTTCCACATCAGGTTCGCTGGACTTAACTGGTTCTCCACTGGCTTCAGTGAGCGCTGATGCATCTTCACAGCTTCCTTCATTGTGGCCAGGACAAAGTGAAAGGCAGGCTCAGTGTCTGGGGTCAGCGGTGTGCTCTCTGATGGGTCCTTTGAGAGATCGAAGAGCAGGGGAGGATCGTGGAAGGTAACGTAGTCCGGCGTGCAAAAGCAGGCAAGTGTATGGAAACATGCCTTCTTGTCTTCTGGGTAGAAGTTTGGAGTGAAGTAAAAAGCTTTCCACACCGAGCTACCTGAGAACGATAAATGAAAGCACTCAGTGCCACTTTCCTTCCATGAAGCAGGGTGTTGAAGTGCACACTTTCAGCCTTAAATCTAAGACTTTTACAAACCAAAGGAAGTTCAACATTTATACATTTTCAAATGCACAAAATTAATTCAACAAACTAACAATTTTATTTTAATGCTTGGATGAAAATCTGTTGTAGAACATGACCAGCTGGAGTCTAAAACCCATGGACATCAACAAATGCAGCATTTCCTCCTGAGAGACGCTCCGTCAGGCATTTACTGCATCCACCTTCAGTTTGTGGATCCTTCTGGTTATCATCTGAAAAGCTGCTCTGCTAGGTTGAGATCAGGTTTGTGCAGCATTTGTCTGAATCTGAGCAGAGTATCGTCCTGTGCACTTCACAGCTCGCCCTTCAACGTCAGTGCTCTTCCCCACACTATAACATTAGCTTTATTGTGCACTGAATTCTGTTTGGGCCTCTTATTTAAAATTACAGCAAGAAGCTATAAACTATTAATTCAATATTCTCTCCATGGACGCCACTCTCTTCCTCACTGTTGGTGTTCCAAAGTGTTAAAAATAGCTTTGTAAAGTCATGTTTTCCAGACTCATAGGTGTTAATGACTTTGGTTCTTATCTGTTCTAGAGTGTATTTTGTGTTATGATGTGTAACTTTTTGAGATCTTTTATCCTCCTTGATTCATCAGGTCACACAGCTTTCCATAAAAATGGATTAATCACAGTCAATTCCTGATTTGACAAGAGAGGGGGATTACTTTTATAGCTACGGCCAGGTAGGTTTCGTTTCTTTCTCCTAAATCATCATTTGGAAACTGCATTTTGTATTTACTTTATCTTTGTCTAATAGTAAAATTTGTTTGTCTGAAACAGGATGCGGCAAATACTTTTTCACAGCACTGTATATCTGATACATTTGATGAGGGAATAACCTCGCGTGGCCATGAAACTGCTTGTCATTTAACTACCTAATTAATTTTAGGCCTCTGTATGAAAGTGGCTGTAATTCAGTTAATGCATGTTTGTAAAACCCCTTAAATGAAAGCTGAAATACTTAACTTCAGTCACATATGGTTTGAAAACTACAAAAAATGATGTCTTTGTCCAACAAGTTATGGACCTAACTGTATTTGCCCAGCCTGCTGAATCTCTGTCTAATACAGCAGCTACATGTTATCAAAAGGTTGATGAACAGAATCAACCTTTTGTAAAGTGTGTAATGTATGTTTTGTCAAATAATATCAAAGAGAAACACATTTTCCATTTGCCTTTGCTAGTTATCTTTTCATGACCTGACATGGTATGTTACAAAGGGTATACCCTGCAGAGGCTGCCACTCTGTCGCAGAGCTAACACTTACAGACAGACAACCATTCACAATCACACCTATTCGCAATTTAGAATTACCAGTTAACCTCACACTCTGCACACAATGCTAACAACTGCACCAGCGTGCTGCCCCTGGATCTAGTTCAGCTAAATGAGCAGTTGCTACAATACACCTGGGATTGTAGTTTGTCATTTTCCTCATTTGTTCAAAGGTCTGGTCAAACATTTCCTGCAGAAGGCTTAAAGAGCCTTCTAGAAGCTCAGACGGCCTCAGCCTGAGCTGAGTGTGAAAATCTGCAGGAAATGTCTGAAGTTGTTTTCATCCATGCACTTGTATCATTTGGTCCTTGTGATGGCTCACATCGCCTGCTGGTTTCATGCTTTCACTTTTTAAATTATAACTGCAAACACGAGTATGGAGCCATGGTATACTTATTATCCATAAACTCTATAATGTGTAGTAATATAGTATATGTTTCAGTGTGCGGGCCCTTTGGCCAAACTGCTGTCTTTAAAAGTTACGATAAATAGAAATGCAGCAGCATGCTCAGGTTTTCAAATGAGATCATTGCTGCTAATGAACTCCCTACTGTAGTTTATCAACTTGGAAAAACTACATACGTAACTGTGGAATCTGTGAAAGTGTGGACACCAAATGAATCAGATCCTGTTTTCCACCATTCACGCTCCAGCCTGTAAAATCTTTTTGTGGCAGTCAATAATTTTAAGCTGCAGATCACTTCAGCTGAGAGATCTTTTCAGACTGTCTTGCTGTGTCAGATCTCCCCTGAGACTTTCTCGGATATTCAGGTCGGAGGACTGTTACTATATTTTTAAGTCTTCTGTGGATGATTGTTCTCTTGAGGAAGCCAGCCTCTTTTTCATCTTTTTATGTTGACTTTAAATAACACCAGAAATATGGCCTCAAATAGCAGAGTTTGTACCTGTCTGGTACAAAGTGATCCAAGAACTTTGTCCTTTAGTTTGGTAGGTTACATTTTAAGTAGTTTATTAATCTATTTCAGGAGTGGCCAACCCGCAGCTCCTGAGCCGCATGCAGCTCTTTGCCTGGTTTCATGCAGCTCTTGTTTATATTGAAGTTTGTGTTTTTTTTAAATCTGTTCGCTTCGTTTGAGTTCAATACGGTATTTTCATCAAATTCATATGTGCGTGAGATGAAAATACCGCAAAGTTTCCCAGTAGGGGCAAGTGTCATGATCATGATGGGTGTGACCCAGTGTTTTGTGTTTGATTTATACTTATTAATTATTGTTAACGAAGCTTGGAGTTTCTGTTTCTGTGCCCTCCCTATGTTTCAGGTTTGGTTACCCTTTTTTGGAATTTCCACTGCATCATCCACAGGGAGCAACTCGTGTCTAAATCATTGAATTCAGACAGCGTCATGAAGCCTGTGTTGGAAATCATCAACTACATCCGCACGCATGCACTTAACCACAGGCAATTCAAGAATGTCCTCGCTGAGCTGGACCTGGGGCTTCCAGGTGACCTGCTGCTGCACTGCACTGTGAGGTGGCTGTCAAAAACCCAGGTACTCTCTCGCTTCTTTGAGCTTTTGGATGCTAAGAAACTGTTAATGAAAGAGAAGGACCAGGGCTCGCAAAATCGCTAGCCCGACGTCCCGGGGCTAGCGATTTTTCCAGTTGGGCTACCAAAGTCTATCTCAGCCCTGCCCGTCGGGCTATCATAGGAAGGGAAAATATATGTCAATGCTTTTGCATTCTTTCGGAAATGTAGCTGAGTAATTATGTCATTGGCATCGATGAGCCTCTGCCAATATGTGACATATTGAAATCGCGTTTGAATTTGTGCTTGTTTTTTGCTTTCACTTTCACTTTGCGATCGCGCGAACGGTGTGTTGAGAGCGGCGGCACTGATTGGTGAGTGACGATTAATTGCGCACCGATTCCTCTGACATCGTCTTATCACTCATTAGCTTACTATTCAAACGTGACAAGTGAAATCTCCCACAGCAAGCTTAAACATGTGAGAGGTTGATTGCGCAGAGAATCGCTGACCGTTATGTAAGTACGTGTGTAAAAGCAGCAGGATTTACGCAGGTATTTTAGTTCTGCTGAACCAAATAAGACAAGTCAGGGTGAAGAAGGGGCAGCCAATGAAAAGCCGACCACAAAACAGAAAAGTTATGACAAATCAGACTACGAGGCAAAAAGAAAGCTCAGCTTTTTTGGTTTCATAGACAAAAGAATTTATGTGGCTGGAATATGACGAGCTAAATAACATCATGTTCTGCCGGGTGTGTCGTGAGTTTCATTTCATTTGAGTCCACAAGCGCCTTTGCAACTGGGACCAGTAATTTTAAGAAAGACCCCATCAGAACCCATGAGAAATGCAAGAAATGCATTATTGCCCAGTCTGCAATATCTTTCCCAGAACAAACAGCAATTGCAAAAAACATACTAAAAATAAACCAAGCACAAGCAGAAGTCCTGAAAAATCTTTCAAAAGCGTACTATGTTGCAAAGAGTGAACTACCATTGTCAAAATTTAGCAGTTTTTGCAAACTTCAAAAAGCAAATGTCCTCGATCTTGGTTCCACTCACCCCTTACCCTTGACTTCAGTGGAAATTTCAGATTCAGGATCTGACACAGACTGATTCATGTTCTACACAGTTCGTACAAGTTCATAGAAATTTCTGTTCAATTAGAACCAAGTATTTGAGTTGATGATATTATACTTTAATCTATAATATTGTAAAGGAAACAAAACATTAAAAAATTGCTCTCCTTTTTATTCGGGCTACTTAAAATTATTTTGGGCTAACAAAGACTGAAGAGTGCCTGCCCGAAGGGCTACCAGAGATTTTGAAATTTTGCAAGCCTTGAGGACTATCCCGAGCTCTCAGACCTCAAGTGGACTATGGATCTGGTCTTTTTGGTTGACAGACTGAACCTGACCCTGCAGGGTGAGTTAAAAATGCTGCCTGACCTGGTGCAAAGTGTGTTTGCATTTGTCAACAAACCGTAGAGGTTATCAATACAGCTTGCTAACCATGCTTGCTAAGATTATGTCATGATGGTTACATCCATCCATCTTTCTCTGTTGCACACTTACTGTTTTGCGGATGCCATCTGACAGCGTTCAAGTTGGCATTACAGTAATGGAAGAGAAATTCATGCTTGGAACTTTCAGCTCTCCCCTGTAGCAAATCCATGAGGTCATGACCGTCTATCTCCCTGCAGAAAGAAAGTGAACATGAATTACAATGGTGGCTGAAGCTGATCAAAGCCTCTGGATTACCTTAACACCCCACTCTTCATTAGCAAACATGTTTCCTCTGCTCACATCCAGGATTTCCCCCACTGTGAGCCCAGTGAATCACTCTCACTGCCTGTAAATGTGACCTAGATTTCAGGCTGCACTTGTTTTGACTGACATAAGGAAGGAGCACAGTCTCACCGCTGTGCAGCCTCACCTGTCCTCTGGGACTGAAGCTCCACTCAGCTGCACCACAGTAGGAAACAGGTCCATGTTGCTGGTGGGCTCATCTATCTGTCTGCCACCAGGGATTTTCCCAGGCCAACGTAAAATTCCAGGGACCCTGATTCCTCCCTCCCAATTCGTGGACTTCCCTGCTGCTCGGTAAAAAAAAGAAAAAAGAACAAGAAGTCCAGTGGAAATCAATATATTGTGTTTACAGCACATACCAATCAAATGTATTACAGTTGTAGTGGTCTGCAGCACTGCAATGTGCAACTGCATTCCTGGGTAAGTGTTGAGAGCTATGCTGGCATAGCTTAATGCAGTACTATACATTAAGCATTACCTCAGCATGTGTAGTGTGAAAACAGTGCTGAGTTAGTAACTAAAGGCACAACTCGCTTCTTAAGACTTGCCTCCTGGAGAGAAAAAAGGGCCGGGCAGTGAGTGGCTGCCTTACAAAAAGCTCACTGCTCTTTGAATCTAACCTGCTGAGTCCCAAAAAAATCACTGACACGGGTCTGCTGCTGACTGGGTTAAAACAAACTAGTGAATGTGAATAAAATTAAGAGTAATATTGCTAACATTTTTTGATATGGAGCTTTCGGCACATCCAACAGCAGAGCTTCATTGTCTCATAATTACTTATGAATTTTCCTGAAGGAAACAGAACGAAGCAAAGCTCAGAGGCAATGATTGGAGTTCTGTGTGCTTCCTGCAGCTGTTTATTCCAGTGTACTGACTCTAAAAGCAACTCAACTTAAACCACTTAAATATTTCTTTGTTTCTCTGTGTTTGCTTGCAGGTCATTTTCTAAGACAGCCAGTCTTTTAAATGTAAATGCTTATAACTGGTACATATTGTAATATATTGTAAAGCACCTTTAGTGCTCAGTAAGACTAGAAACATGTCGTACAAATGCTACTCTATTATATTCTGTTTACATAATCTACTTCAGGAGCTTCCTATAAAACTACTGAGGTCCAAATCTTTCGCTCTTTAGCTGTCACCAGGAAGAAAACGTAATACTGTAGCAGTGAAATGACATATAAACACACTCGGCAAAGTTACCCCTTCAACACATTTAGCCATCTGCACCACCCTGGTTGTCAAGTCCAGAAACTCCACATCCTCAGCATCCACAATGTGGCTGCCCCCTCCCCAAAACTGTGGGGAACTGCTTCAATGCCACTTGCTACCATAGTCTCATTCGTTTCCTGATGTTTGAACTATTACCGTCAGGCCGACGGTACAGGTCACATAAAACCAGGACAAACAGATTCAGGGATAGCTTCTTTCCCAGAGCTATCACCGTAGTAAATAAGCACAAAAACAACTGAACCTGCTTAACTATACCATACTGTCACTGTCACTATATTATGCTGCTATTCATACTATCATTATATTAATGCTGCTATCCTGTATATATCGTACTTACTACTGTTTGAGTACTTACGATTGTTTTATTGTACTTTTTATATTTTACATTTATATTTATTATTGTATTTTTGCACCAAGGGAGTGGCACTCCAATTTCGTTGTACCCTGTACAATGACAATAAAGGCTATTCTATTCTATTCAGATAAATTAGCCTGGTTCCTGTGTCTGCTCAAACTAAAGCGTTGGTCATGCCTTACAAGGGGCCTTCTTCATTCATTAAATGACCAAACAAAAAACAAACTGGCTTCCCACAATGAGTCCACCTGTTATGAAGCCTTGGTTTGTATACTTATTAGATCAATAACCGGCTTTGTAAACGCAATGGAGAAAAAACTACAAACTACAACTTCTGACAGACCTCGACAAGCATCTCCACTTCAGCAGCTCGCTTGGCCTTCTGTTTCTGGGTCCAGCGCTCTACACACTTGTAGGGAAAGCCCCACTGAGCCAGTGGAGTTCAGGAGAGCTCACCTCTCCTTGAAGGAATGGCGGAGAAAGAAGCTTAGGTTTTTGTCTTTGTTGAAGCCAAGTGACCTGCCTGGTGTGACCACCAGCAAAAGTGGGGATACCGGTGGATGGTTCAGAGACAAATGGACTGGACTTCTTTGTGTTTCTTGAAGGCATCTCATCCGAGAAGCTTCTTCAGTTCTAAGAGCAACTGGTGGAGAGTCCCACATTTCAAGCTCTATGGGAGTGTCCCCAAGGGGAATTTTATTGTGTTTGTCCTTCTGATTCTCCCTTGTTGGTGTCTGACCTTCTTTTCTGTGCATCTTTGCTGACTTGATGAAAGCCCAATTAGGATAACCACATGTTTTAAGAATCAAAGAGGATGTCCTCCTCTTTGACTCCCACCACCCTCTGGAACACAAACTTGGAGCAATCAGGACCCTACATCACCGGGCAGAAAATGTTCCCTCTAAGCCAGAAGGGAAAAAGAGGGAACACACACATGTAAAGGAGGCTCTTAAAACATGTGGTCGCAGGTCACCGGTCACAACTCCATGACCTCCACAGCAACAGCTCTGCCCCCATTCGAGTCAGCTCTGGGCTATCACCGCCCACTATTCCCAGTCATAGAAGGTGAGGTCTCTGTCAGTAGTAATATACCTGTACTTTTTTTGCCCCCCCCACACACACACACCCCACACCCCTCAACACTTCCCCTTTCCCTATATACCTGTACTTTTTTTGGTATACCTTGTTTTTTCAAGGTATAGCGTTTTAACTTTTTATTTTTTTGGATCCCAGACACAGCGGTGTGAGGTAATTAGCACACAGTTTGGACATGTAGAAAATATCGTTTGTTTGGAACACATCAGCAGAGAGGTAGAATTCATAGCTGTTCATAAGAGTTTAATTTAATCAAACCTCATTTTACGGATCTAAGTGGCTCCTCATCACTAGCCAATTCACCATTTTATTTAGAATACAGTTCAGAGGCTTGCATTAGAGTGCAGTGGTGCTTGGGCATCTTTTATTTAGCATGGTTGTACCATTGTGAATGTAGCTATATAAGTGTGCTCAAGAGTCTATCATATGTTTGACATGCAACTAAAAATTCAAAAATATATTTTTAAATCAGTAACTTTGCAAATTTAGAGGAAATGTTTTTGGATAACACATGTGTCACATTTTAAACAGGGTTTGAATAATCAGCACTGACACACAGACATTTATGCGCTGGGTATAACAGACATGCTTACTGTGTGAAAGGCCCGCTGATGTCTTGGAGCAGAGAAACACGCTGTGTTGTTGCTTTTCTCTGTTGTATAAGCAACGCGCGACTGTCAGAAACGCTCTGCGCGGGTAGTCGGCTCAACACACATCCAGGCATCCGTGTGAAAGAAAGGTGTCGCTGCAGCTAGGCTCTCAGGATAGTCGGGCTTTTATTCATATTTGCATTCTGGTGCGTTAAAACTAGCAGCCTCTGTGTCCCGCTTGGATCATCATTCCGAAAATTCTGATATTTAAATAAAATGGTGAATTGGCTAGTGATGAGGAGCCACTTAGATCCATAAAATGAGGTTTGATTAAATTAAACTCTTATAAACAGCTATGAATTCTACCTCTCTGCTGATGTGTTCCAAACAAACGATGTTTTCTACATGTCCAAACTGTGTGCTAACTACCTCACACCGCTGTGTCTGGGATCCGAAAAAATAAGAAGTTAAAACGATATACCTTGCAGCAGTTGTGAAGTGCTGAGGAAGATACTGTGTGTCTGATGTGGTGTTTTTATATAGGTGGCCTTGGTTTCAGTTGGCCTCTGAGATGATAAGATAAGATAATGGAACTGTTTGTAATGAAAATGTGGAAAACTATGGAACTACAGTTGGGATGTGCGTGTGCTGGGATGCTCTTGATAAGGATGGCTCTTTTTATTGTTTTATGACTTGTTTTGCTGGCTGTTGGGGGCCCTACCTAAAAACCCCTCTGTCTAACCGAGTTAAGAATATGTAGTTTAGAAGTGTCACAAGAAAAGTTTATTTCTAAAGGAATACCTGTTGTTTGTGGTATTCTGTTTAAAAACTATTAGCCTCTGTGTCTTTCAGAGCGCTAAAGAAAAGTAAAATGCTCCTAAAGCAGTTAAATCATCTATGTGTGTTTGTGACTAGTAGATAATTATATGGTTAGTTGCATTAAAGGAACGTATGGGGGATGATACAGTGCTAGTGTGGCTAGGTGTGAATATGTGTTTTTTTAGAAGTATCACAGTTTATTTCTAAAGGAATACATGTTGTTTGTTGTGCTCTGTTTAAAACTATTTGCTCCTGTGTCTTTTCGGAGCGCTAAAGAAAAAGTAAAATGCTCCTAACTAGCTAAAATAAATCATCTATGTGTAAATAACAGAGCGCTGAGACCTATACAATCCTTAAAAACAGTTTAATTAAAACACATAATAGTTTCATTAAATAAAACACTATTAAACACATGTGAACTCATATGACCCCCGAACTCACATGCACGTGCAAAGTCCGTTCACGCGTACACGCACTCACATGGACGCGCAGGGGATAGGGGAGGGAGGTGAGGTGTGTGTGTGTGGGGGGGGGGGGGGGGGGGGGGGGGGGGGGCGCAAAAAAGGTACAGGTATATTACTACTTCTGTCCCTTCTGTGCACCGTCACATGCATCTGTGGCAATGTTTGTGGAAATCTACTCAAATTGGCCTCCTATGGACTAAGTTGCAGAACAAAGGCCTGACCAATAACAAGAATTATGGATGTCAGAGGGTCTCGTGGAATGGGAGCGGTAAAATAAAGATTTGCCTGTTTTCTTGAACTTCACTAACAGAGACCCAAGCCTGTATCATTGCTTTCCCTGTTATCCTGTAATTATCTTATTAATAAAATATTGAAATTTTTAGTTTGCAGTCTGGCATGTGAGTCCAGTCTGCCTGAAAGGTTATGACAGCCATATTAATGAAAATGTATCAGCATGTTAACACAAACAGAGCTGCTTCAATATTCCTCTATAAAATGTAATAATATGACTCCAGCCTTTGGGTTAAATCTCTTATTGGTGTTATGGATATGGACAATTGTGAGGTTATACTGATGTTGCTACATTGAGGCATTTGTGATCCTGATTGGATGACAGGATGCTTAGATAGACTGAACCACCATTAATTTAATATTACATGAAAAAGGAGCTTATTAAATATCTTTTAGTATTTCAGTTATATGCACTATATGTCCAGATTTTTTTTAATTGAATAGCTGCAATAAAAGGAAGTGAAGAAGTGAACATTAAGAAACAGAGTGTCTTTGTTATGTGCAATCTAAAAGTTTTCAAAGGGAGTAATCTTTATCTTTACATTATCTTCATAGTAATCTCTTTTATGATTCCTCTCTCATTGCCCCGTAATCATTTGTTGCTTTCTCACTGAGCTCTGTATCTTCACTGTTACCTGCTCTTAGACCTGCAGTGTGTCTCTCACCACCTCGCCAGTGTAACAGTAACTGCAAGCTAACAACATTCTCTCATTTTTCTGTACTTTCTGCTAACGTGGTAATCTTTGGTGACTAAGACATTCACATGGACACTGATAATAACCACCTTCCCAGAGATGTCACATCCTGTCTGGATAGTTTTGGACTCCAACAATAAATAGAGTTTTCCACTCACTGTAAAGGTGTGTGGATCTGGTGTGATCTGCTGTTCTGGTGTCATTCCCACTGACTTCAAATCCCCTATCTGAGCATATGTTTATCTCATATTACATTCAGGAACATCAGAACCATCCATCTTGGCACTTTCTCATCTGCTATAAACAACCGCCCTTTAACTTATAGTTTTTAACTCCTGATGAACTGACTTCCTATTACAATACCAACCTTGAACCATAATATATTCACTCTGCTCAAACACAGATCTGTTTCCTTTTCAGCACCTTGGTTTACATCCACCCTCTGCCTTCTCAAAGTTAAGGGGCACTAAGTGGAACCCCTCTTTAAGAAAACTGGACTCACCATACACAAAGAAACGTAATAATCACAATAATCTCGTCTTACAAGAATGGTACAGCCTCGGCTAAATCGACATACTATTCTGGTTTAATCTGTTCTAGTGCATGTAACCCTAAGTCTTGGGCTCTTTTCCTTCTCATATGTATTCTGCTGACTTTTCTTACTCTCTCATGTCCTTCTTCACATTCAAAATCTCTGATATCCACCAGCAACTTAGGAGCCATAGTCTTTGTAGCTGAGTCATGTTCAAGTTTCCCACTGTCCTAGCTAAAGCCTGTCTTTCCCCACTCTTCAAGTTCATTTCCTGCTTTTGCTGGTGTGCCCCAGGGTTCAGTTTTGGGGCCTCTTTTAGTATTTAGTATTTACATGCTTGCTATCACATATTTCAGAAATACAATATTAACTTTCACTGTTATGCCGATGACACTGAGCTGTATATTGTTTTGAAACCCAATTTACCCTTCTGCCTGTCTCCCTTTGTGATTGCTTTATGGACGTTAAATCATGATTCTCTTCCAATTTTCTCAAACTCAAGAGTAATAAAACTGAAGTTCTACTTGTACAGCTTCTACTCTAACCAAATCCCACAAGTTTTCCATCCTTCCCTCCCCTCAGGTTAAGAGTCTGGGTGTCATCCTCAACAGCACTTTGTCATTTCAGTCTCATATTAATCACATCACCCAGTCTGCTTACTTCCACTTAAGCAAAATCAATCATCTCAGTCCTTTCCTTAGCCTCCATGCTGTTGCCATCCTGGTCCATAGCCTTGTCACTTCTGGGACTGATTAATGTAATTCTCTTTAGTCTAACAAGTCCCCTCATAAATTCCAACTCCTGCAGAATTCTGCAGCCCGGATCATAATACAAGTTTACAATACAGGTTTATTTATATAGCACATTTAAAACCAAAGGTACACCACAGTGCTTCACAACAAGGTTAAAACATAACAGATATAGGACCATAACAGGGGACAAATAAACTAACAAGTGAGAAACTCTAGTTAAACAATCAATACAGATAAAACAGGAAATAAAACATCTGAGCGTAATTTGAAAGATAGAATCACTGAGTATTTGTAAGTGTAAGGTGGGGGTATTTATACAGTCATGCATCAATAGAAGATAAATAACATAGGAATAAAATACAGGGAATGAACACTAACTAACCCAAAATGCTCACTCAGACAGGTAAGTTTTTAACTGTGATTTGAATGAATGAATGGAATCAGAGGCACGAATAGCAGCAGGAAGATTGTTCCAGAGGTGAGGGGCAGCCAGGGCAAAAGTAACTCACATACCCTGCAGAGAGCACATCACCCATGTTCTTCAACAGCTTCACCGGCTGCCCATAGATTCTAGAATCACTTGCTTCACATTTTCAAATGTATTCAAAACCTGGTCCCTCCTTTCTGCTCCCTTAGGTCTTTGTTCATCACTCACCTTGTTGTTCCCTCTGGCCGTCTCACCACTGCAGGGAACAGAGCAGAGCTGATCTGTTCCCCGGCTCTGGAATGAACTTCCTCTTGATATCAGGAATACTGGCTCTCTTCCCTTATTACAAACTGGCTTACTCTCTTTAAGCACTGACTCTAATTGTTTTCTATCCCTTTGCTATTTGTTTTTATGCTTTGTAACGTGACCTTTGCTTTTTTCAAAGGCGTCCACAAGTAAAATGTCTTATAATTATTAACTAAATGGTTAAAATTCTGCTGATGTATACAGGCAGAAAAGTCTTTACCTTTAAGCATTAAAACCAAACACAGTTCTCAGTTTTTCTTCTCGGTGTACCTTTATATATTCCGTTCGATCCCCCGTGGACATCGCCTCTGGCAGAGATTTCCTCCAGGTGAGCCCCTTGATCTGAAGTCAGGTAAACAAGAGTTTTTTCTCTCAAGCTGAGTCTGTCCAGCGTCTCCATGAGCTGACCTGAGAATACACACAATGCAAACTCCAGTCTGTAATTATTTGGAAACATTTTTCTGTTGCGTTTGAGTGTAAATAACACAATGAGAAAGTGAAACTGTAAAACAACACATATGTTAAAGATGGAGCGGCAAGGCAGGAGGAAAAGAGGAAGACCTCAGAGGAGGTTCATGTATGTCGTGAATGATGCCATGCAGGAGAGTGGGTGTGACAGAGGCAGAGGGACAGGGTGAGATGGATGCAGATGAACTGTGGTGACCCCTAAAAGGAGCAGCTTAAAGAAGAGGAAGGGGAAAAACACATCTTATATATTAGACTGGTCAAAGCAGGCAGTGTCCCGGTCCCTCAGTGCTCCCTGGCTGACCGCTCTAGGTTTGTTTTCTTTCTGTCCCTCTCTCCTCTCTTCTCTATCTATGCACATGTGTTTGTGTCCTCATCTCATCAAGGCCATTCTTCACTGGACCGTTTAACTACACAGTGAGTTCAACCTTCTACCAATAAGTGTGTTTCTTCAGTACAAATCCCTGGGTTCCCCTCCTTGGTGTGTGGTGAGCCTAACCCTGAGATTGAGTGTTTTATGTGGATTCTCTTCCCCCCGAACTTTATTTATATAGCGCAAAATCACAACAACAGTCACTTCAAGGCACTTTGTTTTTAGACCCTAATATAGAGAAAAAAGTGTTGGCTTTGAGAGAGCTGATGATGAAGTAATGACTAATAATTGACCGCAGAGTGGTGTATAAACACATAGTGAGTGAAGACGAAAAACTCAGTGCATCATGGGAATCCCCGGCAGCCTACGTCTATTGCAGCATAACTAAGGGAGGATTCAGGGTCACCTGGTCCAGCCCTAACTATATGCTTTAGCAAAAAGGAAAGTTTGAAGCCTAATCTTGAAAGTAGAGATAGTGTCTGTCTCCTGAATCCAAACTGGAAGCTGGTTCCACAGAAGAGGGGCCTGAAAACTGAAGGCTCTGCCTCCCATTCTACTTTTAAATACTCTAGGAACAACAAGTAGGCCTGCAGTGTGAGAGCGAAGTGCTCTAATAGGGTGATATGGTACTACAAGGTCATTAAGATAAGATGGGGCCTGATTATTTAAGACCTTGTATGTGAGGAGCAGGATTTTGAATTCAATTCTGGATTTAACAGGAAGCCAATGAAGGGAAGCCAAAACAGGAGAAATATGCTCTCTCTTTCTAGTACAGTAGTTATGCTGTAATAGTTGATGATGATGATGCAGTTCTTCACTCCTATTTATACTCCTCTATACACCAGTATTGCATTTAATTATTAGTAATCCTTACCCCAATCTAGTTGGCTCAGATGGTTGAGCGTCCCTGAGCCTAGTTCTGCTGGAGGGTTCTTCCTTTTAAAAAGGTGGTTTTTCCTTCCCGCTGTCACCAAGTGATACTACTGTGACTACAAAGCACAGTAAGATCAGTTCTCCATCCACGAGGTTTTATATAAGTGGATCTCCTCACATCTTCCATCTCGTCTCACTTACTGGTTCTTCTTTCCTCTGCAGCAGCAGCAGGTGAAAGCTGGGGGGGATTTCACAGAGCCTACCCTCCTAACATGATAAGATCATGACAAGATGTAACTGCTAGTGACTACACACTTATCTTCTGTTCCCACTTTAATGATTATTTTTGAAGCCTCTTTCTTTCTTAGTGTCATTTGACTGAACTGGGCAAAGAGGAGAGGTTCGAAGCTTCTGGGCTTTTTTTACTGGATTTGAAGGAACTCACAGACATAGAACAACAGCAGACTTTTCCTTTAAACAGACAGACTGACCTACCCACACTCCAGTCCACCTCCTGCACGGCGTCCCCATAGATACCATGGCGGCTCGTTCCTCTGAAAGCCGCTGAAGCAAAGATGGCTGTGTGGACTTGGAGGAAAGAGAAAAGCAGCAGGAAAGGCCTGTGTAAATTTCTGCAGAAACAAACAATACACTTTGATTACAACACATGTAGTGGAATAAACAGTTCAGATCAAATCGTTATCCTGTAATCTGAAGACAGTATTGGTATGATCCAGGCGAAGCAGCAAAGCTTCACGTACCTCTCTATGAAGTCCACTGCCTCATGGATCATCCTCTGTGTCATGTTTTCAGACTTATATGGCTGCTCCACAATACTGTGGTCCCTCAGCAGAATACAGTTTAAGTATGGGACAACCATGATGAACACTACTGCCAAACCAGTGACCAAAAGCACCAGAAACATCAAGCTCAGGATCAATCTTCTGCCGATGCTGATGACCCCGCTGTAGTGCAGCACAACTGCAGTGAGCAAAACGATGCCCATTGTTCTGTATGGCAAATATTTATGGAACTGGAAAACAGTGCCATGTCCCGGCTGGCAGTCCCTCAGGTTAGTCAGAGGGATGCCGAAGAAATAATTGAAGCCGTGGTTGTTAGGGTGGTGGCAGTGATCGTCACTGCTATTACAGTTGAGGCCCAGGTGCCATTTTCCTGCAGACAGGAAAAGAAAATGAAACAAAAATTCAGAAAGTAGAAACCCAATAAAGCTCGAAGCCACAATAAGAGAGGTTTTAAACTGTACACGTCCTATAAAAAACAAATCTCCACATGACATGACTCACTACAGTTACTGCTATTGTAAATATTGATATCAGTGTGAGCTCTGTCACTTCATTTTTAGCTGCTAATAACACTCAAAAACTGTCTGTGATGAGCACACGAGACACTCGGCCAAAGACCTCTTTATACAACTTGTTTGACATAACATTTAATACTGTACTTAATAGACTGGCGCTTACATAGCACCTTTCTGCTGTCTGCATTCATACACCAGCTTTTTTCTATGCCTAAGCACTTTTAACCGTATGTTCACACACTCACAGGTAGTGCTGGGCGATATGGAAAAAATATTTATCACGATATGAATTATTTTATATCACGATAACGATATATATCACGATATACTACCTGACCTGTGGTCATCTGGAAAGTATGCAGTCTGTAAACAGCGAGTGGAGAGGGTGCAGTCTTTGTTTTGAGTTACTGTAAAGCATGTCGCAAATCCGGGTGCACGTAAAGCAGCACCATGTCGCAAAACCACAAGACGGAGTTTCTTTGCGAAAAATATCATTTTTTTATACTTTTAACTTTATGCAAGAGAAAATAGAGCCAGAGCTCATCTTTACATTTTACATGCTGTGGAGCCATTTGTGGGAGCATTTCAAGTTGCTATACATCAATACAACCATTATAGCCCAAATTTTAATAATATGTATGCATTAAGTCCATAGTAACTACATAAATTGCAAAAAAGCGCAATAAACTACAAAAAAATTTAAAATCGTTTTTGTTTTGTTTTTTTACATACATTTCTAGTTAGAGAAATTTAAGAGGCTTATCCCTCCAAACTGTAAATACAAAAAAGTTGCACAAAATAGTTTCCAACCACGAGAAATTTATTTTGAGTGTCTTCATAGTTTTATGTTTGAGATACACAAATTTTTATATACTACAGGAAAAATGAAAATAAATATTATAATGCAAATTTGCAAAAACACAGCATGTGCATCAAAATAAACTATTTCCAACAGAGCAATTTGACTTCTAAGCATCCCAGAAACGATACAGAAAAGCATAAAGTCAAACATGACTTTTAAAAACACCAACATAGGCTTTGAAGCTAAAAAACTACATTTTGCGCGAAAATGACGTCACTTCCGGTTTCGGACAAGTAATAGCGGACATGCGTTGCGCTGAGTTATATTCCAACATAGGAAGTGTTATGAACAGCTGATCGGATCGGCAAAGCCTGTTTCTGGAATATTATGTTTTTGTTGCTGGAAGTGCTTTTTATGCAATTTTTGCAAAGCTATATGTGGAAGGAAACCGTGACCTCGGGCAAGCTAATGGAATAAGATGTAACTCCTACGGCTTCATATGCAAAAAAATTATTGCGCTACCTCAAGTGGTTCCAGTTCTACAGGGATTAAAAAACAGTAAAGCAAAACGCAATGTGCCTGCTCCGACAGGTTGTAAAGGGTTAATGATATATTTTATGTAATAATTTATAAAATTAGGGTTAGAAACGATAGAAGACAAATGGCACGATAGACACTTTTCTATCGTCCATGCGATATATATCGTCATATCGCCCAGCACTACTCACAGGTATGCACTGGGGTCAACTCAGGATCCAGTATCTTACCTAAGGATACCTCAAAACAGAGCCTAGGGGATCTGGGGCATTCACCACCTCTCTCCTTAACCCTAGCTTCAACCAGTCTTTCCCATAGTATACTTCATGGCATGGCTCATCAGCATTAGAGCTCTGTAGTTACTACATCTCTGCACACCACCCTTGTTCTTGAAAAATCTCATCTCCATTCCTCAGGCATCTTCTCACTCTCTGTGACTGTTAAACAGTCTGCTCAAAAAGTCCACTGCCCTGTCTCCTAGACATCTCCATCTCCAACCAACCACCTTTTCACTCTTCATACACCTTCATAGCTGCCCTCACTTCCTCCTTTCTTAACCTCTGCACTTCCGGATTCAGTCATTCCGTCCTATTTGATAAATCCACACCATCTGTCCTTCGGCATTTCTCTCCTTCAATTCAATTCAGTTTTATTTATATAGCACTAAATCACAACAGTTGCCTGAAGGTGCTTTATATTGTAAGTTAAAGACCTACAAACATATAGAGAAGACACCACACACATCCTCATCACCTCTGATTCCTTCACTTACATGTCCATTAAATTCTGCTTCAGTTACCACGCTGACAACATTCAACATCATTCCAGCTTCAAACTCATGACCCTGTCTGACCCTCTCCTCACCTGCACAACACTATTCACATAAAGATTACCACCACTCTATTTCTCTTCCTATCTACACCATGTAGAACAGTTTGAATCAAGCTCCCGTGCTCCTGGCTTTGCTTCCCTAACTTGGTCTCCTTCCATTAGCACACTGTTATCATTAACCTGGGCCCCAAACGATCCAGTGTGGAAATCTTATTCTTGATGATTGACATGTTTGATTTGGTAGAGACTTTACACCAGAGGGAATAAAAACTAGAAGTGCATTGGCTTGTACCTGTAAATGCACTGTGCTGGTAATGTCACAATCTCAAGCTCTATACACACAAACAGAATTTAATTAAACTAATAATACACAAAAATCGGATTCACAGGGAAGGATGGAAAAACCAAGTCTCTGTACTAAGACCTATCTACACGCTGATGTTTCAAAGTGGATTTTATTGCATTTCTATCTACAAATACAGCAACATAATAGTCATCATTAAGTCGTATCAGCAACGCAATCTAAACTGCAGATGTTAGAGAGAAAACCTTCCAAATCACTAAGTCATAAGTTAGTTCCACACAGAAGTTAAACAGGACTGGTTACACGGGTTTGAAATTTACTGTAAAACACTAAATCTTAGCATTCATGAGACTTTAACTGGTGCACTGCAGTGTGTACCAATGTACCAATGGTTAGACTCCCAATGACATTGGTAGTCTGCCAATGAAATGCCTATCCATGGTATAAGTTGCTAATTTCTTTCACCCGTGTCTTCTGCCATTAAAACAACGACACTGGTTTGTTCGCAGTCACCAACCTATCAGACAAATAACACCAAAGTACAGCGCTTATAATGTCCGCTTCTAAACATGTTTCTTCATAAAAACGCTTTTTCAGCGTTTCCACATATTCATAACAGATGTGTAAAGGTCTGAAGTGACAAGCTTTTTCTTTGTTTTTTCTAATAAGACAAATAAGAGTTAGGCATGCATGATACGTGCATCATACCTATAAGAGCAGTCTCATAGCCTTGTTGTTTGACAACCTTGGCAAAAGTAATCTCCTGGCTGGGGAGACCTCCAGACGCTGCATTAAATAAAAAGACACCTGGTCTGATATGACCAGCTATACCTGAAAAGAAAGAAAAACAAAAACAAACGTGACATGCATAAAAAAAAATGACTCAATTCACGACAATGTGCATAAAGAGTTTTATAGACAAAGTCCTTTGTAATTGGGCTCAAAGTGATCTTAAATAATTCACTAAATGAATGGCCTTTTCATTCAGAGTACAGCTCTGTTAAAGGTGGCTGTGTTTAACGGTTCTGTATTCTGGAAACTTCTCCACCAGGCCAACATGAAGCACTGCTCCTGTCGGGAAAGCTCGTTTCTGTCTGCAGCTTTTAACTGGCCTGATCGCACTGGGTATCGTCCGGTGAGGAACGCTGCCCTGCTGGGAGTGCAGAGGCTTGCTGCAGCAATGTGGTGGGTCAGCTTCACCCCTTCCTTTGCCAGCTGGTCAATATTGGGGGTCCTGCAAATCACATCATCAACAATTACAGAACAGGTTTATCATCAAAGCAAGATATGTCAGACTTGTAAATGCCTGAAATAAAGTTAAAGCAACTTATCTCCAGCTGTTGCTCAAGAATCTGTCACTCAGTTCTTAATGCCCAAATTTTCCAATCAATCACAAATCACCACTTTACTGTTATTACTGTTATTTTACAAAATCAATGTCCCTGTTTCATAAAAAAGGTCTTATCAAAGAAAAACTATGACTTTGAGCAAGCTTTTGTTTGGCGAAATCAGTAAACAATTCACCAGGGACGCACCGCTGTGAGCTAGTTATTTGTCTGTGATCATTCTGAATCTACTCAAATACACTGGAGATAAAAGGACGTAAATATTTGAAAGCATCAACTTCTTTGCAGAATTAATGCCCTATATTAAAATTCCACCTTTACTGTAGCGAGATAGAGAAAGAAATATCAGAAAGAGAACCTGAACAAATAAAACTGACTGCATGGAAACAAGAGCACAGGAATACAATCTCATTCAACAAATATGAAATGGTATGTATGTATTTTTATATTTGCACTTGGATCCAATAATAACTGCTTGACAGCAGTCATCTATAATAATATTGACCCTACAAGCCAAAACTCCCCAATGGGCAGCACTCGACAGGAAGAGACCTTGAGTAAAACCAAGCTTGACGAAAGGCTCTTCAGACAGAGGCCACAAACAGGAAACAGGACAAGAAACAAATTAACAGAGAAAGAAGATGAACTCTTTATTCTTAATTAGTCTGCCCCAATTAAGTCAAAGGAGACTTTTAGAGCAGTACATTGAGTCAAAGGTAGTTTGAGAATTATCTAAAAATATCTTTTAAAAAGGTTCCCTTGGATTTTTGTACCTAGCTCACATAGGCTTCATATTAGCTTATATTCTTGGGTAACCTCACTTTAGTATAATAAATGCTGAATTTTTGTTGTTTGCCCAGTATCCAATATTGTGAAGTAATCCCAAATTATATTATTTCCACTGGCACATGTCACAGTTTCTGGGAGAGGCTATCTTTGGTCTGCACACCACAGCTCCTGTCATGGTCCTGGGTCTGTGGGTCCGGTGTTTTTGTGTTTCCTGGTTTTTGAATATTCTTTGAATTAGTTAGTTTCTGGTTATATTTGCTGTTTCTAGTCCCTAGGTTTTTGTTACTGTGCCTCCCCTGTGTTTCATGTGTGGCGTCGAGTCAGTTATGTTCTCATGTCTGTTCTTTCCCGGTCCCAGAGTGGACTCCATGTCTCAGCTTGTTTCTCACGCTTCCTGTTTTATTTTGATAGTCCCTCATCATGTTGGTACGTTGTCTCTGATTAGTCCCAGCTGTGTTTCCCTCCTGTTTCCCCATCCCCTCATTACCCTTGTGTGTTTAGCCCTCTGCTCTCCTCTGTCTGTTGTTGGTCTGTCTGCTTTTTTTTGCTTTTGATCAACTGTACCACAGTCTGTTTCGGTTCAAGCATTGTTTTCAAATGTTTCGTTCACACCCATTTCTTCTGTTGCATGTTGAAGCTCTACTTGGAACCTTGTTAAGATCCAAACATGCAAAATAAGATTTTTTGCCATTTTTCAAGTGGTCTTAAACTTTTAATCGGGACTGTATATATATATAGCCTACTGGCTGAAGAGGCTGACTGCACTCCACGAGCATCTGGCAGCACAAATGAACCAGCTGCTCGTCAATGACAGACACCCAGAATGGCAAACCGAAGGGCGGACAGTCCTGATCCCCAAGGACCCCCAGAAGAGACCAGTCCCCTCCAACTACCGACCAATAACCTGCCTCAGTACCACGTGGAAGCTCCTGTCAGGCATCATAGCAGCTAAGAAGAACAGGCACATGGGTCAATACATGAGTGGGGCACAGAAAGGGATGGGCAAGAATACCAGAGGCGCACCAGCTACTGGTAGACAGAACAGTCAGCCGAGACTGCAAGACCAGACTGACCAACCTGTGCACGACCTGATTACAAGAAGGCCTATGACTCAATGCCCCACAGCTGGATCCTGGAATGCCTAGAAGATCAACAGGACCCTAAGAGCCTTCATCAGGAACTCCATGGGGAGGTGGCAGACGACACTAGAGGCCAACTTCAAGCCCATAGCACAAGTCACCATCAAGTGTGGGATCTACCAAGGAGATGTGCTGTCCCCACTGCTGTCCTGCATAGGCCTGGTGCAAGATGCTAGCAGGCAGAGCATACACGGAACGGCATAACCAAGTGGTCAGCATAGTTTACAGAAACATCTGTATACTATACTATACTATACTAGCAGCTGAACATATTGTGGTGGATTTTGTTTGATATGTATAACTATGTAACTATATACACCATATATCTGTGCGCACTGAACATATATATTTTAACTTTCATGTAGAGTCTTAAGCACAAGACATTTTGCTTCACCGAGGTTTATTAAGTTGGTACTGTAACAGGGCAGTTAATGTAGGGGGAGAGTTCTCTTGAATAATTTACTTAATAATTAATTAATTTAACGTCTTTAATGCAGCACAACCAAAACAGTAACATTGTAATAGAGATCCTGAACACATCACGATAAAATATCATACAAAACACACACACACACACACACACACACACACACACACACACTCTGAACCCACACTGAAGTGTTTTTAAGCATGTAACCTGTGTATTATATAAGATTGTGCCACTTGCTGTATAAGATTTAATAATTAGGATTAATGTGTGACCTTTGACCATGTTGTGACCTATTGTCAGAGGGTAAAGCAAAGGGTTAACCTATTGGTGTCACTTTGGACCGGGCCCTCAGCCAGCGCCAGGTGTGAACTCTGGCCGCTATCTGACCCCAGCAGCTGTGCTGGGCGTGTGGGAAAGTTACCCAGCAGCAGGGGGCGGGGATACTGGTCCCTATATTAGGGGACCAGAGGACGCCCCCAGGGCTCTTTTCCTCCTGCTGCTGCTTCCTGTCCGTCTCTGTGTTGCTCTGCTGTCTGTGCTTAAGGCTGTACACCCCGGGGTTTTGCTTTGCTTGTTTTCTGCTTTGTAATTTTCTTGCTAAATGTCTGTATGAATTTTTCCTGCTGTTCATATGATTCAGTGTATTAAACTCTGTTCCAAGAATTCTACTCTTTTACAGAGCATCTTTTTGAGTGTCTTGGTTTTAATTGGATTTGGATCTCCACATCGTTGGTGGAAGAAGGTTATCAGGATGGCTTCAAAATTTGCGACCACAATATGTACCTGATAAACTAGTTGATGAGCATATGTAAAAGTTACAACCAACTGAAAAAAGCCTTGGTCACCAAGAGGTGGACCAGGTCCAGATCTGGACCCAGATCTATTACTAGATTTTAATCTGCACAGCCTTTTCCTTTGTCTTTACGGCAGTCAGTCTATATACACAGGAAACACAGACGAGTCACATGCATTGTAACGTATCTCACATGGCGCTACTCAGCCATTCAAATCATTTATTCAGAGCACATGGGAAAACAAAACCAACTGTGAATTATGATCCATGTGGAACTTTATGATCTTCTGGACTTTGTTTGAGGATATTTTCCCCTAACTGGACCTCATTGAATTTTAATTGAATACCCCTTTTTTAAAGTATGTAAAGGTTTCGCCTTCAGTGAATCAAAAGTAGAAGTAGTGATACTGTGGCTGATATTACATATCATGCATTCCTTTATTCATTTTGTGAGTAATGCCTGAATTACGGATTACTTATTCATTCCTTTGATGCTCGCTCATGCTTTATGCCATGCAAGTGTCAAAGAATTTTCAAACAGCTCCCAAAATACTACAGATTAGATTGGCTTTGTTAAAACACACTTGGCTTTGGATGCCTTGCACCTCTGCCTTTTCCTACATATTTTTATAGCACTGTGCGGTCATCAGCTACATTATCATAAGACAAGCAAAACCTTTGCCCTGAACAGTAGACACTACATGTGTCAGCCTCAGAAATATTACCCCTGTGTCAGTTACTCTCACAGAAGTATGCCAAGTCTTCTATGAGTCCTCTCTCTTCTGTATATGTCCAAAATATCAGAGGAACATGTTGTGCTCTTCTACCCTCTCTGCAGCCTGCTGTCCTGTGTATCTAGAGATTCAGTAGTCTAACCCCCCCCCAGACAACTGTGAAGCAATCAACAGAGCCGCAATCAAAGATATTCACTCCAGTATGGGAACAAAACGGCCTACAATAACAGAAGGTAAAATGAAAGAGTTCTGGGAGTAGCGGCTTGAAGAATTACAAGTTTCTCCCATTTCTGCCAATCACCCCTCTAAACCCCAGTAGCCAAATTACACTTAAGCCCCACCGGCGTCAGTGAGAAGCAACATGTTTTTACCTCAGTGAGTTATTGCCATAACAGCCAAGGTCTCCAATTCCCAGGTCATCCACCATTATCAGGACAAAACTAGGCCTGTTGCTCTCCTGAAGAGAAACACTGCTCACCTCTAAGAGCAGCAGCCACAGAGAGGAAAGTGGCCACGTGGACTTCATGTTGTCAGAACAGAAACACTGGAGGAAAAATCAAACTAAATGTTATTGTAGTGTAAAGATACACTGACAGATACCTGTATTACAGCCAATAGTATTCTGGAGTTTCCCACCAATGATTCTGAAGCATCCATCAGTCACTGTCAGTTACTAATGAATATAATTTAACTGACCATAGTTAACCACAGCTTTGACGCTAGAGTACCTTTTTCACAAACATTTCACAAAACTTGGTGAAGTGGTCGAGCAAAGACATGAGAACAAATGACATTTTGCTGCCGATACGGCTCATCAGCATTAAGCAAGGACTGTACTCGTGTCTTCTTCTAGTGTTTTTAGTAATGAATAATACAAACTGGTTATGATTCAAGCACACAGCCGAGTGAAAGTTTGACACTGAAGACTGTTACAGGCATATTAGGCAGCATTAAAGCTGAGAAAAAGCTACTAACTCCTTTGACTGCTTTACATTATATTTGTGTTACTTGTTTACGTTTACATGCTTAGTCCTAGGGCTGCTCAATTAATCGAATTTTAATCTCGATTACGATCTGGGTTTTCAACGATCATTAAAAATGACTGAGCCGATTATTAGCACCTCCCTCATGCTTTACTCTCTCCATTATTTTAATAAACCATGTAACTTGGATGGATTAGATGCTGGCGTGACCACAGTGCACACGTCTGATGTCGCTCACAGTGGTCCAAGGGACGCTCAGGGAGTTTGTGTGTTCGCTCAGACACATGAAATATTTGAGGGAACATTGGTGGAAACATTATGGGTTCGCGGAGTCAGACATGGATCAAATATTGTGCAGTATTTTGAAGTTCACTAAACATAGATGTTTACATTTTTCATTTATTTTTTAGGGCAGCACGGTGGCACGGTGGTTAGCACTCTTGCCGCACAGCAAGAAGGTCCTGAGTTCAATTCCACCATCAGGCCGGGGTCTTTCTGTGTGGAGTTTGCATGTTCTCCCTGTGTTTGCGTGGGTTCCCTCCGGGTACTCCGGCTTCCTCCCACCGTCCAAAGACATGCAGTTTGAGGGGATAGGTTAATTGGATAATCCAAATTGTCACTAGGTGTGAATGTGTGAGTGAATGTGAGCGTGAATGGTTGTCTGTCCCTGTGTGTTGGCCCTGCAACAGACTGGCGACCTGTCCAGGGTGTACCCCGCCTCTCGCCCTATGACAGCTGGGATAGGTTCCAGCGCCCCCCGCGACCCTGGAAAGGATAAGCGGATGGATGGATTTATTTTTTTATATTGCAAACATTTGCACTGTAATCAGTATTTGCACACTATTTTATATTATTTTTTGACAATCTTTAAAGCCATTATTCAATACATTGTTATTGTTAAATAAATATCGTCAAATAATCGAGATCTCAATTTCAGTGAAAATAATCGTGATTATCATTTTTGCCATAATCGAGCAGCCCTACTTAGTCCCTTCATTTTTGAAACATGGGAAACTTGAACTGTCTGGATCAGTGCTTATAAACCATGGTGGAAATGGTGTCCCCACACTTAAAGCTGGCACAGACTAATCTTGAACAGGTAACAAAATCAGTAATGAGTAGTCAGACTTCAAGATTGTGGCCACTGTTCCTACAGTAGGAACCCTGTGGTGACCGCTGTGAAGAGTTCTCTGGTCATATGAAGGTAAAAACGAACATTCCTAACACTGAAGGTAGAAAATATTGAATAACTTTTGGTTATTGACAAAACTGAAAACAGCATTACCAACAATTACTAATGACATTCTTATGCACTTGGGAAATATTTGATTTTATTCCTACTTGACCTGCAGCGTGTGACACCATTGATCATGCCATTCTGATTGATGAACTGTGTTGGTATCTGTGACACAGCTCTCAAATGGTTCTCATCATACTTAACCGAGAGACATATTCATAATAATAGGAATTCTGAAATGTACGTATAAATTTAAATGAAGTCCCTCAGGGCTCAATCCTTGGACCAATTCTATTTTCATTACATATCCTATCCCTGAAACATCTATTAAACAGCTTCAAAAGCATCTTCTGTCATTGCAGATGATACACAGCTGTAAGGCAAACAACCTCAACAGCTACCTCAGGCAATCTTTCACTGCCATTAACTAACTGGATGTCTCAAACTGACACTGTTTGGGTCCGGCAGCTTCTCTGAGGAGAGCCATTACATCAGCCCCCTTGCCAGCAATATCAAATCATCTGATCAAAACCTTGGTATTACTTTTGACAAGCATTTGAAATTTGAATCTCACATATCAAAGCTTTTCCAATCTTATGTATTTAATCTGAAACGTTGCAAAAAAGAAACATTTAATGGTTTCAAAGGAGTTTGCAAAGAAAAGCGTCTGGACTTCTTTAAGTTGCTTGAAGACGTTTCACCTCTCATCCGTTATTATTACAAAGTGCAATGTGTGTGAAAGAAGTCGTAACATTATTTACCATCAGATCACGAGACGTTCCAGTTACTGTGTAGCGCATCATCACATGGAGATTAATCTAAGGCACTAACACGGATTCATTCATAGGACATTTCACTTGTTTTCGTTACAGATTCTTCAGACAGCCGTCGCCTGCTGTGTGCACACTGCTTAGAAAAAGAAGCGCATCACACCTCACTTCCTCACCCTGCGGACCGAGTGATAAGTTTTAGGACAGAGAGTTTTGGCACTGCGCTCACAGCTTAAGTGCCAAATATGCAATCGTTTTAAAAACATCTACCATTCCTTAAAAATCTTCAAATGTCGGCTTTATTCTAAAAATGATCAATAATATTGTTTTTTTCTTATCCATGTAACCCGCAAAGATCAACAGGGTAAGAACGCGTTGGTGAAGCAAGATTATTTCTACAATTCCGTTGGCACATGTTCAATGACAACAAAGGTCTATTCTATTCTATTCCGTGCGCATGTTGTCACCCATCTTCTCTGTAGTTTCAACACGGCGAACATACATCACGCGTCACGTGAGGTTGTTGGAGTTGTCAGAGCACCGTCCTGTCCTCAGTCAGTGTTCAGGAAAAGCGCCAGGACTGTGTGTCTGCATGCGGGAACGTTTATCTTTAATGTGTGGCTTTATCCAAACTGCTATAAAGGTATTATTGTTATTTATTGTTACTATTATTATTATTGTTGTTGTTGTTGTTACTGGTCTGCATCCTCTAACAGAGGAGTTTTAGTAGCAAATAACTTTTGCTTTTGAGTTTTACTTCTAACCTGCAGATAAATGGACAGAGTTCACAAGTATTCAGCACATTTGCTCCTGCAGACAGACAGAGGTGTTACTCACAGGTGCTGAATGACAGACGCTGATATGGACCGCAGGCTGTACTGTCGCTACTCAAATCTTGCAAACTTGTTTGAGCTGTGCTGTGAACCCAGAATCACGCGAGAAGTGGGGGCTACTCTGTTTTTCCGGGCAGAATCTTCTGTGTCCGGTTAGCTTTAATAAATAGAAGTACTTCCTGTCATGAATTTCAAAACAAAACTCCACAGTCAGACCGAGGAAAACAATTTTAAAAATCGCCCATCATATTTGACTAAGCCTGCACTGCCTGTCTTTGATGCTCAGCTCAGGTCACACTGCTGCTCACAGTACAAACTACTGGGCAATATGTGACAGATATGAATCATGAATCAGGCCACTTTTTCAAGAACGTGATTATGATCCTGTTTCACCACCTCAGTGATTATTTATTCTACTTTTCTTTCTTTCAGAAGTGTCACTGACAGCACCATTGTCTCAAACCTACACACATACACAGAGATGGTACAAAGAAAATGAAGTTTTTATGTAGCCCCCTTCTACTCTGCTTGAGCATTCAAAGCACTTTATATATCATGCCTCATTCACCCAAGCACCAAGTGCTTTCTGTGTAATATTCACACATGTTCATACAATGATGAATGCATCAAAGAGCAACTTGGGGTTCAGTATCTTGCCCAAGGATACTTAAGCATGCAGGCTAGGGCAGCCAGGGATTGAACCTTCAGATTAGTGGATGACCTGGTCTACCTACTGAGCTTCAGCCGTCCCCAAAGAGATGGAACTAGCACGCTTTCCATTCACACACTTTGCTCTGCACTGTCAACATATGCACAAATATTTGATTAAAGCATGATTCTACGAGTATCTGTAAACAAGACAACACAGTGATACTGGTCAGTGCATTTCAGAGAAAGACACCACTAGCTTCTTTCTTGGTGGTGCTCTCCCACTTTTTTGCTTATTAGGATTAGGATTCAACTTTATTGTCTTTACACATGTATGAATGCAGGGTAACAAAATACGGTTTGCATCTTATCAGAAGTGCAAAGAGTAGTAAGTGCAATAAGAGGAGATTATACAGGGAGTGCAGAATTATTAGGCAAATGAGTATTTTGTCCACATCATCCTCTCCATGCATGTTGTCTTACTCCAAGCTGTATAGGCTCGAAAGCCTACTACCAATTAAGCATATTAGGTGATGTGCATCTCTGTAATGAGAAGGGGTGTGGTCTAATGACATCAACACCCTATATCAGGTGTGCATAATTATTAGGCAACTTCCTTTCCTTTGGCAAAATGGGTCAAAAGAAGGACTTGACAGGCTCAGAAAAGTCAAAAATAGTGAGATATCTTGCAGAGGGATGCAGCAGTCTTAAAATTGCAAAGCTTCTGAAGCATGATCATCGAACAATCAAGCGTTTCATTCAAAATAGTCAACAGGGTCGCAAGAAGCGTGTGGAAAAACCAAGGCGCAAAATAACTGCCCATGAACTGAGAAAAGTCAAGCGTGCAGCTGCCAAGATGCCACTTGCCACCAGTTTGGCCATATTTCAGAGCTGCAACATCACTGGAGTGCCCAAAAGCACAAGGTGTGCAATACTCAGAGACATGGCCAAGGTAAGAAAGGCTGAAAGACGACCACCACTGAACAAGACACACAAGCTGAAACGTCAAGACTGGGCCAAGAAATATCTCAAGACTGATTTTTCTAAGGTTTTATGGACTGATGAAATGAGAGTGAGTCTTGATGGGCCAGATGGATGGGCCCGTGGCTGGATTGGTAAAGGGCAGAGAGCTCCAGTCCCACTCAGACGCCAGCAAGGTGGAGGTGGAGTACTGGTTTGGGCTGGTATCATCAAAGATGAGCTTGTGGGGCCTTTTCGGGTTGAGGATGGAGTCAAGCTCAACTCCCAGTCCTACTGCCAGTTTCTGGAAGACACCTTCTTCAAGCAGTGGTACAGGAAGAAGTCTGCATCCTTCAAGAAAAACATGATTTTCATGCAGGACAATGCTCCATCACACGCGTCCAAGTACTCCACAGCGTGGCTGGCAAGAAAGGGTATAAAAGAAGGAAAAACTAATGACACTGCCTCCTTGTTCACCTGATCTGAACCCCATTGAGAACCTGTGGTCCATCATCAAATGTGAGATTTGCAAGGAGGGAAAACAGTACACCTCTCTGAACAGTGTCTGGGAGGCTGTGGTTGCTGCTGCACGCAATGTTGATGGTGAACAGATCAAAACACTGACAGAATCCATGGATGGCAGGCTTTTGAGTGTCCTTGCAAAGAAAGGTGGCTATATTGGTCGCTGATTTGTTTTTGTTTTGTTTTTGAATGTCAGAAATGTATATTTGTGACTGTGGAGATGTTATATTGGTTTCACTGGTAAAAATAAATCATTGAAATGGGTATATATTTGTTTTTTGTTAAGTTGCCTAATAATTATGCACAGTAATAGTCACCTGCACACACAGATATCCCCCTAAAATAGCTAAAACTAAAAACAAACTAAAAACTACTTCCAAAAACATTCAGCTTTGATATTAATGAGTTTTTTGGGTTCATTGAGAACATGGTTGTTGTTCAATAATAACATTATTCCTCAAAAATACAACTTGCCTAATAATTCTGCACTCCCTGTATACAGATAAGTTAAATAGAGAGCAAATACACAGATGTACTGATATATACAGTTGAGGGTCGTTTAAATGGTGGAATAGTTATGCACTGATTATGTACAAAGAGACCAAATATACAGATGAACTACAGACAGATATACAGATCATCTGTATAGCTATACAGTCAGGCAGATATACAGGTGTAATATGAACAAATATACAGATGTATAAGGTAAACAGATCTACAAAGTGCTATGAATATATCTACAGTAGTGGAAGCGTAGCGCTCTGAACAGACTATAGTAGTGAACAGTGTAGGCACTATAACAGAGACAATACTATGTCAATGTCCTAAACCAGCGGTCCCCAAACTTTTTTGCGCCATGGACCGGTTTAGATTCGACAATATTTTCATGGAACGGCCTTTAAGGTGCAGCGGATAAATACAACAAAATAAAACCAGTACCGGCACTAAAAAAACGAAGATTTATTCATAACACACGGGAAAAGACCCAGGGAAACCGAGTTAACGATAAAAATGATTAAAATATAACAATAAAAACCCTTAAAACCACAAATTTCACACCTGAGTCTCAACTCTCGCGGCCCAGTACCAAACGACTCACGGACCAGTACCGGTACCGGTCCATGGCCCGGGCGTTGGGGACCGCTGTCCTAAACTATAGCCGTACCCAATTTGAGCATATGGTGAACGTTGAGAATGAATGACAGTCATGATCATGGTCATTGGGAGGGATAGGGGGGAGGAGGAGTGTCCAAGGATCAAGTGAGTGTGGATGGAAAGGTAGAAGTTACCCAGTATGTCAGCAGACAGGTGGTTCTTCTTCAGTGTGCTCAAGAAAAAAAAGGCTCTGATGGGCCTTCTTGACCAGGCTGGAGGTGTTAGTTGACCAGGACAGATTCTCAGAGATGTGGGTCCCCAAGAACTTGAAGCTGGAGACCCGTTCAACAGCTGTGCCATTTATGTAGATGGGGACATGGGTGTCTGTCTTCTCCCTCCTGAAGTCCACAATGAGCTCTTTGGTTTTGCTGGTATTCAGGAGCAGGTTATTGTCAGCACCACACAGCTAGGTGCTTTACCTTTTCTCTGTAGTAAATGTATCTACTCATGTGTTTCTTTACATCATTTAACACTAAAGCAAAATAAATGAATATGAAACACATAAATTGATACTTTTACATCCAGGTAGGTTACTGCAACTCTTTGTGTTCCTGTCTGACTCTGTATACAGAAAGGCAAGACCTGCAACTACCAAATTACCTACAGCTGTTATACATGTATTAGACCACCTGTCATTTAAACAAGAAAACACCAATATTTTTATTATTTACTCAAAGCGCACACATTTGTTGTACATTTGACAATTAACTTTTACTATAATACATTGCTCAGAAGGGGCTGTTAATCAGTGTCAACTGCTTTAGTGTTAATGACAGCAGATGCACTAGAGGGGCAACAATTCCCTAAAACAGGAATAGTTTTACAGGTGGAGGCCACTGACATTTTCTCATCTTTTCTGTTTTTTGTTTTTTTGTTTTACTAGATTTCCATTTGGCTAAGGCCACTATCACTACTGGTAACATGAAGTGATACTTGGACCCTAATGAGGTTGCATAAGTAGTCCAGTTACTCCAAGATGGCACATCAATACGCAACATTGGCATAAGGTATGCTGTGTCTCCTAGCACAGTCTTAAGAGCATAGAGGAGATTCCAGGAGACAGGCAGTGACTCTACCAGAGCTGGAAAGAGCCTTAGGAGGTTCTTAACCCACCAGCAGGACCAGGATCTCCTCCTTTGTGCAAGGAAGAACAGGATGCCAGGACTGCCAGAACCCTACAAAATTACCTCCAGCAGGCTACTGGTGTGAATGTCTCTGACCAAACAAACAGGAACAGACTTCATGAGGGCCCGACGTACTCCAGCCTGGCACCATGGACCCAGACTGGTATTAGCCATAGAATACTGGAATTGGCAGGTCCATCACTGGCACCCTGTGCTTTTACAGATGAGAGCAGCTTCACCCTGAGCACACATGACAGACATGAAACGGTCTGGAGAATCTGTGGAGAGTGTTATGTCACCGGTTACATTATTCTACAATATATGCAACATTGTGAAGACCCCATACTTCACTCTGCCCGCTCATATGTAGTTGATGCATGCTGTCCTAAAATGCATTTAAAACAGGAGAGGGGCATGGTGCCAACGACCCTCTGCCAGATAACAGCTGGTGTCAGCATGGCCCCTCCCAAGAATCCTCAATATCTGCACGTATTTAAAATTGAGAGGTGGGCACCAGCACCTGAGGTGAGGCTGAATAAATTCAATTCAATTCAATTCAATTTTATTTATATAGCGCCTTGAGGCGACTTTTGTTGTGATTTGTATTGTACAGTAGATCGCACAATAATAAATACAGAGAAAAACCCAACAATCATATGACCCCCTATGAGCAAGCACTTTGGCGACAGTGGGAAGGAAAAACTCCCTTTTAACAGGAAGAAACCTCCGGCAGAACCAGGCTCAGGGAGGGGCGGGGCCATCTGCTGTGACCGGTTGGGGTGAGAGAAGGAAGACAGGATAAAGACATGCTGTGGAAGAGAGACAGAGATTAATAACAGGTATGATTCAATGCAGAGAGGTCTATTAACACATAGTGAGTGAGAAAGGTGACTGGATAGGAAAAACTCAATGCATCATGGGAATCCCCGGCAGCCTACGCCTATCCGGTTGTTCAGTGATGACGTGACGAATCCTACTTCCGGGCCTAAAGTAGTCTGCGTTTAATATGGCTTTTGTGTTGTTAACATGTTTAATGTTTTGTATTTTCTTCTATTTAATCTCAAAAAGCTCCTAAAACAGTCAGTGATCACTGTTGACCTCCCTCGGCTTTTATTACCGCTAATCATTTATTTAAGCTCAGTTTTTAAAACCTTACGATGTAACTACAGCACAGCCCATGCAGCAGTATATGAATAACTAACCTCGTATTGTGGATGGATTATCTCACTTGTTCTCCTGACTGAAGTTTCGTCCTTTTACAGCATCCTGCCATGCGATTACATTTGTTCCTGACCACCGAGAACACTCACGTTAACTTTTATCGAGTGGAAAAAAAGTTAGCTTGTTTATGTTATGCTAACATAGCTGTGTCGCTAGCGGTCACGTAGCACATCATTATATACCAGCTAGCCAAACTTCAGTAACCCTACAAACGTCACTGCTGTTTAGTTTTCTGTCTTCATTTATGTTGGAAGTTATAGCAGAGCTGTACATTTGAATTTGTTTCCAAAACCCCGCAGTCAGGACATGCTATATTGTATTTAGATAGAAGCTAGCGAGCTAACTTCCTGCTAACTTCTAACGCCGTTAAATGTCATAAATTCCATTTTCATGGATGCCTGGATGTTAAACTCAATTGTTACACCTGGTAGAGCAGAACACTGATCATTTTATTAAAGATGAAAGACTTTAGACAGTTTTTCAACTCTCAGTAATGCCACAGTGATCGTTTGATATATGAACCTGCAGCGGAGTTTAGGCCCAGACACGGCCAGTGACGTCAGACTGAACAACCGGATTGCAGCATAACTAAGGGAGGATTCAGGGTCACCTGGTCCAGCCCAGACAGACCGTCCTCTGAACGCAGTTTAGCGTGCCCACCCCCAAGGCCCTATATGTATGTGTCATGAGAGTGTAAGTAATGTGAGTGTCTAAGGTGTGAAATAAAACTGAGACAGGTGGCCAAGAGGGGACAGAGGAGGAATGCCTCCCCTGCATCTCAGTGACACACCTGTACCCCAAGGCCCTGCATGTGTGGTGGGGTGATGGAGTGGGAGGAGGGAGGCAGTTGGGGATGGGGAGGGAAGGATTGAGAGAGGGCAAATTACCTCCTTCCTGGATCCAGCTCCCAAAGGAGCACCACTGCCAATCCCAACAGAGCATGAGGCGGCCCACCTGACCCCATTGCTGAGGAAAAACTACATCCACCTTAACCTTCAGTAAACTCCCAGACTACGTAAGACAGTAAACACCCAAGCTGAGTTCATCTTCCACCTCTGCTAGCTGGACATGGAGCCTTATGATTGGGCATACTTATCAGGGCTTCCTGGAGTTCCCCTGGTGTCAGGGGTGAATCCAGTGCTATTGTTTGACTGTGTGGTAATTTCAGAAGGGTTTACGTTGTCAAGAAACTGATAAATTTCCTTTTTTGATGGGTTTATCTGTGGTGAATATAAAGTTTTGTAAAAGTCCCTAAAAGTGTTGTTTATTCTTTCAGGGTCATATACTGTGTTCCTGGAAAAGTCTTTAAAAACACATATAGTCGTTTCTTTATATTTCTTTTCTATTTATTTTTAACTGGTTAGCTAGAAATTGACCGGATTTGTTACCGTGTTCAAAGTTTGCAAGCAAAGTCTTTGTACTAAGAATCAAGTTTTTTTTTTATTCATAATTTCCTTCAATTTTAGTTTTTTTAAACATATTTTGTTCAGTATTTCCTGTTCCTGGCAGGACACGTAGGCTTCTTTTAAAGATTTGATGATTTCTTGTAATTCCTGAATATGTATCCCCATTAGGTTCTGACGTGTTCTCCAAGTGTTTCTTTAATTTTTTGAGCTGTGTATTACACTGGACAGTACTGTTCTTAGCATATCCTGAAAATGCTGTGGTCAGTTTTTTTTTCTTATTTCATTTCAGAAAATGTTCCATAACAGATTAAAATAGTCATGTTATATAATTCATTCAACCTGTTTATTGATTTGCCTTTTATACAATATCTTTCTTTTGTCTTTAAAGTGCATTTTCATGCCCATGTTTCAGAGTTACAAAGCTGTGGGAAGTTACTGTGACTTTTCAGACTGACTTGCTAATTCATTCATTCACAGTCAAGCATAACCTCAGGTTGTTTTCTGTCCACACAAATGGCATCTGTCCTTCCTATTCACATCCCTCTCTACATCATGTTAATGCCCTTTTCCTGCCCCTGATATGCTGGTGAATCTGGGAAGCAGTGGAAGAGTGAAGAAATACTGGCACCTGTTGTTAGGGGCCAATATTACAGATTCTACACTTTTACAGGGATCATCAAAGCTACACATGGTTCCAGGATCCTTCGGGGGACTTTAAGGAGGTTCAGGCAAAATGACAGGTTTGATTTTGACAAAGATTGTGTCATCTAAAGGATGTTTTTAAAATATATTTAAAATGAAAGACCTAGTATGACATTCGAGAAACGGTAAATCCACAACATCCAAGGATTCGAGAGCATAAATACTGTGGGTCTTTGACCCAAAAGGTTTAAATATCTGTGAATGCCTATGAACATCTTTTTAAGCTTTGTGAAATGCAGTAACATACTTGCAACTAAATTGTTGAGGCAGCAATTTGAGAGTTCAAAGAATATGATAATGACATATTGTCTGATATCATTTATTTGACCTCTAACTTTCTGCTTCTTAATTCAGATCAAACTGAGGTTATTGTACGCGGCCCTGAAAATCTTAGAAATATGGTATCTAACCAGGTTCTTACTCTGGATACCTTGGCCTTTAGTTTAGTTTTGGTTTTGGTTTTTTAACCAGGTTATGTCCTTCAATGCACATATTAAACAAATATATAGGACTGTTTTCTCCCATTTGTTTAATATTGTTAAAACTAGAAAAAATAGTTCATGCGTTTATTACTTCCAGGCTGGACTACTGTAATTCATTATGATCAGGATGTCCTAAAAACTCCCTGAAAAGCTCTCCATTGATGAAAAGTGCTGCAGCAAGAGTACTGACAGGTACCAGAAAAAGAAAGCATATTTTGCCCATATTAGCTTCTCTTCATTGCCTCCCTGTTAAATCCAAAGTCAAATTTAAAATCCTGCTCCTCACACATAAGGTCTTATTCTGCTGTTTCTTCTTCTCTCACATTTTTTCACTCATCGTGTATTTATCTACCACTCTGCATTTAATCATTAGGTATTATTAATCTCTGGCTCTTTTCCACAGCATGTCTTTGACCTGTCTTCTTCCTCCTCTCACCCCCAACTGGTTACAGGAAATGGCCAAAACATCCCTGAGCCAGGAAGAGGTTTCTTCCTATTACAAGGGAGATTTTCCTTCCCACTGTCACCAACTGCATGCTCATAGGGGGTCATCTGTTTGTTGGGTTTTTTTCTGTATTATGGCACAGTCTTTAGTCTACAATATAAAGTACCTTGAGGCGACTGTTGTTGTGATCTGGTGCTATATAACTAAAAGTGCTTTGGATTGAACTGAATATTTATTTTAAAATGCATTGTGCAATGACAGACTTTGACATTTAAATACTGTTTAAATGTCGATTTACAGTTATGTAATGAGCACAGTACCACCTAAAAGTAATCTTTCAACTGCTCATGTAGTGCAGTCAGCTTCTTCAGCCAGTAAGTGTGAACCATGTCAGGGCCTGGTGCTGTCCAACTCTTCATACTAGAGACCCTTTCTTTAATGTCAGCCAGTGTGATGATTACTGGATCCTGTTCGGGGAGGTGGCTGTGATCTGCTCTTAGATCCACTAACCACTGAGCATTGCTGTTATTGGTTGCATCTTTCTCCCATACACTCTTCCAGTAGTCCACTTCTCATCAGTGTGTCCTGGTTCCTCAACACCTGACACGGACCCTAATCCAGGCGAAGTCCAAGCCGGTATGGCTTCAGTTTTTGGTCTCTCACTCATATCTGAGGTTGGCTTGGTTTACATGGGGACCTAGCCTAGGGACCATTACTGGGTCCCTATCAGTGATGGGAATAACGGCGTTACAAGTAACGGCGTAACTAACGGCGTTACTTTTTTCAGTAACGAGTAATCTAACTAATTACTATTCCTATTATTACAACGCCGTTACAGTTACTAACAAGGAAACGCGGTCCGTTACTATTTTTCAACAAACAGACGGTTGAAGCTGTGTTCAGCTTACCGCATCTTATATCAGCTGCAGGAAGTAGCTGTAAGTAATCTGGACACTACAGCTTTAAGCAGCTGCGCGCTCCCGCGGACGGTAATCACGATCACTGTCTAGCACAACACCTGGAGCTCAGGGGGCAAAACAATCGAGTGCTGCTGTTTGACTGAGGAAGAATAAAGTCAGACCTAATGTCAGACCTGCAGGTATCAGGCTGTGATGTTCTCCTTTATAGTGGACAGAAATGATTTTTTTGGAGTGGCACAAATAATTTGTGTGGCATCTTATTGAAGAACAGCTGATTGTTCTGTAAATAGTTTGAAATGGTTATTTAAAAAATCAAGGTAAATGGATGCAAATAACTTTGTTGTTTGCAAAACTTGTGCATAGGATTTTAAAATTGACAATTAATATTTGCATTTGAAGTTATGCTTCAAGGCCACCACCATCGTCCCTGTGCCCAAGAAGTCTTCTGTGTCCTGTCTCAACAACTACCGTCCTGTTGCACTTACACCCACCATCATGAAGTGCTTCGAGCGGCTCGTCATGAGACACATCAAGACCCTGCTGCCCCCCTCACTGGACCCATTGCAATTTGCGTACCGCCATAACCACTCAACGGACGACGCCATCTCCACTGCACTCCATCTTGCCCTCACACACTTGGACAAGAAGGACACACACGTTCGAATGCTGTACATAGATTTCTGCTCAGCATTCAACACGATCATCCCCCAACAACTGATCGGAAAGCTGAGCCTGTTAGGCCTGAACACCTCCCTCTGCAATTGGATCCTGGACTTTCTGACCGGAAGGCCTCAGTCAGTACAGATCGGGAACTTCACCTCCAGCACCACCACACTGAGCACTGGGGCCCCACAAGGCTGTGTGCTCAGTCCTCTGCTGTTCACACTGCTGACTCATGACTGTGTAGCAACACACAGTTCAAATCACATCATTAAGTTCGCTGATGACACGACCGTGGTGGGTCTCATTAGCAAGAACGACGAGTCAGCGTACAGAGAGGAAGTGCAGAGGCTAACGATCTGGTGTAAAGACAACAACCTGTCTCTGAATGTTGCCAAGACAAAAGAGATGGTTGTTGACTTTAGAAGGACACGAGGCGACCATTCACCGCTGAGCATCAACGGCTCCTCTGTGGAGATCGTCAACAGCACCAAATTCCTGGGCGTCCACCTGGAGAAGGACCTCGGCTGGTCCCTCAACACCAGCTTCCTGCACAAGAAAGCCCAACAGCGTCTCTTCTTTCTGAGAAGACTGAGAAAGGCCCAGCTTCCACCACCGATCCTGACCACCTTCTATAGAGGAACTATCGAGAGCATCCTGAGTGGCTGCATCACTGTCTGGTTTGGGAACTGTGCCATATCGGACCGCAAGACCCTACAGCGGATAGTGGGAACAGCAGAGAAGATCATCGGGGTCTCTCTCCCCTCTATTAAGGACATCTACAACACACGCTGCATTCGCAAAGCCACCAGCATTGTGGCTGATCGGACACACCCCTCTTACACACTCTTCACACTCCTGCCATCTGGAAAAAGGTACCAAAGCATTCGGGCACACACATCCAGACTGTGCAACAGCTTCTTTCCACAAGCCATCCGTCTCCTCAACAGAAAGGGATTGGACTGATGAACACACACACACACACACACACACACACACACACACACATACACATACACACACTATCACTCAGCTTAACTCAACTACCTCAAAGCATTGAGACTAACTATCGTACACACCAACCTGTAAATGCTCTTTTGCACAATATGATAACTGGACTTTTTTTGCACTAACTTCTTTACTTCCCAATTTTTGCTGCTACATTAAGGAATGTTTACTGTTCCTGCACTACCTACCTACCAAGTTCTCCTTAGATAGTTAGATAGTTAGTTTTTGTTAATTTATGCTGCAATTTATGTTAGGTCAGTCTGCCCTCTTAGTTAGCGAGTTTAGTGTTTTCTGTTAATTTATGTTGTAAATTTATGTTATGTTGTAAATTTATATTGCATGTAGCACCTTGGCCCTGGAGGAACGTTGTTTCGTTTCACTGTGTACTAACTGTATATGGTTGAAGTGACAATAAAACCAACTTGACTTGACTTGACTATGAAATATGATTCATTAAACATGTTTGTGGTTGTTACAGTAAAAATATAACTTTTTCTACTCTGATTTTATGGTTTTTGTCTGATTTTAGATCAATTCTGGTTGTACAGTATGACAAAATGAGAACATAACTGTAAATTCAGGCACGCGAGGTTGTGCTAAAAAGAATGATACCAAACAAGGCAAAGCAAATAGTTTTTACAGGTAAAATGTGGAGAGAAAATCAAGAGTAGTAAAAAAATGGCCAATTACACCCTGGACCCCAGGGGGTTAAACGTTCTTTGTTTTTGTTTTTTTAAGTAACGCAATAGTTACTTTTCCAAGTAATTAATTATTTTTAGAATATTGTAACTCAGTTACTAACTCAGTTACTTTTTTGAAGAAGTAAGTAGTAACTATAATTGAATTACTTTTTCAAAGTAACTTGCCCAACACTGGTCCCTATTAAACAAAACAAAACAAATCTCCTGTCGCCCCTGTGGGCGGTCTTTAACCTTCAAACTGAGGTCCTCTACCAGAGGTGTGGGAGTTTCAGCTTCCTGCGCAGTATCTTAGCTGTTCTTAGCACTGTGCTCTTCTGGACAGAGATCTCTGATGTTCCTCTATCTCCTCCTTTGACCAGGTTATTATCCCTGCATGGGATCTGATCACAGGCAGGGCATAGGTGTTAACTGCCTGGATCTTGTTCTTCCCATTCAGCTGAGTTGTCCAGACTTGCCTGACTGCCTGGAGCTATTTAGTGGCTGCAGCTTTCCTGGCCACCTGTTCAGTGAGCCTTTGTGCTCTATGGATGTGGGAAGATCAACCAGGATAGAATTATTTTTAAGATTAAAGTCAGCCAACAACTTTGTTTTGAACCTTACGTCTAAGAGGACCCAAACAATGTCAGCCAAAGCTCTGTCACAGCATGACAGAGCTGCCAAATTTCATCACTGTAAAATTCATTTTTTTTCTGACTGAAATGACTAACTGAAGAGGGGGAGCTGTGAGTCAAGCCCTGATCCCTCCAACTAATCACTATCCTATTTACCAGTACTACACCTGTACAGTCCACAAGTAACACAGACTACAAAATTCTGATAACTGCATCTACACTATGTGGACATATTTCAAGAGATGTTTGGCCATGGAAACCCATGCCCTGAAGCTGCTGGCGCACAGATGTCAGTGCCACAGTAGGTTTGGAGCTCTGCAGTTACTGAGTTAGCAGTGTTGGCAACATTTATGCACTATGCACAAATTAGTGACCTAATTCTGTAACGTTACCTGTTCTGCCACTTTGTAAATGGACTGATTTTTACATAGCGCTTTTCTACTCTCCCAGAGTACTCAAAGCACTGTATACAACATGACTCATTCACACAAGTACTTCTAAACTCAAGTGCAAACTAATAAACATTCACACTCTGATGAACGCATCGGAGGGCAACTTGGGGTTAGTATCTTGCCCAAGGATATATGACATGCAGACTGGGGAAGCCAAGGATCAAACCACCAACCTTCCAATCAGTAGCTGATCCGCTCTTCCACCTGAGCCACAGCCACCCCTGAACTCAGGCACTCAAAGAGTCTTTGATTCTTTAACTCTCCCAATATGCAGTGAAACCATTTACTGTTGATCGTGGGATATTTAGGTGTGCAAATTCACAACCTGACTTGTTGCAATAATGCCATCTCACTACACTCCCACATTCAAACATTTGGGAAATACTGACCCATTCAAACAAATGTTTGTAAAGGCAGGAGGCATGGCTAAGTGCCTGATTTTATACAACTGTGGCATTAGGACTGAAAACATCTGAATTCAAAGACTAAGATCTCTGACCCAGTATTTATTTATTTATTTATTTTTTGCATATGGCATACCTTGCCATTGTGCAGAAAGCTAGTCAAATAACGTTCACTTAATATTCTGAAGATTCACTAAGTTAAACAACCTCCACACATTTAACTTGTTTGTTTTTATTTTATCTAGCACAAGGGATAGTAACGTTTCTGCATATGCAGAAAATGTGCATGCAGAAAATTTTGTTCACTGTTGCCTGTGCACATGTACATCTCTTTCTTGAAGCAGTGCATCGTGGCCAGGTGGACCATCTTGTAGCTTGCAGTGAAGATAATAAACCATCAGCACTTGACTACACCACTATTGATCTGCCTCAAAACCCAGCTATTAAGCATCGTCATGAACAGTCAATTCACATCCCTGCAGGTTTCTGCAGCCCCCACTGTGCAAAGCTCTTAAAAACACTCCCCTCTTGTCTGTACTATCTGATGCATTAAAGAATTTTTATTCTCTTCAAAGACTGTTTCATTGTCAGCCTCCTACACAAAGGTTGGAGAACACAGCGCACCATCCTCTTGCAGGCTGTCTATTAAACACCTAAGGAACTGAGAGGTATCAAATGCATGCTGATACGATCCACTTATGGCAAAGCCCTTTGAACTAATACTGCGTCACAGGCATTAGGACACAAAGTACAACAATATATAATACAGAGTATGAACATGAAGTAAATAGAAAGCATGTTGGCAAGGTCCAAACAAATGAACATTTTTAACTAAATGAATGCAAAGCTGAAGCAGCACACAGCTCTGCAACCTTCAGTTAATGTTTGAATGGTTATAACAAACAGTAATGATCTTACATACTAAGAAATCTGATTATCCAAAAGATAATAATAGATCTCTGCATCTAATGTGATGTATAAACTGTTTTGATGATGGAGAAAACTACAAAGTACCGCTCAGATGGTTGGTGAATGTTTTATTGTTCAAGCATCTGAGTGACGACTTGTAATAGGTCTGGAAAGAAAACTACATATGCAAAAAAATGTAAGCACAATACTACCCTAATTGTTTATCACAACACATGATCACATGGCTTTGGGGGCTCGAGGCAAAGCTCTCCATTTACCTGATTACTTCTTGTTCCGGACCTCACCTCATGCCACTGTCACCAATCAGAGATCACGAGAGTTTGTAAAACTCAGTAATCCACACTGATCCACAGTGTCCCTTTGTTGACACTACTTGCTAGTTTGAATACCAGTTAAACAAGCCATGTTAAATGGTACAGAGAATTCATCTGTTTGATGGCAGAGACCTCAGGATGGACCAAAGACACAGAGGGCTGTGAGAGAAAATGTAAAATACACCATTTACACCTTCATTTCATAAAAGATGTTGAACAAAATTAAAAAGAAAAATGATCATGAAACAAACCAAAGTGAGAGAAAACAACAAGAACACAGTGAAAAATAAGCTCATGAGAACACATAGAAAGATGTGTTATAGGCTACTGGGATGCTCTGCCTCCCTTGCATTTTTTATTAGCTGGCTCGGTCCAGAGATTGTGTCAGGGTTTAGGGAAATCTCTAGTATTTCCCCAGCAGTAGTTAAATGTGATCCATTACAATATGAAAGAGTCACAAAATCAGAATGTGGTGTCAGAAAAATAACACAATCAGCATAATATGGGCGATTATTCAGATTTTGGCTCTAGTGTCTACACACACCATTTTTAGTGCATTTTACATAGAAGCTAGTGAGCAATGAAGAATTTCAGCAGCAGCTATAATCATGTGAAACACTGCATATCGGCAGAAGGCTCACATGTGTTTCAGCTAAGTGCAAAGTCTGATAAAGTTCCACTGGCAAAGTTTCCTTTCAGGATGGTGCTTGTGCTCATTGTCTCTCAGCTCTCTACGGTGTGTTTGCTCCCTTTTGATTTAGCTCCTCAGACTTTACCTTCAAGTGAGATGACTCATGTTCATAACAAAGCACATCATGTGTTGTACTGTGCCTTCTATTTTGTTAGGAATAACTCGGGTGGAGCCAGGTAGCAGATCACAACGACACGTTTGAAGTAATGAAACCGATTTTTTTTTTTTTTGTACTGTGAAAGAATATTGAAACAATTGGATACTGGGAACGTGGGGTCAGCTGGCAGAGACAGTCAAGCACTCTATGGGGGAAGGAGAGAAAGTAGTGGTTAGGGCACGGTGAGAGGGAAGACGGGGTTATGTGAGGAATAGGGCTGGAGAGCGTACTTGTCACACGCTTATTTATAGGCTCGGACAGGAGCGCGTGGAGCTGGTGGCTGAGGCGGCGCAGGTGGACCTGGTGATGGATATCCAGAGGGAGACGAACTCAGAAAGGCAAACTGATGAGCGTGGAAGGGGTCCTCAGGCTGTTTGGTGGCCAGGGAAAACGAGGCAAGCTGGAGGAAGGGAGACAGGCAAAAACGGTCCCATAAATACTTTGACGGTGGTAGAATCGGACACTAAGCACAACTGACATATTACTACCTGTGGGTGAGACAACACTTTGACACCAGACGGCTGATGATGCCTGATGCTCCACAGGTGTGTCGGGGAGTCTCGAGGATCACAGCCCAAAAAAGGGAAACACATCTCAGGTCCTAATATACTGAGCTTTTTGAGTTCTCTGAAACACAGTGGACCTACAGTGAAAATGAGCCTCACCCAGTAAACCAGCAGGTAGATGAATGTGCAGGGTGATTCAGTCAGCAGCAGCTCGTTTGGATGCAGGACCATAACCAGTTAGCCTAATAGATTTTCTAAAAAGTCAGACTCGGATTAATGTGTCTCATGTGGAAAGCATACACATTTGCAATGCTGTCCTGTTTATCCTGATACAGAAGTGTGTGCGATGGAGGTGACATGCAAAACAAAATCCATACAGACACAAACGCCTATTCAAGGAAATGCACGGCTTAAATGAAGGTTAGCTGTGTACACTGTAGAGACGTTATTCACAGGAATTTTGAGGTTGTGTTGACGGTGCATTCATACACCAACCAGTGACAATGTTATTGGTGTCAGCAGTGCGAACTTTAATATTCAGTATGAATATTAAATTCCTTTTTTAAATTCAATGCAATGTACAGAAAATATATCTGATCAAAACATAACAAAACATGCACCTTTGACTCACTGTGTCAGCAGCATCTTTTTCTTCTGCCTAAACAAGACTAGTTACAGCAGCTTCATCTGCTATCAGCCCAGAATCTCATGAATGTGACATTCCAAACAGTCCAAAGGCACTGGTGCACTAATGACTATGTAGAAAAACCACTTGACTTTTTGGAGTCCCCTGAAAAGTCTCAAATCCCATGCACACGTGTAAGAGCATGTGCAGGTTGTGTACAACAACTAAGGCGTCATTTAGAGTTTTTAATCTTTTCATTGAAATAGAAAAACAAGCTGTGTAAAAACTGATAAGACAATGTTACGCTCATTTGATTTCATGCAATGCTTCAAAGCAAAAAAAACGAGTGTTTTAGGTCAGGAAACTTTCACCAGGATACTTTTCCCACTCCGCTGTCAGATAAACATTCTTCTTGTCTTCTTGTTATTTAGGTAGAGGATTTTTGCGGTGGTAAAGCTGTTCGGCTGCTTTGTGGTGTAATATCAGTCAAGGCTGGAAACTAAATTCAGCAATAATCAACTTGACAGCTGTCTCCTTATTGTACCTGGTAAAATTTGAAGCATACATTTGAGGCTGTATGCTTCAGTTGTGTGGCTAGAAGTCAGTTTTGAGCATGAAGTCTGTCTCTGGCTGATTGTCTTTGCAGTGCAGTTTGCAGTTTCGATTTGAAGAATATTCTAGATATTTCTTTGGGCTTTTACATTGATCTCGTATTCTTTGTTTTCCTCTCCACCTCCCTCTGCCTCAGTCTTCACTAGGTTTTCTCTTTTATTAAGCGCCTTGAGGAGACTATATAAACAAAACTGAATTAAACTGAATTGAATTATTAAAGTACCTCAAGACCCGTTGTTTCAACTTACTTTTGATTGCTGTTCTATTGTTTTATCTCAGTAAAAAAACTATTTTTATACCGTGTTTGTTTTTTCTTCCACTGTGTTGTGTTTGCCACTCTAGAAAATTGCTGCATCAATAAAACTCATTTAATTCTTTGCCAGAAAGTAACAAGGAGCTAAATGTTAAGGTAGCGCAGTATCAGCAGCAGGGAGCGGTGCTGTTAAACATTCCCAAAGGGCATTTAGAGTATCATTCAGGTCAGGATGCAGTAACCAGGTACTGATTGTGTTCCTGAGGTAGGAGATATAATGTTTCATTTGAGTCACATACAGAAGACCCTTCCATGAACAAATGTACTGTACATTTGTAACCTGTAACCTGACTACAGAGAACCTGAAATATTAGATATATGTAATATAAGTGTTTTCATTTTTTTAAAACTTGCAAAATGAAGGTTCAAATGATCAGTTATCATTCATATGCAATAAGAAACTATGAAAGCAGTACATACAGTGACTTTACAGTCTTCTTCTAACATGCCTCATTCACTCATTCATTCATTCATTCATTCATAGATAAACAGTGTGAAAAGAAAGACAGCTTGTCTCTGGGTAATTCATGGATTTGAGCCCAACTACAAATCCCTAAAGCAGGAAAATCGTCTTCACTGCATCGTTACCTTTGGAGGGCACTGTATGTACGAGGGAACAGTGACAGAACTGATTAGCCTCCATATTCACCACAGTTACTATTTCAGTGTCACTAACCACACATGCCTCACTCTGGTTTGGTTTTGTTATGGTTCACAACAAGACTAAAAAGCTGCACATGCATAAGCTGAGGCAGTCTGAAACTATTTGCACTTATTTATTCGCACATGGAAATAAAAATACAAATAAAATAAAATGATCTTTACTAAAAAAAACAAATGCAGTCTCTGTTGCTTGAAACTCATCCTCGGTTTTAACACTGTTACAGCAGAAGGAAGGGTTGGATGAAACTCAGTGTAGAGCCCATGAACACCAAGAACATCTGGTCTGTCAGAGCACACAAAGTCTATGTTAAAAGGTTACTGTCACTTTTATAGCAAACAAGAAGAAGAAAAACCATAGCAGTGATAAAGTCCAGCCATGTCTGAGATGAAGAGAGTTTTTAGTTGCTGCCTGAACCAGAGCAAAGGCTGCAAACTGCTGTAGTGGGATCTGAACCACAGCAGATGCTGATGTGTTTGACTTTGCTCACAGTTTGACAATCATGAGTCAGCATTCCAGCCGATCTGTACATTACTATGGAGTAATACCATATATGTATATTTATATTTCAGAGAGCATGCGCGTATTTCCAGGGTAATATCAGCAGCCACACTGTTTTTTTTCCCTCTTGATTGCTGAACTATGTGTTCACCTTCCTCTCTACACACATCCACACACACTCGCTCTCCAGGTCAAAACCATGAAAGGCATCCGCAGCCTGCAGCAGTTTGGAAGAGCTCCCATATACTCAGCTCTGACAGCAGAATTAGGTCAGAGCGTGCATGTGGCAACAGGGAGATGCAGATGTATGTGCACATGAGTCAATACAGCAGTGCAGAAACACAAAAACAAAAATCATGAAAGAGACTTGATCAAAACTCTTGGCCCTCGGGGTTTTCTGTTACACAGAAAGGCAAGATTCTAATAAAAATGAAACAGCTTTCTTTTGATTCAGAAATAAAGCAAACCTTCACAATAGTTTGTTTTCTCTGAACATGCGAATGTTATGCTTCTTTGCATTTAATTCTGTTTTTATCTGCATGCAGTTGCTGACTTCAGAGATGACAGGAGACACATTCAGACTAATTAGATGGATGTTGTGTGCTGGCATTTGAACCGGCTCTTCATGATTTCGTTTGGCTGAACATGCAAAGGTTGAAAGTGTTCATTCAGAGGCCCAGCGCTCTCAGTCTACACTGACAGACTTCAGTCTTTGCTTTCAGGTTTCTCTGCTTTTAATGGTTTTACACTCCTTATACAATATAAAGCACCTTGAGGCGACTGACATTGTGACTTGGTGCTATATAAATAAAACTGAATTAAACTTAGAGCTGACCTGGACCTTTAGTAACTATGTGTGGCTTTTTATGTATCCAAGCAGTAATTGCTGCATATTTGTAGTGTTTCTTCAAGATTTGAAGGTACAATATCAGGATGCAGCCCTTGTGAGCCAACGTAGATCCATCTACTATTGAATTCTAAGAATATAACATTCCAATTTCTGGAGAAGTGATCCTGAAGAACATCACAGAAAGCTGGTTTTGTTGGACAGACCTGGCCTGTGGAGGCTGGAATAAAATAGGAGGCTTGCATCAGGGATGAGGAGCAGTCCAACACTGATGAACACAAAACAAAACAGTGTACCCCAGTGGTGAGACACGGTCCAAGCAGGAGCCTGATGATTATATGGCAGCCTTTTGTCTGGGATTATAGATTAATGAACTAAATACACAGCTGTATTATCATTACATCAATGCTGTAAAAATGACAACTATTTAATAAAATATTTCCACACTTGCCCTACAGCTTATACTCCAGAACTGATATTTACTTGGGCCGTTTCTCAGTTCTCAAGTACGCGAGTACGTACTCGCGTTCTCGGTGAGTACGTACCCGCCGAGAACGCGAGCACGGACTCGCGATATGTACAATTGGAAGACCTGCGTATGTGATGATGTCACAGGTCCGGAGTTTTTACTGCCGTCCCCTCCTAATTTAACTGTGAGTAACATGTTATGAAGCTTAACTTTAATCACAGCCAAACCGGTTTACTCAGGAACAAATAAAACACTGAAATAAACCAAACATTAACATTTAGAAGTGATCTAAGTGACTTATATATCATTTTTAACCTCAGTAGTGAAACCTCTATTAATAAAAATAGTGTACATGTACATACGTGTACATACCTTAATAAAAACAAGCAGGTGAGATGTTAGAACGCTTTTATTTCTATTCTAGTGGACACTCAATACTATAGACAGCTGCTGGGGTTTCTTTAACCTGAGTAGTGAGAAGTCCGCGAGCGGGGGGGGGGGGGGGGGTGAAAACGATGTGCCGGGAGTCCGCTGTTGAGTTTTGGACGAAATGCATTCTGGGATATATAGCTGTCCCAAGTCCACACCGATGCATGCTCGATAAAACGGGCGGAGCGAGAACACATCCGGGACTTTTTCGCGTTCTCGGCTTGATGCGTACTTCGAATTGGAACAGTACTTGGTCTCCGACTGATGACGTATCACGAGTACACGAGAACGCAAGTACGCACAAGTACGCATATTGAGAAACGCCCACTGTGTTTGCTACCTGGAACCTTTAAAAAGTGCCCAGGATGCTTGGGGACTCTTTCGGTCTGAACACGCTTTAGAGGTCAACACAGGCCTCCTGCTCAAACATTTTTGATTATCCAAAATGAAATTTTGGTCAAAGCTTCAAAATATAGAGCTATTGCTCTGAAATTTTAGCTTTATAAATCAAATATTTAAAACTGGTGCCCCCACCCATTTCTAGGCCTTTGCTTCACACATTGAAGTCTGATGTTTGACCATGAATATCTCAAAAACTCTTAAAGATGAAAGCCTGAAATTTTCACTTGCCTTTCTTACCATCAGAATGAATCCAGATCTGTAATTTGGGACCTACATGTCAAAAATATCTGAGTGTTAGCTAGCTAATCTATAAAAAAGGGGCAATTTCTGAATGGTACATACTTGTATTTCACAATAATGCAAAAATAAAGCAGTTCCAGGAAGAGACAACCAGGAACTGGTTCTAACTGCCTGCTTTAATAGCCCAGACTGTGAATGTACCATAAAGGCTACTTAGTTTCAGTTTTGTAGAACATTTGTTTGATTCTTGTTCAGAATTATGAGTTAGTTGCACATCTTCACTGACACTGTTGTTTGTACTGAACACATCGGACAGCCCACCACTCTTCACCGTTTGACTCTTAGATTTGGTGAAACTATAACAGAATTTAGTTTTCTTGAATATTTCAGACCTTTATTGGATGTGAAGTAAATCTTAAACTTCTGTGTAGCTTTGTGAATATGTTTGAAGATCATTGAAGACAGGGAAATGTAAGGCCTTTTGATATTTGTTCATTTGCCCACCAAATCTGGTTGTCTTGGTGAGCTTTGCACAAAATTAATTTAGCACAGATTTAGCTGTCAAAACATTTTGACTGTGTATCTCAGAGCAGAGAGAACTAAAATAGATACTTTGTGTTTTTTACTGAAGGGCAGCGTGAGGAGAGGAGGAGAACATTAACGCCTAACTGCTGGAGCAGAAACAATGTGACAAAATGTTTTTCAGCTGTTACACCACTGCCTACATTTGCAGTGTAAACTGCAGAAGCTTCATGTTGCACCTACCCATAGTTATGATGTCACTGATCCCTTCTCCCAACACTTTCTTTCATTTCTTGGTCTGGATGCCGTGAACACCTTAAATGGCAATGTCTCGGTGGTTCTGCTTCCAAACCCCGACAGGAGACTGAATTTATCATACGTCTGTGATGATTTAATTAAAAATGTGATGACATAAGACATCTGCAAAACAATACCAAATACTGTCAAACTAATCAAACTAATACTGTTCAAAGTACAAATACTTGGACTCTCTCCCCCAATCAGTCTGGTTTGAAACAGCAACATAGCACTGGCACAGCTTCAACGAAAGTTTTAATTGACGTTGTGGAAGCTTTGGATGCCAAGGACTACTGTGTGGCACATTTTGTACATTTGTCAAAAGTATTTGACACTGTAGATCATAACCTGTTATATCACAGATCTTTCCCTACAGACCAAGCTATTTACTGGTTTTCAAATGATCTTTCTGATCATAAGCAGTTTGTTAAACTCCATGATTGTTCTTCTTGTTATCTAAATGTCATCAAAGGTGTGCCTCAAGACTCTTTATTAGGGCCAACACTTTTTGCGATTTAGATTATTAATTTACAGCAGAATCTCTCCAGCTCTACATGTCAGGCTCCTGGGTCCCCTGACCCAGCATGTTTAATTCTTTATGATTTTTGTAGTATTGTTCTTGTGAGTTATATCGTTTCTAGTTTCGATCCCTTGCCCTTCGTGTCTCTCTGTGTCCCCTCTGTTCTGTGTAGTCTGTCTGCATGTTGAGTTTCCCTCTGTGTCTTTCGGTTCTTAGAGTCCTCTGTCTTATGGTTTATGTCTCTGTGTTTCTTAGTTGCTGTCTCCACTGTGCCAAGTTCGTGTCTCTGTGTCATACCTGTTTTACTTTGAAGGTCCGTGTCTTATGTGAATGTGTCCTGCTTTGCTTCCTTGTCTCGTCAGTCCTGATTTCTCCCAGCTGTGCTCTCCTTCTGTGTCTCATTCCCCTCGTTACTTCCCAGTGTATTTAAACCCTGTGTTTCTCTGAGTCAGTGTTGCGTCATCCCTCATGCTGTGTGTGATTCTCCCCGTGTCTCCTGGTATGCGTTATGATTAGTTTTTCCCAGTTTAGTTTTGCATTGCTTGTGTTCTGTTCTCCAGCAATAAAGCTGTGCTTTTGAGTTCAAGTTCTGTCCCCGTGAGTTTGCGTTTGGGTCCAATCCCTGCCTGCCACACAGCGAAACATGACACTACACCTTTGACACAGTTGTTTACTGTCTCACAAACTCGACTGCCCTGGTGATTTAATGATTGTACAGATTGCAGATTGCATTTGACATTATTCAGTCACATTTGTTCCACCTCAAACTGGTACTTAATGCTGACAAAATGAAGGGTATGTGGTTTTCTCCCTACTAATATGCACAGGGTTCCCCAACTGACTTTGTGTCTTGTTATAAATACCTAGGTAAAAATGGTAAATGGTAAATGGCCTGTATTTATATAGCGCCTCTATGGTCCCTAAGGACCCCAAAGCGCTTTACATATCCAGTCATTCACACACACATTCACACACTGGTGATGGCAAGCTACGTTGTAGCCACAGCCGCCCTGGGGCGCACTGACAGAGGCGAGGCTGCCGGACACTGGCGCCACCGGGCCCTCTGACCACCACCAGTAGGCAACGGGTGAAGTGTCTTGCCCAAGGACACAACGACCGAGACTGTCCAAGCCGGGGCTCGAACCGGCAACCTTCCGATTACAAGGCGAACTCCCAACTCTTGAGCCACAATCGCCCCAGGTAGATTAAAACTAGGGCTATAGAAACAAATCATAACATTTAATGTGAACAAACGACTTGTTGCTGCTATGATTATGGTGACATTATTTATATGAACACTCGTGTTAGCCCTTTACAGATGCTGGACGATGTTTTTTTTTTTGTTTGTTTGTTTGTCTTTTTTTTTTTTCGCCTGTCCCGTTTGGTTCTTTTGCCATCTGAATAATACATATATCAATCACCTGTTGAGAAAGAAAAGAGAAAACAAGCAAAAAAGAGCAATATAATAAACAACATCATCGTGATAATCTATGTGAAAATAACAGTAAATACTAAATATTAAACATTATTGTGCAGCATGTAGGATCAACAGCTCACAGTGTGCTTTGAGGTAGCAGCCAAAAAAGGTGTAGTTTGTGTCTGTGACCACCCGTGTGTACACCTGTGAGCATGAGCGCGCTTGTATTTTAAAGGTTCCTTCATGTAATGATCTGCTAGAGCAGAGATTTCCAAAGTGTGGGGCCCGCCCCCTAGGGGGGGCGCAGAGCCATTGCAGGGGGGGGCGCGGTATGAAAAGAAAAGAAAGAAAGCTTGGACACTGCTAGCATAATGGACAGGTTTTTGATGGGGCTCCCACACAAACGCAAAGCAGAAGCTGAAGCATCACCAAATATGTTTCCAAACCAACTTCCTTCAAGCCAAAGACTAGAAAATATGGTGAAGCATATCTTCCCTTTGGCTTCACCTGCACAAGTGCCAAGGTAGGTCTCCGCTGCATAATTGGTTTTCCCTTCGTCGGGAGCAGCGCTGGGCTCTCCAAATCACGGACAAACAGTATCCTACAGTTGTTTATGTTTTTGAACCTATTTTGCACAGAGAGGCATATTTTGAAAATTGTATTGACAGCAATGTTGAACATTATTACACAGGAAAAAAAAACTACACGCAAAATAATTACACCGTGACGCCTCTGCCTTTTTAAACGGAGGGACAGTAACTGTGTGTGTATATAAAACATGAAGATAGTAAGATTAACAGTATTTTGTCTCTATCTGCCATTCTGCAATTTATTTCATGTGAACAATAACGTGGCTCACAGAGTGACGTGAAAAAAGGCACATACCTTTGTCGTTGCGTGACGAACTCCATATTCCTCGTCCACACGTAAACGCAAAAACAGAGTTTTTGAAAATCTCCAACCTGACAGGAGTTTTAAAAAATCTCAGTTTCCGGTGATTCGAAACGCCGTTTACGTACGGATGAAAGGCCCAAACACATAGAAAAAGCTGTGTTTTCAAAAATACCCATGTAGGTTTGGATGTAGCGTAAAGGAGTTAGTAGTGTATTTTATTACTAGCTGTAATTTATTGTACAGGGTGGGCCATTTATATGGATACACCGTGATAAAATGGGAATGGTTGGTGATATTAAAGTCCTGTTTGTGGCACATTAGTATATGTGAGGGGGCAAACTCCTCAAGATGGGTGGTGACCACGGTGGCCATTTAGAAGTCGGCCATTTTGGATACAACGTTTGTTTTTTCAATAGGAAGAGGGCCATGTGACACATCAAACTTATTGGTAATGTCACAAGAAAAACAATGGTGTGCTTGGTTTCAACGTAACTTTATTCTTTCATGAGTTATTTACAAGTTTCTAACCACTTATAAAATGTGTTCAATGTGCTGTCCATTGTGTTGGATTGTCAATGCAACCCTCTTCTCCCACTCTTCACACACTGATAGCAACACCGCAAGAGAAATGCCAGCACAGGCATCCAGTATCCGTAGTTTCAGGTGCTGCACATCTCGTCTCTTCACATCATAGACAATTGCCTTCAGATGACCCCAAAGATAAAAGTCTAAGGGGGTCAGATCGGGAGACCTTGGGGGCCATTCAACTGGCCCACGACGACCAATCCACTTTCCAGGAAACTGTTCATCTAGGAACGCTCGGACCTGGCACCCATAATGTGGTGGTGCACCATCTTGCTGGAAAAACTCAGGGAACGTGCCAGCTTCAGTGCATAAAGAGGGAAACACATCATCATGTAGCAATTTCAAATATCCAGTGGCCTTGAGGTTTCCATTGATGAAGAATGGACCCACTATCGTTGTACCCCATATACCACACCAAACCATCACTTTTGTTGTTCCAACAGTCTTGGAGGGATCCATCCAATGTGGGTTAGTGTCAGACCAATAGCGGTGGTTTTGTTTGTTAACTTCACCATTCACATAAAAGTTTGCCTCATCACTGAACAAAATCTTCTGCGTGAACTGAGGGTCCTGTTCCAATTTTTGTTTTGCCCATTCTGCAAATTCTGTACGCCGATCTGGGTCATCCTCGTTGAGATGCTGCAGTAGCTGGAGTTTGTAAGGGTGCCATTTGTGAGTAGCTAATATCCGCCGAAGGGATGTTCGACTAATGCCACTCTCCAGTGACATGCGGCGAGTGCTACGCTGTGGGCTCTTGCTGAATGAAGCTAGGACAGCCACTGATGTTCCTTCATTAGTGACAGTTTTCTTGCGTCCACATTTTGGCAAATCCAACACTGAACCAGTTTCACGAAACTTAGCAAGCAGTTTGCTAACTGTAGCATGGGAGATGGGTGGTCTCGTAGGGTGTCTTGCATTGAAATCTGCTGCAGTGACCCGGTTACTGCGTTCACCAGATATCAACACAATTTCGATCCGCTCCTCACGTGTTAACCTCTTCGACATGTCAATGGCTGTGAACAAAGAGAAACTTGTAAATAACTCATGAAAGAATAACGTTACGTTGAAACCAAGCACACCATTGTTTTTCTTGTGACATTACCAATAAGTTTGATGTGTCACATGGCCCTCTTCCTATTGAAAAAACAAAAGTTGTATCCAAGATGGCCGACTTCTAAATGGCCACCATGGTCACCGCCCATCTTGAGGAGTTTGCCCCCTCACATATACTAATGTGCCACAAACAGGACTTTAATATCACCAACCATTCCCATTTTATCACGGTGTATCCATGTAAATGGCCCACCCTGTAGTTTACTTGTATTTGCTTAATTGTTTAATAAATGTTTGAAAACCGCAGTGGAGTTTGAAAACAAAATATGTGTGTGTGTGGTTTGAGGATGTGTTTGTACAGGGGGGCGGGGGTGTTTAGGTGGTGGGGGGGCACGAACATTTTTCTTGTAAAACAAAGGGGGCCTAGCAAAAAAAGTTTGGGAACCACTGTGCTAGAGGGTGTGGGGGGCCACAGCCCCGTCCCCCAGGGCATGAAGCAGGTATGGAGGAGATCCAGGCTCCAGACATCCAGAGGCCCCCAGAACACAAGAGACCAAGGAAGACCAACAGAGGGGCAGCCGCGTCACTATCCCAGAAAGAGCTGAGGAGAGTCCCAGATGAGGGGTCACTCAGCAGCCGCAGAGCAGAAGCCAGGGGGGTTGCAGTGACGTGCCCGTGAGCTCCGCCGGCAGCCAGCTGTGCCAGAGTGAACGAGCTCCAGGCCGAGAGGCTGAGGGCACCCCACCCCCGAAGGGGCCCGAGCGAGCCCCAGGCTCCAGGCCCCGATAAGCAGCCACCATGAGCCGGTGCGTACCTGGACGCCCATCCCCGGACACAAAGAACCACCAATTCACCGATGTCTGAGGGCGTCTGCCACCGGCAGGGGGAGTGGTGGGGGGAGATGCTGGATGGTGTTTATCATGGAGCACTGAGATTCATCACAGGATGTAAAACTCTTATACACCATTGTACTTTACATTCTGTGTCCACATGCAGACTATTGCATTGGTATATTTTCATTTATAAATCAGTCACTGGTTTACTCCCAGTGTATCTAACTTCTTATATGTCACCTAAACAGAGTAACTACAGCCTCTGCTCACAAGGGTTCATTACATCCACTGTTCCTTCAGCACTTACAGAACTTGGGGAAAAAGGCATAAAAAAGATTTGAAGAATCAATGCTTTTTTGTTTCTGATGACAAAATGAAGTTATTTCGGTGAAATATTTGAGTATTTCTTACAAGTGTGTGAGCTTTGATTGCTTAAAGCAGTTTTTGCGATCAGCTAACACTTTTCTCACATAGAGGAGATGGTGATGATCACCCGAAGTAATTAAAGGCCAAAATGAGATCAGAAACATTCAGGTCAAGACCAAACGTCTCAAAGGCAATTTTAAATGTGTTTTTCAGAATAAAATTCCCGCACTAAATAACAGTTTATCAAACACTGCAGCTTCATGAAGAGCTCACCTTCAGTGTTAGCAGTGCATTTCTGAACTATTGATATGATATAATAAACCTCGATCAGAAGCATGTGAAGGAGCCAGTGAGCATTTAGTCAATGACTGAGAGGCCAGTTTGGCATGTTTAGCTATTTTACATTGACTAAAATCATATTAGCCATAATAACTCCAGATTAAAACTGTACCAATGTATTGTGAGTAAGCTCTGCAACCTCCATCCACCAATGAATGTAATGACAATTTGTTTATCCACAGACATACAGGTCATACCACATCATTATGCACCAAGGACCCGACACATACACAGGCAGCTTAGCAGGGTGAGTGTACATTTACTTACAATGCCTACAACACAACACCACTAATCATGCTCGCACGCTTCTTGTGTCTCCAGTTCAGTGCTGCTCAGTTCTCCTCCAGTCCCAGCAGGCTACCAAAATAGGGAGAGCATGTTTAGACATCAGTCCCAGCTGCCCTGCCAGTCTCCCTGCACTGCCCCCTGAACACACCACCCCTCCTCTGCAGAGCTACAGACCACAGCCCTGTCACAGTGGAAAACACTGGTCTCATTCTTCTTGATCATCGTGACAGCATGCCAGGTTACTGCTTTATCTGGATGAATGATTTCTCTGATTATTCATTATTTTCATTAAAAATTAAGCAATACATAAAACATATAATGGGTTTCATAAAAACTGAATGTGAGCTATGAGAAGCATTGACTACACCAGCAGTGATGCTTTGACTTACTTTAGTTCAGCAGTTCATTCAACTTTCCATTTTCTGTCACTGATCTGACTGAAGCTTGACGGGTCATTTGAAGCACTATTGTGCTACATAAGGAATATATAAATCCCTTGTTTTGTCTGAAGAAGGTCATCAATTTTGGACTTTTGTCTGTTTTTTCATGATTTTTTCTGCTGCTAAAGACTTCCCCCATGGCCTTTCATGCCACACCAGTGTAAGTAAGTAATACATTATGAAACAACAGATATTTTTTCACCATCTACCCTAGAGCTTTCCATTTTTACAGTAAGTCCACAAAACAACAAAACAAACAAACAAACAAAGAACGCACACAAAAAAATGTAAAAAATTTTCTGTGGATTAAAAAACACTTTGGTTTTATAGTTACAGGCCAGTCTGGCCAGTGAGCTACCAGATCTTTTTCTGTAATTTTAAACATGTGTGAAGGAGAAATACCGAACAACAAACGGAGACCAAGCAGAGGCTTAAAGATTGTAGCATTTTTTCATCAGTTTGTTTCTTTGAGTTTAAGAGTTGTGCTGTTTATGCTGTTTGTGATGTGCAGTTGACCATCATGCAACATAAAGTGTTTGTCATTGTATGGTGCAAGTAAAAAGTACTGTTACTTTTGTCCTGTTGGTAACATGGTTTCTTCCTTGCTGGTTTAATAGAAATTCTACATTTTCTGCTCCTTTGAGTGTCGTTACAGCGTTTCATTCGTCATCTTTCTGTAAACCACTTCCATCCTCCTAGCTCACTTTCACCCACGTTAATGTCCAGTCAGATGTGCTTATTACTCATAGAAGCAAAAACATAACTACGACTATGCACGCGTGTTCGGTCTACATCTAATTTGTTTCTGCTAGTACTCTGAGGTAAAGCAGGCTGACCTACAAAGTAACACAGTGATAACACCACACTGTGTTATCACTGTGTTGTGTGTCCACATTCTTAGACTTAAGAGCTTAAAAGCTCCTCTCCTCCTCCTGTTCCTCCACTCTCGTCCTGCTTCTTCTTTTGACTGGTCACTTTAGGATCACAGATAGCTCTATAAGAAGGCAAGCGCTCTTCAGCTCTTTAGAATTTTGACAAAATGAAGCTTTTTCGAATTAAAAGAAAAATCCTCTGTAGTTTGGCCCAGTGATTTCACATGACTCTGACAGCAGCCGAAATCACAGTCGTTCTTTTTTTCAGATTATTTTAGACAGAAGGTACTGCTGTCAGTGTAGATTACTGTTAAATGAACCATGTTTGTTGTTTGCTTATGATTTCATGCAGATATGCAGTACTTTAATATTCTTAAAAGTCATGTGTCCAATGAATCCATTTTTTACTTTGCAGCAGCTGCCAGGCTGTAAAGTCAAGTCTCCATGATCAAAAAGACAAAGACGGTTGGCCAAATATTATTGTATTTGGAAGCTTTTAATTTATATACATTGAAACCCAGGCTCATTAGGGGAAGGAGCATAACATTAACCAACCAGAGGGAGAAGTTTACAGTTAGTTTAGTTGTTTATTGTATAAGAACAAGAAAAAATAGATTCCACGTAAAAAAAAAAAAAAAAAGGACTCTAGGGTGGATGGTGGCTATTCAAACAAGCAAAAAATAAAAGCCAAAGTGAAATCTAGTTGACTGAAATTACAGACACTTGATTATGCATGTAGGTGTCAGTCACTAGCTCCTGGCTCTACCACTCAGTGTTCCACAAATACCTCAGTCTGAATTAAATAAGCACACGTCATTAACGACACTTAGCAGGTAAGGAGCTAGCAACACTCTGCAGCCCAGATCCTAAAAATGTGTCCGCAGCCAATTGTCTTTCCAACCTTTCAGAAGAGTGAGGCGCGGCACAGACTGAAGAAATACCAGCCTTCCTTTTGGTAAATGGTAAATGGACCGGTTCTTATATAGCTGAGCACTCAAAGCACTTTACACAACTTGCCTCATTCATCCATTCACACGAGCACTTTTTTCAAAGTGTCTGGTCTAATTCATGACCTACAGCTTTGAAATGAGATTCTGGACTCATCTTCTCACTGTGTGAAAAAGAACAAAAGGCACTGGTCTTCCTCCAACACCACAGTGTTTGGGATTTTCACATAGCAGTCTAAATCAGCCTTACAAGACTTCATCTGGTGTTGGGTCTACATGCAGAGGTGTCTACTCTCTTCCTCAGTGCTGGATAATTCTGTTGATCCCAGAGGACCTGATCTGTGTTGGATCAAACATGTAACACTCAGAATCAGGAAACATGCTGAACTGCATTTCTTCCCCATCATATGGATCTTGACAGGATCACAGGAAGCAACTACTTTTTTTCAGTAGTGTATTATTCAAAAGCACATTTGGTTTCCCTCCTCGTTACATGTTCTCAACACTCTCTTAGCTATTTTTCACAGTCCATCTGCTCAACACTTAGTGTGGAGGAAACAGTTCATGATGGAATTTATTGTATTTAACTTAGAGCTTTGTTAGATGTTTGGATTTCTACTTTTGTACTTCAGTTTCTAATTCTGTCCTTCTACTTATTCATTCAAGTGTTTGAAACTGGATTAAAGAAATCAAATACTGCAGTGGTGTCGATATCCACTACTTAAAGAATGTGAATGTATATAAGGATTAGTTAATCCAGGGTTGCTGTCAGTACTGTGGTTCAAACTAATGACTAAAGGCTGCAAAAATAAAGCAATGCACAGCTCTCTGTCATTGTTGTTCAAGCTCTGAGCAAAAGCGGATGCCCCACCTCAACACCATCAGCTGGGCTACATGCAAATAATAATGAGTTTGTCCTCCAGTCACTCAGTTCAAGTTTTCCAGAGCACTGATATATTGATTGGGGTTGAATGCAGACTGACAGAGGTCAACGTTCATTCACGGTGCATTGCTTTAATCCAACAGCAGCACTGCCAGTACATTTTGATTGTTATGGCTGGGCCTCCTTAACCATGAATTACTGCATAAGTGCAGGGCTGAGAGGGCAAAAAGAACCTGCAGGAGAGCTAAGGGAAAATATAGAAAACATAAAATAGAAATTAATTTTGAAAAGATGCACTTTACTGATACAACCATGAAATCAAACCATTCTGCACCTCCCAACTGATCAACAATAACAAGCCTAATTCTGCTTTTTTATTTTCATCGATTGATAAATGATTTATTTAACTGAATTGGTTTCAGCAGATAAGTATAATGAATTTGCATTTTTCTACCAAAACAAAGTTTCCAATATTAGATGTTATATCCCAGTAATTTATCTAGCACTGCCTCAGATTCTGATGAAATCACAATTCTCACCTGTCATTTCTAAAGATCTGGAAGAAATTCTTCAAAGTCTTGGATCTCTTTGCTTCAACTCATTTCCACCAAAGTATTCAAATCTGTATGTCACTGTCTCACAAACCATTTAGAAAAGATTTAGAAAACAGCTCTCTACAGTCTGGCCTTTTGTAACGACACCACCGGTGAAGAAAAATAACTTGGATTCATTAAGACTCACAGTCCAGGGTTCAGAACCAATCAGAGCACAGAAAAAGCTCTTACTAACGTCATGACCTAAGGATCATCATGGGGTCAAAACTAATGATGTCGGATGTCTCAAAACTTTTTAGAACGGCAAAGAAACAAGACAAACAAAAACAGTTCATCATACATTTCTCTGAAAATGGATGATCTCAGGAGACTTGGCATGATTAGTGACCCATCTCAAACTGACTCTGAGAAATTGATCCATACATTCATATCAAGTAGGGCAGATTATTGCCATGCTCTATTTGCAAGAGTCTCCAAATCATCAGTAGGACACAATGCCACAACCAGAATCCTTACAGGTAAATTTGACCACACCGAAGCACTGAAGGCATTTCAACAATGCAATATAGAATTACCCTGAAAATTCTTCTTTTAGTTAGCAAAGCTGTCAGTGGTTTGGCCCCCAGTAAGTAAGTAAGTAAGTAAGTAATTAAGTAAACTTTATTTATTAAGTGCTTTTCACAGACAGACAGTCACAAAGTACTGTACACAAATATTAAAATAAACAATAAAATCAATAGACATTATACACAACGTAAAAGATCAAATGTAAATAGTGTAAAAAATATCAAATATGTAGATCAACAAAAGGCTTGTTTAAACAGAAAAGTTTTTAACTGTTTTTTAAAAGAATCCACAGAGTCAAGCAAACGTAATTGTAGTGGTAAACTGTTCCACAGCCTTGGTGCCACAGACTGAAAGGCTCTGTCCCCTTTTGTCTTCAGTCGTGTACGGGGAACAACCAACAGACTCTGAGTCTGTGAGCGGAGACGACAAGCAGCAGTGTATTTTATAAGAAGCTTGGATAAATAATCTGGGGCCTGGCCATTTAGTGCTCTATATGTTAAAACAAGAATTTTAAAGCGAATTCTAAACTCTATTGACTATGTGCACGTTAGCATATGCTACTTCTGGTGCGGAAACTCCTGTGGGGAGCTTTGTTTCCGGTGTCCTATTCGTGCCTTGTTTACGGTCCAAAACAAGTTAAGCAAATGAATGAATCACGCGGTGATTTACATTTCTATAGATGTCTTGGGCATTTACCCAATATATCTGTAAATGATGTTCATCGACTTGTCGATATTTTTCCCCCGCACCTCAGAGCAAAAGAGAAAAGGGATTCAAATGTTATATTTCTCAGCTGTCCCTCGTTTATCGCAGGTGTTATGTTCTAAAAATAACCAGCGATCGGTGAAGTCAAGTAGCCAGTTTTATTTTTTGACGCGTGGACATCGTGGACATCGTGGACATCCAGTACTGCACTTCAGAGTCACACTGCTAGCGATCGATGCAGCGATTCTGTACTGTACAGGAGAGACGTCACGGAGGAGATCGTCTGCAGCGATCAGGACACAGGACACAATGTGATGTAAAAAAAAAAGCATGCAAACTTGCACTAAAAAAAATCTGCGAAACAGCGAGGTGAAAGGTGAACTGCGTTATAGCGAGGGACCATTGTAATTTTGAAGGTAAGTCACAACCCTTCGTAAATACTAATGTAGAGAAACCCTTACCAGCAATCGTTCATTTTTTGTGTGGCTTTTTTTCATGGTTTGTTAACATGCTGTGTAGGTGTGTTCTTGACTAGCTGATATCGACATAACGGGGAAACATCTGGTTTGACTATTGTTCACTTGTAGTTTGAATGCTGAATATTTGCCTGTTTAAATGTCTTCTGCATGCAGTAATGCAGTTCTGCTTGTGTTGAGTGATGTAAACAACTGATCGATCTAAACTCTTTAAACGTCAAAATTGACCATTAGATTTTTTATGACACAACAGTGATGAGTGTTCCCACCTTCTCCTCTTTGTAACTTAACGCCATCTTTCCGTTTTCGAGTTTTGGACATAATTTTGGAGTATATCTTCGCAGCAGCGATTGACCGCAAAGTAAAGCTACCGGAAATGTACAACCCCACATCCGGTCTCAAACCAGGAAGTTAGCATTTTCTCGTGCACAGGGTCAATTGGGAGCCAATGTAAAGAATATAAGATGGGAGTGATGTGAACACGCTTGGTAGAACGAGTTAGTAGTCTGGCTGCTGCGTTTTGTATTGCCTGGAGGCGAGAGAGAGATGATTTATCCAAGCTAGTAAACAGGGAATTACAGTAATCTAAGCGTGATGCCACAAATGCATGAATTAGTTTTTGCAGTTCAGCTGAGGAAACCATATGTTGCAGTTTAGATATGTTTCTTAAATGATAGAAACAGGAACGAGACAAAGATTTTACATGTGAGTCAAGGCCCAGAGAAGAGTCAAATATTACTCCAAGATTTCGAATATTTGACTTGACAGATGGACAGAAGGAGGCAAGAACCTGACTAATTTTAGAATGTAGCTCAGGAGGCGCTATGATCATGGTCTCGGTCTTGTTAGTGTTTAGAACGAGGTAGTTGCTTGAAAGCCAATCAGAAACCTGGGTTAAGTACTGGACTAGGGTGGACAGCCTATCCAGCTGATGAGACTTAAAGGACATATGGAGCTGGATGTCATCAGCATAAAAATGATAAGACAGGTCGCTAAAAGATTGAATGATACCAGCTAAAGGAAGCATATAAAAAGAAAATAGTAATGGACCTAAAACTGAACCCTGTGGAACTCCACAGGTCAGGGCAGCAATGTCAGAGGTGAACCTGTCAGTCCTAACAGAAAAGCTCCTGTCTGATAAGTAGGAAGAAAACCAGTCTAGGGCAGAGCCAGATATACCAGCCAAAACCTAGAGTCTGTTAAGTAGGATTTTGTGGTCGATGGTGTCAAAGGCTGCACTAAGATCAAGCAAAATGACCACAGAACAATTCCCTGCGTCAGAAGCCATTAATAGATCATTATAGACTCTTAGGAGAGCGGTCTCTGTAGAGTGCTGCTTTTGAAAGCCAGACTGAAAAGGGTCAAGGATGTGTAATTTACATAACAGAGACCTCTGTAACAGAGACCGCTTGCAGTGACCAACAGACTCGACCCGCCAGGCTCAGAGTGGATGCGACCTGCTGGGCCAAAAATTCCACCCTATCAGTTGGGGGAAGACATTGAGAACTATTTATTGCGTTTTGAGCGGGTTGCCAAAACCTGGAGATGGCCAGAGAGTGAATGGGCCTGTCGTCTGGTTCCACTGCTATCGGGGAAGGCGTTGGAGGCCTACACTGCAATGGATGAAGAAAGAGCCCATCATTATGAAGGTTTAAAAGCTGCGTTGCTAACCAAATTTGACATTTCCCCTGAGACGTATCGGCAGAAGTTCCGGTCCAATACAGTTCCACCTGGGGAGAGCCCCACTGAGACCTACTATCGCCTGAAGGGCCTCTATCGGCGCTGGATTCGACCAGAGCAGCATACTAAAGAAGAGATGGGAGAAGCTATCATCTTGGAGCAGTTAATCCGGGTACTTCCAGGGGAGGTGAGGACCTGGGTGAGGGAGCATGAGCCAGCAGATGGACTGACCGCTGCTACACTGACGGTGTAGCCGGTAGAGTGCTTAAAGCATGTGCAGACCAACTAGCAGAGGTTTTCACCACCATCTTCAACCTCTCACTGCTACAGTCTGTAGTACCATCCTGCCTTAAGTCAGCCACCATCGTTCCAGTGCCCAAGAAGAACACAGTGAGCTGCTTGAATGACTATCGTCCAGTTGCTTTAACACCCATAATTGCCAAATGTTTCGAACAGCTCATCATGTCACACATTAAAGCTGCCATCCCTGCAAACCTCGATCCACACCAGTTTGCATACAGGGCAAACAGGTCGACAGAGGACGCCATAATAACAGCTCTTCACACAGCCCTCACACACCTGGACTGTAGTAACACCTATGTGAGAATGCTGTTTGTGGACTTCAGCTCTGCCTTCAATACAGTTCAACCCCACAAACTGGTTAATAAACTAAGCAACTTAGGACTCAGCAGCTCACTGTGCAGCTGGATACTGGACTTCCTGAGCAACAGACCCCAGAACGTAAGAATGGGAGAGCACACCTCCTCCACCCTCATTCTGAATGTGGGTGTCCCACAGGGGTGTGTCCTCAGTCCCCTCCTATACTCACTTTTCACCCATGACTGTTCACCTATCCACACCAGTAACACCATTATAAAATTTGCTGATGACACCACTGTCATAGGACTGATCGACAACAACAATGATTCAGCCTACAGAGAGGAGGTTCAGCATCTGAAGCAATGGTGTGACGACAACAACCTGCATCTGAACACAGCCAAGACCAAGGAGATGGTAATCGACTTCAGAAGAACAAAGCGATCTGAGCACTCTACCCTCTACATTGATGGGGAGGAGGTAGAAAGGGTAGAAAGCTTCAAGTTTCTCGGAGTCCACATCTCGGCCGACCTTACCTGGTCCACAAACATCTCCCACCAGGTAGGGAAAGCACAACAAAGGCTGTACTTCCTCAGGAAACTACGTCAGGCTCAATTACCCCAAAGACTGCTAGTAAACTTCTACCGCTCCACCATTGAGAGCCTTCTGACTTACTGCTGCACACTCTGGTTCAACTGCTGCACTGCGGAGGACAAGAGGAAACTGCAGCGGGTGGTGAGGGCAGCAGAGCGGGCAATCGGCACCTCACTAACTCCCCTCAGAGACATCTATACTGGCAGACTTCAGCAGAAAGCCAGCATCATCATTAAAGACCCCTCACACCCTGGACACTCACTTTTTTCCCCCCTTCCCTCTGGTAAACGCTACAGGTCCATCAGGTCGAAGACAAACAGACTCAACAGAAGTTTTTACCCACAGGCTGTCAAACATGCCCTACCTCCACCCTGATTGGAGGATAACTGCACTGCCAACACTCATGGACATTACACCTTATTTATAAATCGTATTTCTGTTTATACTTCAATGCAAACAACACCCCTACCTCTTTAAACTGTATTTATTATAACATTATTTAGTATAGTTCCAACAGCACCCCCCACCCCACTCAATGTGCAATATCACTGATCACACTGCACCTCTCAATGCACCTGCTAGTTAGATGGCATGTATGTGTAGGTATATAGATGTAAGTGTGTATGTGGAAATATGTGTGTGTATGCATGTACGGATGCAAATATGTATATATACATATATGTATGTATGTGCGTGTATGTTTGCAGGTGTATGTATAACTTGTACATATCTTTCTTGTGTAAATGTAAATTTGTCATTGTGTAAATACTTACGCTATTGTGTACTTCACACACATGGAGAGATGCCAAACTGCCTTTCACTGTTCTTGTAACAGTGACAATAAAAAGCTATTCTATTCTATTCTATTCTATTCTAAGCTGGTGTCACAGTACTTCAATGCGCGTAAAGGAGCCCCACCTGCACGCTCATCTGGGACACCACAGCGACCACCACTTCCATCATCGGGTCTTCTGAAGAGGGAGAGCAACCCAGAGCCACCAGAAAACCCCAGGGCCTCAAACTTACGAGCAGCGGGTAAGGACTTTCTTTGTTTCGTCTTGATGCATTCTCAATCATCCAGGAAAGTAAATCTCCAAAAGTTGAATCTGTTCATCTGGACGTAGCGTTTTGTGGGAGAAACATTTCGTCACTCATCCAAGTGACTTCTTCAGTCTCAGCTGACTGCAGGTTTCCCCAAACCTTATAAACAGTACATTTGCATAATGACTGAAACCAGCCCACTGAAGGAACAATGGGCTGTGAGGTCAGTTCCTTAATCATAATTATGCAAATTCCCATGACCATTGATCAACAATCACTGACCAAAACCCACTGATCAAAGAACACTGATCAATGGCCATGAGTACCATTCACAGAGAGTTGGGGAATGGCTGCAATCACAGCATTGTAAGATGGCGAAAGATGTACCCTTTCTGTGAGACTGTGAGATTTCCATCAGTAATGGGGGACATCTAAAAGCTGACGTGTACAGTAAACCTACACATACGGATCAGTATCTAAGGTTTGACTCTCATCATCCACTGGAGCACAAACTGGGTGTCATCAGGACGTTACAACACAGAGCGAACACCATCCCCACTGACACAGCGGCCAGGGAGGCAGAAGAACAGCACATCAAGAAGGCCCTGAGTAAATGTGGTTATCCCAGCTGGACTTTTGTCAAAGCTGGGAAGGCACCTAAAGAAAGCTCCAGCCGATCCAGGAGAGAAGGACAACCGCTGCCCAGGTGAAAACCTGTAGTGATCCCATATGTGTCAGGAGTATCGGAACAGTTGAGACGCATTTTTTCTAAACACTGGGTCTCTGTGGCTTTTAAACCCCAAAATACGCTGCGCCAAAAACTGGTCCACCCCAAGGATCGGGTCCCCCGACACAAACAGAGTAACATAGTGTACGCTGTTAAGTGCCAGGAGGATTGCCAGGATTTATACATCGGGGAAACCAAACAACCTCTAGCGAAGCGGATGGCACAACACAGAAGAGCTACCTCATCAGGCCAGGACTCTGCAGTTTATTTACACCTACAGGCCAGTGGACACTCTTTCAACGATGAGGATGTACACATCCTGGACAGGGAAGAACGCTGGTTTGAGCGCGGAGTCAAGGAGGCCATTTACGTGAAAAGGGAAAGACCATCTCTGAATCGAGGAGGGGGCCTAAGGGTACATCTTTCACCATCTTACAATGCTGTGATTGCAGCCATTCCCCAACTCTCTGTGAATGGGACTCATGGCCATTGATCAGTGTTCTTTGATCAGTGGGTTTTGGTCAGTGATTGTTGATCAATGGTCATGGGAATTTGCATAATTATGATTAAGGAACTGACCTCACAGCCCATTGTTCCTTCAGTGGGCTGGTTTTAGTCATTATGCAAATGTACTGTTTATAAGGTTTGGGGAAACCTGCAGTCAGCTGAGACTGAAGAAGTCACTTGGATGAGTGACGAAACGTTTCTCCCACAAAACGCTACGTCCAGATGAACAGATTCAACTTTTGGAGACTTTCTTTGTTATTACTGCCAGCAGCCAGGTCATAAAGCCTCGGTATGCCCTATCCGGAAGGCTAAAGTCACTGGTGCCTGCTATGCACCCCGGCTGGAGATGGAGCCCACAAGGGTCCAGCCAGTGGATGTGCAACGCTATAAAAAAGTAAAGGTAAATGGTCAGCAGGCTACTGCTTTGCTGGACACTGGTAGTTTTATGTCTTTGATTAAGCATAGGTTGGTACCAGTGAACAGTGTGGACTATAGCAGACAAGAAGAAGTTTTATGTGTGCATGGTGATAAACATCCCTACCCAAAAGTGGAGGTAACAGTGACTATTAATGAACAGCCCTACCTGTTGTCAGTTGGGGTGGTACAGAACTTGCCTGTAGAGGTTATTCTGGGGATGGACTTGCCTGTACTCATGGACTTGCTGCAAGAAAAAGAAGAACAGTGGAAAGAGACTGATGTGGGGGATGAGGGGAATGCTAAATTAAATGTGTCTGGCTCAGTGGTCACTAAAGCCCAGGCGAAGGCGGGATGCCAGCCCTTGCCAGACTTTGACAGTAGTCTGTGTGAGGGTGGCACTAATGGGCTAAGAAAATCCCGTCGCCAACGCCGCTTTGAGAAGCAGCTATGGTCAAAGGGGCCGGACACTAAGAGCATAAAATGGGATGTACCAGAAAATATCACTTTGTTGCAAAGGGAGGATGAAACATTGAAAGTTTTGTTTGCTAATGTGACTGAAGGGGGAACTGGAAAATGGGGAGGGAAAGAGAAGTTCATTGTTGACAAAAATGTGTTGTATGCAGTTGACGGTGACCACCAACAGCTTGTGATACCTTCTAGTTGTAGACCACTCATTATGCACCTAGCACATACCCTCCCCTGGGCAGGTCATCTGGGTCGCCAAAAAACCTATATGCGAGTTAGCTCACGTTTCTTTTGGCCGTCAATGTACACAGACATACAAAAATATTGCCGTACCTGCCCTACTTGCCAGAAAACTTGTCCAGCCCGCAAGTCTGACAGGGCCCTGCTACTGCCACTGCCTGTCATCTCCACCCCCTTCCGTAGAATAGCTATGGACATTGTGGGTCCTCTGGTAAAAAGTAGTCGGGGTCATCAGTACATTTTGGTGGTGTGTGATTATGCGACTCGTTTCCCAGAAGCTTTCCCTCTGCGTGCGGTCACGGCACCCAATGTTGTGCGCGCACTGGTACAGCTGTTCTCCCGGGTGGGGATACCAGATGAGATTTTGACAGACCAAGGGACTAACTTTACCTCTAGGTTGATGCAGCTCTTCCACAACCAGCTAGGCATCTCTGCCATCAGGACGTCACCCTACCATCCACAGACAGATGGGTTGGTGGAGAGGTTCAACCAAACTCTGAAGAGGATGCTGCAGAAGTTTGTGTCAGACACTGGGAAAGACTGGGACCAGTGGCTGCCCTTCCTGCTGTTTGCGTACAGAGAAGATCCCCAGGCTTCCACTGGTTTCTCACCATTCGAGCTACTCTATGGTTGGGATGTGCAGGGGCCGTTGGATCTCCTCCGGAAGGGTTGGGAGTCTCCTGCTTCTGCTTCAAATGATAAAGGAGTGGTGCAATTTGTGCTGGAAATGAGAGAACGGTTGGGAAGATACCATGAAGAGGCCGAGGTCAACCTGCGAGATGCTCAAAGAAGCCAGAAGACCTGGTATGACCAACAGGCCCGGCAACATGAATTCCAACCTGGTCAAAAGGTGTTGTTACTTCTCCCTTCAGCCAACAGTAAACTTCTGGCGAAATGGCAAGGGCCATACACAGTTCTTCGCAGAATGGGGCCAGTGACCTATGAGATTTATCATCCCGAAAAAAAGAAACCGAAGCAGACCTATCATGTGAATCTCCTGAAAGAATGGGAAGAGCGTGCCCACCAGGCCCCTGCGAAAGCTCTGATGGCAAGAGAAGTGCCAAGAGAAGGGGAGACAGAACCCGAGCAGGAATCCGATCCAATGTCTCCGGTGCTGACTCATCTTACCCCACAGCAGGCTGCTCAGCTACTCCAAATCCTTCGGGAGACGCCATCTCTGTGTTCAGGTAACCCCGGCAGGACCACCCTTGTCGAACATGTGATTCGCCTAAAGGATGGACATCCCATCCGCCAACGTCCATACCAGGTTCCACAGCACTTAGTGGATAAACTGCGACAGGAGGTGGAGAAGATGCTGGAGCTTGGGGTGATAGAGCCGTCCTGCTCAGAGTGGTGTAGCCCGGTGGTCATCATCTTCAAGAAAGATGGCTCACTACGCTCCTGCATTGATTTCCGGAAGCTTAATTCCATTTCAGAGTTTGATGCCTACCCCATGCCTCGAATCGAGGATTTGCTGGAGAAGATTGGAGCAGCCAGGTACATCACCACCCTGGATCTGTGCAAAGGTTACTGGCAAGTGCCACTGGAGGAGTCTTCTCGACCATACACCGCCTTCAGGACACCTGCCGGCCTGTTCCAGTTCACGGTGATGCCGTTTGGGCTACATGGGGCACCGGCCACCTTCCAAAGGCTGATGGACAAATTGCTACAGGGGTGTGACCCCTATAGTGCCGCCTACCTGGATGATGTAGTGATCTTCAGCAACACCTGGGAAGACTATCTGCAGCACCTGTCCGAAGTCACCGAAATAATGTGCCCGGAAAAAGTGCAGGACTTCAACAACGTCAGCATGTCCAGAAATACAGTTGTGCGACGCACTGAAGACTGTCAGCCAACATTAAACTGCAACTGTCTGATAAAGCTGTGCTTTTGATTTTTACTCCATCGCATGCGATCCGAGCACTGATGCCACAGACACCGCACAGCTGCTAATTTTTTTTGCGGGGAGTGGACGAGAGCACGAGCGCTTTAGGTGAGTAAAAATATATTCCACAGTACCCGTGTGTTAATAAGCATGCATGTGCAGGTACACATGCTTCAAATATCAATAATGCGCATCAAATCTGTCACTACCCTGCTTTTGCGCACCACTTTCTTATATGCGTTTTTCTTGTTAACACACAGAGTACACACCGCTGTGCACAGCGCACGCACACGCAAAGTCAGCTGATCTCATCTGATGCAGATCTGCTCCTTGATCAAGTGACATTTGTCTGGATTTTTGGCACGAGTGGCGTACGATCAGCACCGCAGCTGGATGGCCCCATTTACATACCCAGCGCAGCTGATACTCACCAGAATAATTTACTAAAATTATATGGACTCCTGTTATTAAGTCCAGTTCAGTCTGTTAATGTTGATAACGGTTTCAAACGAACGTTAATAGGTCTGTTGCTAAGCCTAATAACTTAAATAACAAGCTTGAAATGTCCCCGTCCCATTTTCCCCTTTATTGTTTTTTCTCTGTGCTGTAAATCTTCTGTCCAAGAAGAAATCTGAGGCTGCTGTTCTGAGAATGAGCTACCAAAGCTTTTTCTGAATAAATCAATAAAGATCCATTTATGGAAAGCTGTGATGAAGGCAGTTTTGTCTTTAATTATATTCAATCATATAACACATTTGACCACTTTTAAATGATTTTTCTAACTTTAATACGCTAAAGTTAAGGTTATATACCTAATTTCTTTTTTTTTTTTCTTTCTTTTTTTTTTTCTTTTTAACCTGTCCCGTTTGGTTCTTTTGCCATCAGAATTATTGTCTAAAGGCAAAGAAAGATGCCCAACGGATTTACTTTACCAAATGGACCATCCCAGCCTTGCCGTAATGGTCCATCTGATTCACTTTTTATTGTTTATTTTATTTTCACTTGCTGAATACGGGACAGACTTGACTGGTGGAAAGAAAGGGGAGAAAGAAAGAGGGAAAGAAAAAAAAAAGAAAAAAAAGAAGAAAAAAAAACCTGAGAAGAGGGACGGGGAAAAAGGGCAAAAAACAAAGACCAACAGAATAAGCAGACAAAAAAAAAAAAAAAAAAAAAATACATATCGATCACCTGGATCACCTGTTGAGAAAGAAAAAAGAAAGCAAGCAGAAGAAGACAAGAGTAATAAACAAGATCACAATGATCTATGGGAATATGACAGTAAATACTAAATATTAAACATTATTGTGCAGCACGTGAGATCGACAGCGCACAGTGTGCTTTGAGGTAGGAGCCAAAAAGGGTGTAGTTTGTGTGTGTACACCTGTGAGCATGAACGCGCTTGTTTTTAAAAGGTTCCTTCATGTAATGATCTGCTAGAGGGTGTGGGGGGGCCACAGCCCCGACCTCCAGGACATGAAGCAGGTATGGAGGAGATCAAAACTCCAGACATCCAGAGGCCCCCAGAACACAAGAGACCAAGGAAGACCAACAGAGGGGCAGCCGCGCCACTATCCCAGAAAGAGCTGAGGAGAGTCCCAGATGAGGGGTCACTCAGCAGCCGCGGAGCAGAAGCCAGGGGGGGTTGCAGTGACGTGCCCGTGAGCTCCGCCGGCAGCCAGCTGTGGCTGAGTGACCGAGCCCCGGGCCGAGAGGCCGAGGGCACCCCATCCCCGAAGTGGCCCGAGCGAGCCCCAGGCTCCAGGCCCCGATAAGCAGCCGCCAAGGAGTGAGCCGGTGGGTACCTGGGCGCCCACCCCCGGACACAAAGAACCACCAACGCACCGATGTCTGAGGGCGTCTGCCACCGGCAGGGGAAGTGGTGGGGGGAGATGGGCCTCCAAACCTTGGAGGGCCTGAGATGTCCCCAGAGAGGTGGGGTCTGATACCCAACCTGACATATAGACACAGACATACAGGCACACACAGATACAAACATCTATTCCCACCCTCATGCTCTCATAGGCAATTACTCCACACTCACCCAACGTGGAGACAGACATAGAGAGACACTGTACACACAATCACTCTCCCCAAGCGTACTCTAAGAACCGGGTCCGGGTACCCTTGCCCCTGGAGGGGGAAACTGCGCCCAGACCCAGGTGGTGTTACCCTTTTCCCTGCGGTGGGGAGAAGCAGACCGCCCCGACTCCGCAGCAGCAGGGAGGCCCCACATTCCAGACCCCAGTCGGACGGCCAACTCCTCCTCCTAGCCCCCCCGCTCCAGCAGGCCGCAGAGAACGGGGGTGTAGGAAGACTCCAAACCTCCCTCCACCCGCTCATATGTAGTGTTGATGTATGTGTGTTCTAAGGTGCATTTAAAACCCAGGAGGGCATGGAGCTACCTGCGAGAGCAGCAGGTAAGTGTATAGCCCCTCCTGCTAGCCCTCAATGTCTACGTGTATTTAAAATTGAGAGGTGGGCAGCGACGCCAGGGGTGAGGTGTACACCCTGATGGTGATTGGAATCCGTGTAGCGTGCCCACCCCCAAGATCCTATATGTATGTGTAATGAGAGTGTGAGTAATGTGAAAGTCTAAGTTGTGGGATAAAATTGAGGCAGAGGCAGCCAGAAGGGGACAGAGGGGGGGGATGTCTCCTCTGCACCCTGGTGACACACCCCTACCCCAAGGCCCTACATGTGTGGGTGATTGTGGTGGAGCGGGAAGAGGGAGGCAGCTGGAGATGGGGAGGGAGGAAGGGAGGGGCAAGTGACCCCTCCCTGGGGTCAGCTCCCCGCTGACCCCAGTAGGCACCCCCATACTCTGCAACCCGCCAGGGAAAGGGGGGCCCAGGCCCATCCAGACCGGGGCCCAGTGGAGCAGCGCCTCCCGGCCCCACAGAGCCCGGGACAGTCCACCTGACCCCACCACAGAGAAAACTGCACCCACCCCATCATCCACTCATCTTCCAGACTACACAAGACAATAGACGCCCAGCCTGAGATCTTCCTCCACCTCTCCTGTATCTCCTCCTCCTGCAGAGAGAGTTCCTGAAGAGAGGAAGGCTCCTGCAGGATGTGACAACCTCCCCCACCAGTTGAAGAGCCCCCCAGGTGGTTCGATGCACAGGCGGCACCCTGCGCCAGGACTGGGCCCCATACACCCACCCGCCCACAACCCCGGCAACACACCAACCAGGACCCAAGCCCCTGAGGCTTGGCCAGGGCCCCAGCCCAGAGACGGAGTGACCCCAGAACCTCACGCCCATCCCGGACCCACCCAGGGGCAGCCAGGCTACCAGGTCAGTAACCCACGTCCGTCAGCACAGACCCTCCCCTAGCCCTGCTGCACGCAGCCACGAGGAAAGCGTCACCTAAGAGCCAACAGAGCCCCTAATTGGCCATGACCGCTACCCCGGGTTGAGCCCCCCAAGGAAGATGCTCCCGGGGAACCCCCTGATGCCCTAAGCCTGTCCCTACCCCCACACCAATCACAACAGTGAAGGTGGGACCAAACTAAGACCCCCCACCCCCACTAGGTGATGGAGCTGATCAAAGGAGCCCAGAGCAATTGATCTGATGTGGTGGCAGAGGCTGTATCAAGACTAATGTAATCTAATAGATAATTTCTATATTGGTTAGAATTAAGATTATTTTTATTTTTCCAGTTCATGAGGACTGTTTTCTTGGCTATGCATAGTGCAGTGAAAACCATATGGGCTATATTCTTTTCCGGAGTGACATTATCTAAGCTGCCCAACAAACATACTAAAGGGGAAGTTGGAATGTATATATGTATATATATTACTAGAAATTATATATACCTAATTTCTAGTAAGTGGCCCAGCCCCTCCTATATTTGTATGTATGTGGCCCTCAGTGAAAAAAGTTTGGACACCCCTGGTCTAGAGGATTAGTTCCTGCTTAGTTCAAACGTTCCCTTAGACAGCGAGGTTGAAGGAACCTGAAGCTGCTCTTCAGATGTCCCGTGTGTTATGGAGGGAGTCATTGTAACAAATTTCCCACCTGTGGGACTAATAAAGGTCATCTTATCTTATCTTATGATTACCAGCAATCTTGTCCACGTTCTGTCACTGATCGTCTCCTCTGGGGTTTCGAGCTCCGTGCCAACAACAGACTGGGCCTTCCTGATGAGTTTGTTTGCGTCCTTTGCTTTGATGCCTGCATAAACACAGCGGGAACAAATCAGAGATAATGAGACAGGGGAAGGAAAGCTTACACAAGGTACGAGGACTATCAAAATAAGACAGCAAACATGACAAACAAAGAGACAGAAACCCAAACTCAAGACACACAAACTTGATGCAATAAACACATGTTCAAGTTCAAGTTCAAATTTATTTATATAGCACTTTTTAAAAGCAACAAGTGTTGACCAAAGTACTGTACAATAAAAAATTTGACATGACATGGCAGAGAGAGAGAGACCAAAGGTAACCAAACACAGGGACGCTGCAGACAGATGACAAGGCTGACTTACTGCGGAAGATACAAAAAGATAAAACAAAAAGACTAGGAGACTGGAGGGAAACGCTAAAGGGAATTAAGCAACCTAAAGTCATGTAAAATATTATGAGGTAACAACAATACAGGAATCAGAAAAACACATAAGCAGAAGGAAACTAAGCTACACCAATAGAAACTAGGAAGATAAAAACAATAATGAGTTAACAAGATTCAAAACAGAACTTGTAGTCTTTGTGTGATCAGTACAACTACAAAGAAAGCTACATAGATACCAGTCTCTTTCCATTTATGGAAGGGAAAGTCAGAGGCTCACCCCGACAAACACAGAGTAACACAGCTTGCATCCATAGTTGTTGTAGTGGTGTACCAACTGACAAACCTGCTGCAAAAACACATTATTAATTTGTGATTATATCTCTCCAGTGTGCTGTGAACGCTTCTTATTCCACAAAAACTAAATATTTTTCAGAATATTAGAAGGGAGAGGAGTTAGCTTCCTAATGGATTCCTTCACATTTCTAGATGTGATCTGACACGTCTGATTAGGGTTACATTCACAATAAATGTCTCTTTAAAACCTTTGGCCTAATAAGAAGTGTTGAGAACTATCTACATGCTGGCAATGTGATTGTTGTCCTAGTAGAAATGTACATGTGTAGTTTATAAGGGGTCTTTATAATGCAGGACCGCTGTAAGCTCAGTAAATAAAAGTCTTCTCAAGAAGAGTTAATAAATGACTGTTTTTATGTCATATTATAAGGTAACGCTGTGATTGCTTAGTTATCCCCTCGCCTGCCTCTGAGGTCTCTCTCTGGGATCAGCCATAAGCCTCCAGTTTTGCTTATTTAGTTTTTTGTTAACTGCTTATTGCATAACAGATGCTGGAACAGATAAACAGATCAACAGGATGGTCGAGAATTTCAGTAGGCAGGGAACACGCCGTTAAATTATATTTCTATTTCAAGGTCTTCCCACTCATTAGGAGCCAAGAATTCATTATCAAATCTCTCTGTGTTGCTGTGTCCTTGTGCACAGGGCGTTAGCACCAAAGCAGTGCCGCCTGTCATATAATCAGTAAAAGCACGGTGTGGAGGGCTAAACTATCGCTTTCCCACATTACGAGCTAGAGCACCCACTCGGATATTATCATTAATTATGGTTGTCTACACCATCATAAAACACTAAATGAACTCCTGAATGAAAAGACGGAATAAATGTCTCCAACAGATGTGTGCAATCAAATTAAAGTTCTAATCAAAAGGACGCATTTGTAACAAACATATAAGCATAAAACATTTCTTACTGGGCTTCATGATGCTCCCCACACAGCAGGTTATCATCTCATTCCAGTTCCTTTAAAAACGCGCTCCACACGGTCCATTTCAGGGCAAAAATAACGTGTTGCCTTTCATGTTTAACACATCAAAAGTTTCAATTTATTCTTCCTGAACAAGTTCTCTTAACCAAAGCCAATCTCTGTGTTTGAGAGGGAGGGGGAGCTCTTCTGAACTCTCACACTGTGCAAGAGATGTTGTGCAAATTCAAAAACACCCACTGCCATCTCCACTTTCTCTCATGCACAGTCACTACGGTTGCTTAAAGTGAAATACACATTTTCTCTGTAAAGTTTCCACAAACAATATGAAACACACAAAGTACATTATGTTTATCACACTGTTTAATGAACTCAAACTGCTATAACTTCAGTCTGTGATACAGTGAAATATTTTAAATGTAATCTAAGATTGTCTTGGAATATAATCTGATCCACACAATAATCCAAAAGTAATCCACAATGATTCCTAAAATAAGGACTAAGGTTATGTTTTCAAGGATAATGTCTTTGTTTGACAGGAAGGAAAGAAACATTAAGGATAAGCAGGCAGAAAGCACTCAACATTTTTAATGTGGAACATCATCCATAACGCTTTGTTGGGAACAGTAGCAGCAAACAAGAAAAACATTGTTGGTGGGCCCAACAACCACAGATCAGATCAGGTGTTATGACGCCCTGAAGTCACAAAGCAAACTGAGGAGACATAATGTAGCATGTAACTGACCTGCTGACGTCAAAGTCATCATAGGTGATCATTCCAGTCCTAATCTGTTTTGGAGAAACTGAAAATACAAACAATATTACATATTCTGACAGAATTGATTAGAGGCAGGGCTAGGGTTGGGGTCGTCACTTCATGTGACTTAATGTGCGTTACTGACCTCCTACAGCAGGTGATTCCACAACTGCTGGTCCCAATAGGAAAGTTTCCTATTATTTTATGGTTTGAATGACCTGCGACTGTCCCTGAGACAGTTAAAATAAAGTTGTTCATTTCATATGTTTCTGTGATAGATTCATGCTCAATTTAGTTCATTTATTTATAAGATCAGATGATAAAAGTGTAACATTGATTAAAAAACGTGTCTAAAATATGTGATTACAAAATATGGGTTTGTTAAATACGTAAAGTGCTGTAAGTTTGTATGAGGTAGACTTTGTAATGGTCACATGACCAGAGGTTTGCTGAGAGCACAACCATGTGGAGCTAGCATGGATACAGAGCTACAGATGCATCTACAGCCTCAACATTAATGTTATTCTGCATGTGGTCCAAGAGGCGCACACGGCATGGTTTCATGTATATTGTTTCATATGTGTTCTACATTGGTAATAAGAGGACATTTTAGTGATATCCATTGTTGTGCATTTTTTCTGTTCTGCTTGCTCAAGACTGTTTATGGACACTGACATGAGACTCTGATAAGCTCAAAAGATTTATGTTGTAAACTTTGTGTTTCTTCAGTTTTCACGATGTCTGAAGACAGAGTGAGAGCGAGAGAGAAATAAATTTCCGAAGACATCAGTATGATGCGTGGCCATTCTTTGTTGGACCCCTGTAGTTACATGACCTATCTATAAGTGCATTTAGGCTCAAAGGAGGTCAGGATCATAAAAATGGTCAAATACAGGGAGTGCAGAATTATTAGGCAAGTTGTATTTTTGAGGAATAATTTTATTATTGAACAACAACCATGTTCTCAATGAACCCAAAAAACTCATTAATATCAAAGCTGAATGTTTTTGGAAGTAGTTTTTAGTTTGTTTTTAGTTTTAGCTATTTTAGGGGGATATCCGTGTGTGCAGGTGACTATTACTGTGCATAATTATTAGCATTATTGGCAACTTAACAAAAAACAAATATATACCCATTTCAATTATTTATTTTTACCGGTGAAACCAATATAACATCTCCACATTCACAAATATACATTTCTGACATTCAAAAACAAAACAAAAACAAATCAGCGACCAATATAGCCACCTTTCTTTGCAAGGACACTCAAAAGCCTGCCATCCATGGATCCTGTCAGTGTTTTGATCTGTTCACCATCAACATTGCGTGCAGCAGCAACCACAGCCTCCCAGACACTGTTCAGAGAGGTGTACTGTTTTCCCTCCTTGTAAATCTCACATTTGATGATGGACCACAGGTTCTCAATGGGGTTCAGATCAGGTGAACAAGGAGGCCATGTCATTAGTTTTTCTTCTTTTATACCCTTTCTTGCCAGCCACGCTGTGGAGTACTTGGACGCGTGTGATGGAGCATTGTCCTGCATGAAAATCATGTTTTTCTTGAAGGATGCAGACTTCTTCCTGTACCACTGCTTGAAGAAGGTGTCTTCCAGAAACTGGCAGTAGGACTGGGAGTTGAGCTTGACTCCATCCTCAACCCGAAAAGGCCCCACAAGCTCATCTTTGACGATACCAGCCCAAACCAGTACTCCACCGCCACCTTGCTGGCGTCTGAGTCGGACTGGAGCTCTCTGCCCTTTACCAATCCAGCCACGGGCCCATCCATCTGGCCCATCAAGACTCACTCTCACTTCATCAGTCCATAAAACCTTAGAAAAATCAGTCTTGAGATATTTCTTGGCCCAGTCTTGACGTTTCAGCTTGTGTGTCTTGTTCAGTGGTGGTCGTCTTTCAGCCTTTCTTACCTTGGCCATGTCTCTGAGTTTAACTGCCATAAATGTAAATTATGTCAGTTTGTTTAATTTATTGTGTTCATGTATGTTATTTATTTCCTTTATTTATTGTTGTTCCTTTTGAGGTAGGAACTAAGTTTCATTCTGTGTTGCACACAGGCCCTTTTAAGTGACGTAAAGGGAAGCCAAAAGAGCATGTGCAAAGAAGCTAAGCTATAACTTAACTAAGTCATAAGAAGGAATAAATAAGCAGTTTTAAAGTAAAGGAAAGCTGTAAAGAAGAAGAAGAAGAAATTGGGAATTACTTTCGTTAAGTTTTTGTTCCTGAAGCGGACTCATTCCCTCACGGTTACGTGCAGCCAGCGAGGTATGTTAACTGTGTTTGTTTATCGCGTATTTGTTAACTTGAGTTTAAATGTTTATTTGTAATATTTATGTTTGGTCATTCTGTACTTTTATGTAATGACCGTTTGACGGTGGATTTTATGGTGTTTCGGAGGAGAAGTGTGACGGAGGAATAAATCCATCAGTGAATGAAGAACCGTGGTGTCGTGTATTAACTAGAGGGAGTGATAGTCAAACTCGGACCTGCCCAGACCCGCCCTATCAGCGCAAATTCGACAGCTCATCAAGACGGGAACACAGATAAGCCACTGTTTAGGACACACGGGTTCATAAGGTTTTCATGAAGAAGTCTGTAAGTCAGACTCTAAAGTTTTTGGTCTGAAAAGTGACACAAGAGTTGGAAACTATAAGGAACTGTGTATAGCCTGGCAGCCACGGTGTTTCACGTATATGAATGTGCATTTACGTAAGAGATGTAAATTCATGTTCAGTTGAATGATTATAGTTGGCTCTTAAGGGGCAGAAGTAAACTTTGTACATTTTGATAGAAACTCACAGTTTGTATTTATGGTTCAGTGTCTTTTACAAGTTCAGTGTGTGACAAGGTTATAATAAGAACTCCGTTAAGTGTACTTACTCTGTAATATTTTACATCTATGGGCTAATTTGAAGGAGAGTGACTTCATTTAGTTAAGATCATTCTTTTAGTATTTGCAAATGTTGTTGCAGCTTGCTCTTGTATGCTGCCTGTGTATATCTGTGTCTAAGTAATCAAAATGTCACATACAAGTAAAGAAGCTCAGGGTGCAGCAGCTGCTCTGGAAGAAGAGACAGAGTTAGAGCAGACAGATGAATCAAATATCGGGCAAAATATAGCACCACCTGAAGAGCCTCGTAGAAGTGAAAGAGCCCGGACATTAACAGAAAAGGGAAAGGAGTTTCAGAAAGAGCAAATCAAGGGGCTATTGCTTCGCTTTGACAGCAAATATGAACGATGGAAAGCTCTGATTAAGGTAGCTAAAAGATCTGTGTTAAAACAGGATCCTAGTGACATCCTACAAGAACACATCACCAGTATTCAAAGGGAATTATCTGAGTTGAACATTGCTTATGATGATTACCGAAGAATTGATCAACCAGGCCATGACATGCGTCGCAAGATGGATAACTGCATCTCGATCACCAAGACTGTAGTGCAAAACGCTCAATCTGAAATGCAGGGAACAGCTGAGGAGTTGATTTGGCCAGATCATAGTTCTGTATTCTCATCCTCAGCTTCCAGTGTTTCACTTCCTGCCTCTAATGGTTCTAAAGCTTCTTCTATTCACTCAAATGTATCTTCACTTAGAAGACAAGAAGCTGCTGCCGAGTATGCAGCTACACAGGCTGTGCTGCAGATTATGGCTGAACAAGAGGGCCACCAAGAGAAACTGCAAAACCTTGAAGCTGAAGAGAGGTTGATCATTGCAGACCAAGAAGCAGCCGCATTAGCTCGTCGTCTTGAAGGAGAAAGAGAAGAAACTGAACGTAGGCTAGAAAGAGAGAAAGAAGAGGCTGCTCTCTTAAAGAAACAGCAAGAAGAGAATTCTGCAAGAAGAAGGTCTGTAGAAAACCTAAAGAGAGAACTTGAACGTTTGGAGAATTTGAAAAGGCTGAATGCAGCCAAAGCAAGGCTTCAAGTGTATGATGAGAATGAGCTCAGTCCAGCCCAAGGGAATGCTCCACAGAGCCTGGATCTACATAAGGTTATGCAGCCACTCAGCCAGATGAAGCCTGAGGACCAGCACTCACAACCACCAAAGGATGCAGTGCCAACACATGTGCTTCAAGATAGCACAGGAGAGCTTGTGAAGGTCTTAGCTGAGGCTATATCAGCAAATAGGCTACCCATTCCAGAGCCCACAGTTTTTAGTGGTGATCCACTCAAGTTTAATCATTGGAAGTCATCCTTCCAAACTCTTATTGAAAAGAAAAACATTCCAAGCTCAGAGAAAATATTCTTCCTCCAGAAATATGTTGGAGGAGCAGCTAGAGAGACATTAGAAGGTTATTTTCTGATTGGTTCAGATACTGCATATGTTGCTGCATGGGAACTCCTCAATGAGCGATACGGCCAGCCTTTTATGATTGCCAAAGCCTGCCGAGACAAATTACATGCCTGGCCAAAAATAGCGTCAAGAGAGAGCACTGACTTAAAGAAATTCGTGGACTTTTTACGCAGTTGTGAATGTGCCATGGCTCACAATGAGAGTCTGCGTATTCTTGATGATGGCATTGAAAATCAAAAACTGACAGCCAAGTTGCCTGATTGGTTAAGCAGCAGATGGAACCGAAAAGCCATACAGTATCAGCTGGAGCATGGAAGGTTCCCAGATTTCAAGTATTTTGTAACTTTCCTGACATTGGAGGCTAGTATTGCTTGTAACCCTGTTACATCTTACTATGCTTTGCGGCAAGGGGAGCCGGAAAGGACAAGATCTAAACCTCAGAATGTAGTGACCTCTAAGAACCAAGCAGCAAGTGCAAGGATTTTTACAACTAACACCACTGAGAAGAACATAAGCACATGTATGTTTTGTAAGAAAACAGGACATGTCTTACACAAGTGCCGTAGACTAACTGCATGGCCAGTTGCTGACCGAGTGAAGTTCATTCAAGGTGAGAAACTGTGCTTCGGCTATTTGAGTCCTGGCCATCAATCCAAGAATTGCAGCAACCGGATGGTCTGCGACACCTGCTCAAAGCGCCACCCCACATGCTTACATGAGGATCGCTCAAAACAACAAGAAAATGACGAGACAAGTTGCAGTAAGGAAAGAAAGCCACAATCACCGCAAGACACCACTCAAGAAACCACATCCAATAGAGTTGTGCATGATGGTAACAGTGCTCAGACTTCAGCAATAGTTCCTGTTTATGCATCAATGCCAGGTGATTCAAACAAAGAAGTCCTTGTCTATGCTCTGTTAGATTCACAAAGTGACTCTTCATTCATTCTTGAAGAAGTGGCAGATGCTCTTGATGTTAATGCAGAGCCAGTCAAGTTGAAGCTGTCCACAATGTCTTCCAAGGAGACAATTGTACCATGCAAAAGACTCAACCCTCTTATTTGCAGACCTTTATCTTCTTCTAAGAAGATCACAGTGCCAACGGTCTACACTCGTGAATTCATACCTGCCAATCGTACACACATTCCAACGCCAGAGACTGCAAGGGCATGGCCTCATTTAGAGCATCTTGCGGAACATATTGCCCCGCTGAAGAAATGTGAAATCGGTCTTCTGATTGGGTATAACTGTCCACAAGCACTAATGCCTAGAGAAGTTGTATGTGGTGAGGACAACCAGCCCTTCGCACAGAAAACTGACGTAGGCTGGAGCATAGTCAGCTATGGTGATCCAAGCGAACACTACAGTGATGCAATTGGATTAAGTCACCGCATCATTGTAAAGCAAGTGACCCCTGAACCCAAAGTAACAAGTAAGCTGAAAAGCGAAGTTCATTATGTTTGTAAAACAAGAATTAAGGAGATGACTACTCCAGAAGACGTACTTAAGGTGCTGGAATCTGACTTCAGTGAAAGGCTTGGAGAAGAGGCAAATCTCTCGCAAGAAGATCTCCGGTTTTGACTAAAATGAAAGAAGAAATTAGGCACAAAGAAGACGGACATCTTGAAATGCCTCTGCCTTTTAAACAGAGCAGGCCAGAGCTACCAAATAACAAGCCATGTGCTGTTCAACGCCTCATGTGCTTGGAAAGGAAGCTCAAGAGAGACCAGAAATATCGGACAGACTACATGAACTTCATGAAAGACATTATCAGTCGTGGCGAAGCAGAAAAGGTCCCAGAAGAAGAGCTTCATAAACAATCAGCTTGGTATATTCCCCATCATGGCGTATACCACCCTCAAAAGCCAGAGAAACTGCGAGTGGTCTTTGATTGCTCGGCAAGATTTCAAGACATGTCATTGAATGACCACCTTCTTACAGGGCCAGAGCTCACAAACACCTTGGTGGGAGTTCTTTGTAGATTTCGAAAGGGCCCAGTCACTATTATGTGTGATGTGGAACGAATGTTTCATCAATTCCATGTAAAGCATGAAGACCAAGACTACTTGAGGTTCTTATGGTGGGAGAATGGTGATCTTGAGTCTCTGCCATCAGTTTTTCGGATGAAAGTCCATTTGTTTGGAGCAGCTTCCTCACCTGGCTGTGCCAATTTTGGACTTAAACATCTAGCCACAGAAGGTCAGGATTGATTTAACCAAAGCACTGTCAAGTTCATCCGAAGAAATTTTTATGTTGATGATGGACTGGTGAGTGTAAGGTCTGATCCTGAGGCAATCGAGCTGATCAAGGAAGCGAGAGAGCTCTGCAGTGCAGGCAAGCTTAGACTACACAAGTTCATTTCCAACAGCAAGAAGGTATTGGAGTCAATACCGAAGGAAGAGTGTGCTGACAGTGTCAAAGAGCTGGACATAGATTTAGGGGAGCCACTCCTAGAAAGAGCACTGGGCGTGCAATGGTGTGTATCCTCTGATGACTTTCAGTTCAGAGTAACTGTCAAGAAACACCCAATGACGAGAAGGGGAGTGCTATCCACAGTAGCTTCCATCTACGATCCTTTGGGTTTCGTAGCACCATTTGTTTTACGTGAGAAGTTGATCTTGCAACAGTTGAGTCAAGAGAAAGCTAGTTGGGATGAACCACTTTCAGAGGAGTGCAGATCACAGTGGCAGTCATGGTTACAAGATCTCCATAACTTATGTCAAGTAAAGATTAAGAGGTGCTACATGCCAGCAAGCTTCATAGATGTCAAGCAGTACGAATTACATCACTTCTCAGATGCTAGCTTCACAGGTTATGGGGAGTGCACTTATCTAAGAGCAGTCAACTCTAATGGCAGCGTACACTGCTCACTTGTCATGGGGAAAGCGCGTGTTGCCCCCACTAAGGTCACAACAGTTCCAAGGCTTGAGCTGTCTGCAGCAGTGGTTGCTGCGAAGATGGGTGCCGTGTTAAAACATGAGCTCGAAATAGACAACCTTAAGGAATATTATTGGACTGATTCAAAGGTTGTTCTCGGGTACATTAATAATGATGCCAGATGCTTTCATGTTTTCGTGGCAAATAGGATCCAGAGAATCAAGGCCACCACAGATGCCAACCAATGGTATCATGTGCAGTCCGAAGACAATCCGGCGGACCATGCTTCGAGAGGGTTATCGGCAGATCAGCTCGTTGCTTCAAATTGGTTCACTGGCCCAGACTTTCTGTGGGAGAAGGAGCTACCCACAAAAGATGCCAAGGTGGGAGAGGTTAGTGACAATGATCCAGAACTTCGAAGGGCTCAGGTGCTCAACACCAGTGCAAGGGCAAATAGAACATTGTTGGACCGCCTGACTAAGTTTTCTGACTGGAAAAGAGTTGTTAAGGCTATTGCTTGCCTTAAACGTCATGCTAAGCAAGTTAAGGGTCTTAGTCCCAAACTCAATGGAAGTACAAATGTTGAGGAAAGACAACAAGCTGAACTTTTCATAATCAGATTGGTCCAAAGAGAAGTATTCAGCAGTGAAATCAAGAATTTACAGCAATGCAAGGACGTAAAATCCAAAGACAAAGCAAAAAGGCTATGCAAATTAAGTCCATTTTTGGATGAGCAGGGTGTGCTGAGAGTAGGCGGCCGCTTGACAAGAAGTGAGCTTCATCCACATGTTAAACATCCTGCTATTCTGCCAAAAACAAATCACGTGTCTTCTTTATTGATCAAGCATTATCATGAGAAGGTACAGCATCAAGGAAGAGGTATGACTGTAAATGAATTGCGATCTAATGGGATATGGGTCATTGGATGCAGCAGTGCAGTTGCCTCACATGTCTTTAAGTGCGTCACATGCAGAAAGTATAGAAGGAACACACAAGATCCAAAAATGGCAGATTTGCCAAAGGACAGAATGGAAATGACCCCTCCATTCACATATTGTGGCATAGATTGCTTTGGACCATTCTATGTGAGGGATGCAAGAAAGGAACTGAAGAAGTATGGTCTTCTCTTCACTTGTATGTGTTGCAGAGCTGTACATATCGAAATGCTTGATGACCTTAGTTCAGATGCTTTCATCAATGCATTGCGCGTATTCATTGCAATACGTGGGAATGTAAGGCAGTTGAGATGTGATCAAGGTACCAACTTTGTGGGTGCAAAAAGAGAGTTCATGGACTCAATGAAGAACTTGGATCATGAGCAGGTGAAGAAATATGGCTGTGAGTTTGTAATGAATCCCCCATCATCCAGCCATATGGGAGGAATTTGGGAGAGGCAAATAAGGACAATCAGAAGTGTTCTAACAGCAATCCTTGATCAGTCTGCTAAAAGACACCGCCTCACTTAGGACATTTTTGTATGAAGTGATGGCTATTATAAATAGCAGACCGCTGACAACAGAGCACCTGAATGATCCAACAAGTCTTGAACCGCTCACACCAAATCACATTCTTCTGATGAAGTCTAACATCATATCGCCACCTCCGGGTCAGTTCGTGAGTCAAGATTTATACCTGCGTAAGAGATGGCGTCAGGTGCAGTTCTTGGCGAATGAGTTTTGGACAAGGTGGAGGAGGGAGTATCTTCTTAATCTCCAGCAAAGACAGATATGGCATGGGGATAAAAGAAACACCAAGGTCAATGACATTGTTATTCTACAAGAGGACAGTGCTCCGCAAAATCACTGGAGACTAGCAAGAGTCACAGACGTGTACCCCAGCTCTGATGGAAGGGTCAGAAAGGTAAAGCTGTTGGTTAGTGACTCAACTTTGGACAAACAGGGAAAACGCACATCTAAGCCAGTTTATCTTGAAAGGCCAGTGCAAAAAATAGTTCTACTTGTTGAAGCAGAATAAGCATGTGTTAAACTGTTGTAAATGCTTATAACTTGAAGATTCAAATCTGTGAAGAAATCTCAAGTTGAGATTTGGTGGGAGTTTAACTGCCATAAATGTAAATTATGTCAGTTTGTTTAATTTATTGTGTTCATGTATGTTATTTATTTCCTTTATTTATTGTTGTTCCTTTTGAGGTAGGAACTAAGTTTCATTCTGTGTTGCGCACAGGCCCTTTTAAGTGACGTAAAGGGAAGCCAAAAGAGCATGTGCAAAGAAGCTAAGCTATAACTTAACTAAGTCATAAGAAGGAATAAATAAGCAGTTTTAAAGTAAAGGAAAGCTGTAAAGAAGAAGAAGAAGAAATTGGGAATTACTTTCGTTAAGTTTTTGTTCCTGAAGCGGACTCATTCCCTCACGGTTACGTGCAGCCAGCGAGGTATGTTAATTATGTTTGTTTATCGCGTATTTGTTAACTTGAGTTTAAATGTTTATTTGTAATATTTATGTTTGGTCATTCTGTACTTTTATGTAATGACCGTTTGACGGTGGATTTTATGGTATTTCGGAGGAGAAGTGTGACGGAGGAATAAATCCATCAGTGAATGAAGAACCGTGGTGTCGTGTATTAACTTGACTTTTCTCAGTTCATGGGCAGTTATTTTGCGCCTTGGTTTTTCCACACGCTTCTTGCGACCCTGTTGACTATTTTGAATGAAACGCTTGATTGTTCGATGATCACGCTTCAGAAGCTTTGCAATTTTAAGACTGCTGCATCCCTCTGCAAGATATCTCACTATTTTTGACTTTTCTGAGCCTGTCAAGTCCTTCTTTTGACCCATTTTGCCAAAGGAAAGGAAGTTGCCTAATAATTATGCACACCTGATATAGGGTGTTGATGTCATTAGACCACACCCCTTCTCATTACAGAGATGCACATCACCTAATATGCTTAATTGGTAGTAGGCTTTCGAGCCTATACAGCTTGGAGTAAGACAACATGCATGAAGAGGATGATGTGGACAAAATACTCATTTGCCTAATAATTCTGCACTCCCTGTATAGTATAAAGAAAGTAATGAACTACACTTGTTGTGATGGCAAGCCACACATGGTAAGCTCCACACCTCACCACCAGTTGATTCACTTTACTTTACTTTGCAGTCACTACTTTAAATATATTCTACTATTGTCCAATATTGTTTCTTTATTAAATGTATTTATTTTTCCATCACACCTTCCAATGTTTATATGGCGTGCACACATATTAACACTGTGAGGTCAAAGTTGAAGCTGAAGTACCACTGACAGCCTAACTGGATGAAACCACATGCTTCGTTGCCTGGGGGGTGTTTCAAGTTTGTTTAATTGTTTTGTATTAGTTGGTTATATGGCAGCCATTTTGTTTCCCCCCATGTGTGTCATTTGGTTTAGCTAAACCAGTATTTAAGTTCCCCGTGTGTCATTCCAGGAGGTCAGTTTGTCTTATGTTTGTTTTGAAGTTTTGTTAATTGTTATCTTGAGTTTAGTCTATTGAGTGGACCTCTTTTATTGGTCTGCCTGTTTAAGTTTTGGCTTTGTTAAATATCTTTTCTTACTTTTGGTTTAATAAAACCCCTTTTTGAATTAAACACCTGTGTCCTTTATGTCTTTTACTGCTTGGTCCCTGACACTTGTGTAAGTGTTAATATTAGATAATGGAAACATGAACACAAAGCCAGCAGCACAAAGAGACTTTAAAGTGATCGCCACAGTGATTCTGCTTTAAAAACATCAACAGGTACAAACTGAGGCTGCAGCCTGACTGCTTATCACTGCTTGAAGGTCACTTTGGGCTTAGCATTAGCATGCTGTCTGTGCAGATGCTTGCAAAGAGCAGCATAGTGCAGTTGTTTCTGTCCTAGATGCTATATTCACGCTGTAGACTGCACCACAATTTCCTCCCTTGCCACTTGAACTGAAATCAGCTGATTGCAGCCTAAGTGGAGCCGATAAACGGGATGGCAAGCTGGCTAACAAGTCCAAGGAACTGAGCTATTAGGAATCAGTTCTCCATTCCTGTCCCAGATCATTAGTTAAGGTTAAAGGAATAATTGCCTCAAGAAAACTCTGACTCTGTTAACCTGGCTACAGCGCTGAAGGGAAACCTGTGATTGTTCTTAGTGTCTTCAATCAGTGATGAATAGTAAGCTAGCTAGCTTTTATAGGACTTTTTCATAGCCTCTGTTCTCTATTCTATTTTATTCTGTTCTATTCTATTCTAGAGCAAAAAAGTTCTTTCCAGAATAAAGATCTTCTAAATTAGTGAGATGGCATTTCTTTCAAGCTTATGGGTTATCTGCTTTAAGGTGCACACTTGAGAGCTATACCAGGGAGTCAAGCACTTCGATTTGGTGCTTTCTTTTTCAGAGGAGCCACAGTATCCACAGTCATACAGTGTGAGGATGCTTTACAAATAATAAGATACCTGACTGTACACAGTACAGGTTCAGTAGCTGCTCTGGACTGTGTTGCAAGTGGTATTGATGAAATTAGCAGTGGAGGAATTATGTCCTTACATTTCACTACAGCACTTTCCAAAGACATCTGCTGTAGTGAAATGTATTCAGCACTGTTGTGTAATCCATTGTTGTAGAATAGACATTTACCTGGCCCGTCCCAGCCCAGTTTATAAGTGCTCAGGCCAATAAGAATCAAATTTTATTCCCAAAAACATTTTCTGTCAACGGGAATCCAAGTCAGTTTACAACAGCTGAATGGTTGGAATTAATTAATGATGGAACAATATTAAATCATTGATTAACCACATGGTGAGCCACCCGTGTAGTCTCACCCCGGAAACTGTAGCTGTGAACACTCCACATAAGCTTCTAACTGACAGTAAATGTATTTAATTCATTTATTATTTATTTATTTTACACATTAATAGGTTTCAGGTTGTATTGACAAAACATGTAAGCATGTGTAACCAGGCATGTTTTTAAAGAGCATTATAAGACACTTCAGTGCTTTTAATTAATATTTATATGTTTAACACATTTTTGTTTTTCACATAAACACATTTGATTCATGTATGTTATCTTTTATCTGGCAGGTAGTTTTATTAAGTAACTCTGTAGCAAACCAGGAAAAATGAATCACATGTCAGGTCATTTTTGTGTGTCCTTTCTGCGTTATAGTTGCACACAGTGTCCACTGTTGTTTGTTGTTCTGCATGTGGCTGCTCCAATCACTCAGAGTAAAGGACATGCATATGGATTAACACAACCACAAATACATAAAAGGGTGACATTATGGTGACTAGGTGCATCTTTTTTATTGTTTATGGTCTGAACTATGATAAATATTCTTCATAGCCTTAGACTTACACTCTCAGTGCAGGCCTGCACTAAACCAGCCTCCTCTGGCCAGTCTTTGTCTCTGCGGCTCTGTTTACTGTGGTAAACGGAAAGAAAACATGCTCTTATGATTTTATCCAAGCAGACTCAATGTACACTGTGTCTGTATGCAGCCATCTGTAGCACAACACTTCATCATGGAAATAAACTGAGTTTTGTTAACATACAGCAGCTGATACTGGCAATGAGACGTTTTACTCTTACCTGTACACACTTCAAGAACAATAGAACCACATTTGGAGTACAACCATTTGTTTTCTCGTAGCTTTGTTTCTGTCCACATGAATAAGCCTTGGTTACACCATCATTCTGTATTCTATGGCTAAATACTGAGGAACGAATCAGGAGTGCAGAGAAAAAAGAAATCAAAACACTACATGGGTACAGCACGCTGTATTTGACATGTACCTGTAGTTAAAACCATCTTTGCACAGAGAGGTGAACAAATGTGTGCACACACATACAACACAGGTGTAACAGTCCAGGCACAAATATACCACAACCAATAAATAGAGACACAAAGTATATACAGCATTTAAAGAGAGAGTGGGAGGAGCAACATGTCATTTATAAAACAACAAATCTTTTTAGAAAATAAGTTGCAAGAGCTTTTAATGGCACCACTGACATTAATTTCTATTATTACATGCAGTTGTATCAAAACTGTTAAAGCTGTAGCCTGGAATAAGAGCTGGGCATTCCCAGCCATGTCACCTACACCTGCTGTCACATGTACACACAAGGTCTCCCGTAGTGATGGTGACACTGGCCACTGAAAAGTTGGACACCAGGAGCAAACGATCCTGTTTGAAAGTGGCAAATTCATCCTTAAGGGCGGGCGAAGGGTGCAGGAGGCAAAGCTGTCAACACAGACGCGACATTTGCTTTGTTTTACAGGCTGGCAGTGACTCATGTCTACCTCTGAAATGCAACAATTATAGTAACTGATGCCCCTGAAAAAAGGTTGGCCAATTTGAAACCTTCATTTAAAAAAAACAAACAAATGTTAGTTATCATTTATTTACCTCATGCTGTTTTTACTATTTTAAAATGATGTTAACAGAAGCTGAAGCACTCAGTTGTCATTAAATGGATGATCAGATTCAGTGTATTTAACTAACATTGCAGATTTTAGATTCAGGTTATTTTCTCACTCTCTTGTTTCCTGGAATTACATTCAGTCCATGTATGAGGGTGAATCGGACCTTAGTACACTTCAGTAAACTAATCCTGAACTCAAATCCCATCCTTCCAGGCATGCTTTAATTAAGATCCAGCTATTAGGATCCAATTTATTATCAGTGATTGTTAGTGTTCGTCTGTCAGTGGCAGCTAATATGAGTTTATGGAGAAACCTCAGTGAAAGACGTTAACATGTCTTTTTCATCTCTGATGTCATTGTAGACTCATGTTTTTATTTATTTGTTTTGTTACATATAACTGTAGCAATGAGAAGTAAAAAGAACTGAAAACACAAAGAGAGCGTTTTGTTTATCTTCCTGTTGGTGAGAGTTGTATCCATACTTTTACTTAAATATGTTGTATACATGCTTACTTGAGGGTTAAGTAAATTTCCAATTTTAATGACTGTATTAAAAACATAACCATTTCCAGCACAATGCTGTGACAGAGTGATTAAAGCGGTCAACTTTAAAACAAGTTCAAAGCTGGATTACAAGCTACAATAGATCTGAGGTTTGGCCACCCAGTTGCCACGCTGTTATGAAATGACTTCTGTCATGACCCACCACTACAGTAGTGAACATGTTATTATTACATATTGCAAACACGGACTGAGCTGGATTCAAAGGAGAGAGCAAGGAAAGAAATCTAGGTGTGGTTCTGTTAGTTTCACTGACAGCAGCTTCGGTCCATTAGGGGATACTGCAGGGAGGGATGTCAGTTGTCACTTGTTGTCTTGTTGTAACTGACAAGCTGGCATTTGTCAGTTAGGATCGCTGCTCTGTGGATTCTTCTTTATAGTTTTGGAAACTCGGTTCATGAGGCCGTCTGGTCTCAGTGCCTGTCAGTGATTGGCTGCTCAGGATGCTTCCTCAGCCTTGATCCTGAATGCAAGCAGGGGTGGGAGAGGTTATATTTTAATGTTAGCATAAAGTTTTGGTTTTGTTTTCAAAAAAAGGACACGTAACTTTCAATAGCACAACGTTGCCAATACAGAACAAGGTGTTGTTTTCCCACTGGAGGAACTGCCTATAAGACCAGTGTTTCTCCACTGCAGTGAAGACTCCAAGGTTAGGCATATTAGTCTGCTCATAAAAAAAATGCAGTTTCAGGCTTTCATGGATACAAAATATTTAACTTGTAAGGCCCGGCAAATTAAAGTCAGCTTTCTCTTGTTGAGCCAGTCTTGTACAGGCTGCTGATCAACATCAAAGTGAGCATCAAGTTTATAACAGTGGTAAGTTATTACTATCCTGTATGAACACAGGAAGTGTCAGGCAGCTAGCTTGGCTCAAACTAAGTATTAATTGAAGCTCCGCTATTGTGCTTTGTGAGTGACTGGATGCTGCAACTGTGTGATAATTGTCCAGTAAAGCTTAAGCCCTAATGGCAGGCACACTCATTATATCTCAGCTTTCTGTTTCTCTGTTATATTCATTTATAAGACACCTTCCTGCAGCTTTGGGCATTTTTATTCAAACTCTAGAGCGTAACAGTAGGAGTGAGGCAAACAGCTGTGAAGAACCAACAGCTGGTGATGACAGAGAATGAAGTACAATGACATCCTGGTGGGTGTGCCACTTAAGCCATGACGTTATTCAGTCAGGCTTTGCTCATTCCCAATGACAACATATATACACTCATTTCCAAATATATCAGGAACCTTGGCTTTGCTTTTATTTTCAACACCATTTTATTTATTTCAAGTATTTTTGCCTTTTTCTATTTGTCTTTACTTATTGACCATTTATGACACTTAAAAAGAAATATGTTGTGCATCACCAGTCAACCTAAAATATGATACAGTATGGTATGACTTTTTGGCCAATATCAAACAGTTGCACTGTGTGATGGAGGGACACAATACACTCTGTCCAGAAGTATTTGGACAGTAATATTTTTGTAAAGTTAACATAATGGATTTTAAATCAAACAATCAAAATGTAATTGTGCTTTTACAAAAATGTCCAAACAAAAGACTGAGTTTTTTCTATAAGTGTTTTCCTTTTGATTGTTTTAACCTCTTACTGTGCAGTAAGGTGCTTTGGTATCCAGGGGTCTGGAAGGTTCTCCTGGTTGTAGGACCTTCACCCTCTGTTGTGATGGCATGTACCTCCAGCCTGTACAAACTAGCAGGGTGTAGGCCTGACACCACTAGAACATTACCATCCTGAAAAAGAGAAGACAGCAAGTCGAGGAGACGTACGAGACAGAGTGTGAAACACTCGTGTTGTGTGAAAGTGCAGGAAAGCTGCAGACTAAACCAGGTTTCAGCTGAGGGCCCCTGAGATTTGCCCGCAGAAGAAATCAATTTTGAATTTGCATTTAAACTTAGTCTTCATACAATATTTGTCTAAGTTATCCTGGAAGTAAAGAAAAGAGAAAGCTAAGTATTTCACTGTACTGTCACAAAACTAAGACACAAAGAAATCGATATCAGCAGAAGGCGATTTTTGTTGCTTTTTTACATTTAAGAAGATCAATTTCTCATTCACGTGTCATGCAACATTTTTTATATCAAAATTACTTTTGCACATTAACTTTACTGGCGGCAGCTCACAGGCCTGGCAGATCCCCAAAGAAAGCATCCCCTAGAACCAGTAACAACTGTGCGTTACAAAAGTCAAAGACCTCTGCAGTAATATAACTGGTAGACAGGCTAGCGAAGATAAGTAGCCCATGGCCTCAATAAGGTGGTTGAGGATTCCAAAGAGTGGAGCGGATGAGCTCAGAAAATTAGGAATTGAAGGAGAAGAGATCAAAGGACATTTGGGACAATGAAAGACCCTGATAGATGAATGAGGGGAACAATCAGGTAGCGACGTGGCTCGACTCTGAACTGAAGCTCTGACAGTGACGCATGCCAAATGATAGATGGCAGAAGCTGCCAATCTAGTGCTGGAAAAGTGAGCTGCTGTATTTTGCAAAAGAATGTTAGGTAAGAGAGAACCTGGCATCCCGGTGCAAAAAACCTTCTGCTGCATTAGTAAGTGAGGGATAGAGACAGGGAACCTGGCGTCGTACCGAAAGGAATCACTGCTGATTAGCATCTGAAGGCTAGATGCATGGAAACTGGCATTCCAGTTCTAGAGAAAGTTGCTTCTGCATTTTGCAAATGAAAACTTGTTTTTTGGAAACGACAGATAGATGGAGAAAGCTGACATCCAGAAGGCAGAATGGTTTCCTGCTGCTTTTTGCATTGATAGATGCAGAGAAGCTTGTTGCTGCATTTTGCGACTGAGGAGAAAGAATCTGGCATCCCAGTTCACTGCTGAAGGGTTCACTGCTGCTTTGTATATGAAGGATCAATGGGGAAATACAAGCATCCCAGTGGCAGAAAGAATTGCTGCTACATTTGCAAAGGAGAGATAGAGAACGAGAACCTGGCACCCCGGCGACAAAAAGCTTGTTGCTGCATTTTGCGAAGGAGGGATACAGGGAAGGGAAACCGGCAACTCGTTGGTAGAAAAGCTTGCTGCTGAGTTTGCAAATGAGGGAAGAAAACCTGGCATCATGGTGCCATAAAAGTATGCTGCTGCATTTTGCAAAGAAGGGATAGAGTGAAGGGGAACTGGCAACCAAGGGCCTTTTTTTTGTTGTTTGCAAATGATAGATAGTTGCAGAGAACTGGTGGTAGAAAAGCCTACTGGTTTTTGCGAATGACGGCTAGAGAAGAACCTGGCATCCCAGTGACAAACTTGCTTCTTTACTTGCTCCTAAAGGAGGGATAGAAAACATCAAAGCTGGCATCCTATGGCTATCAGAGATAAATGGCAATGGAGGAGCAGCAGAGCATTGAACTAGCGACTGATTTGCAAGTGCGCAAATGTGGGAGGAGGCAGGTGCACAGAACTGAGCTTGCCCCTGCTACCTGGCACTGATGGGTGGGTGGAGCTACAAGATACACAGTAGCATTTGCTGTTGGAGGTGCAATTTTACTTCTGCATGGAAGAAGACTTTGGATAGACATTTAGATGTGTGAGGTTAAAAAACTACAAAAGTTAGCTTCGAATGCTGGCGGTAGAAGCAGCTGAAACCAGGCTACGGTCCAGTTTGAATCTTTAATGGAAGGATATTTGGGAGACCTTTTGGAAGCGCTGGAATGGCGTGGCTTCTGAGTCTATTGGCTTTTTGACTAACTTGCCCAGCCTGTGGGCCTGTTTCAGAGTAATGTGAGTGGAGCTGTGAGCTTTGCTGGTGGGTGATCTTGTTGAATTCCACGGAGGTGACGAGTGGCCAGAGTTACTTCATAACTTAAGGTATTTGGCATTTGGTCTCTTTGAAGCGTCGCCATGACATTGAGAGTGTTTGGATTTCTTGGATTGCCTGGAGGGAAACCGATGAAGCAGAGCTCTGTAGTTCTTCGTCTGATGTGGTGACGGACAAGAGGGCGACTGTAAGCAAATGGAAGGGTGACTAAGATTATGTTACTCTTGTGAGATGAACTGTGTTAAAGACGTTCTTGAAAGGTGTTTGCACGAGAACGAACTGTGTTCGCACGAAAACAAGAACGAACAGCTTGTAGAACTGGGGGATCATAAATAGATAAGAACCAGAAGGGACTTTTTTTTGCCTTTTCCTGTTTCAGTTCCAGCAGTGATGAGTTCCCTTCCTGTATTACTGGTTTAATAGTGAGTAAAGACAGATGTAGTTATGCATTTCTCTTAATGATTTTAGAAAAACTGGTGACGAACTTTAGGCCCAGTATGAGTCGAGTCAAGTTGACACTTTTACAGGTTAAAAACTTAGATGCTCATCAAGGTTCTTTATTTGCCGTCTGTGCATAAAACCAGCAGTCAAGGCACACTGGAATTCTCTCATCTGGAATTCTGAGAGTCTCTCAGTCATGCTCAGTGCTTCGATGTTTTTGCAATAATAATTTAGCAATAAGATGGATTTTGCCATACCAAGCAATAACTGTATTTTTAAAAACATCACTTTTCAGATTTAATTTTCCACATTGTATAGTTTAGTAAAGTCACTTCACTGACCGGAGGTAGGATCTGGGACTGGGAGATCAAGGTGCGAGGCAGCTTGACGTTGTAGTTGCGGTTAGTTGAGATGACTTCTGCCCAGGTAACCTGGTAACCAGTTAGCTGCTGGTGGGATGAAGTCATAGATATATCCCAGCTAAAGATAGCTGTCACATTGCCACCCAGGACCTCAAAAGATGCAATCAGGTTGGTTGGTTTCACCAGGACTTTCTGAAGATTCACAGCTGAAAAATACACAACCAGACAGTCAAATGAAGTCAGATACTTGAATGATGAACAAGTTTAGCCTCTCCATGAGAAAGCAAGTGGCATAAACTTCCAATCACTCACCAGAAGTATAAAAAAAGACAAATTGGAGCATGATTATGTCTCCTGAGGCAATTTTGAATATTTCTGCATATGATTCCTCTGAAATTACATTTCATATTTACATCATTGTGTTGTGTATTGTTAAGGGTCCGATATTGAGGACGAGAGTAAAACAACGATGGTCCAGAAGAGCTTGGTCAAAACAACTGATTTTAATGAATACACGCAGCGTGGGGAGATGTAAACTGCAAAACATCAGCTGTAGATCTCCGCCCAAAAATACACTCCAGATTGCTTTTATAACATCAGGGTATTATGACGCCCCCTCTTGCGTTTACAAGCACATAATTTGCATCTTAAGAACATTATTTGCCTCTTTTACAGACAATGATCAATCTTAAGAGATAAATGCAGACACAGAAGTTCCCCTTTCTGGGATCCTCTTCCAAACATGGTGATGATCTCAGGCCTTTGAGGTCCCCATGGACTCGTCCTCCTTCTGTCACCTGTTGTCAAGTAAACTCTAGTGCAACATGTTGCTGAAAACATTCAGGCCTTTGCTCCGCTACTATTTTTACTGTAACAATATACTCAGCATATAAGCTTTTAAGATTATAGATTTAACTCAACGATTTAAAGTGGTTATAACTGCACCTGTAATAAACATGTTAATATGTGATTATGATCACACCTGTAATACAAATTATAACATAATGCCAACAGCTTCAATAAATGCTTTGATGAAATGATAATTAATGCAATGATAAAGATGATGGTTATGAACAGTAACCGTAAAATAATTTCTTTAATCCTACAGTATTTATACTGCTTTTGAAATGTGATGGGGTTAAAATGGGAAAAACAATCCGGAGCGGCTTTCTGGCACCTTCAGTAAATGAGTAGTTAAATCTGATAGATAAAGTTAAGTTTTCATGTGGCCGGTCGTGCTCCAGCCGACGATATTTGCTCAGTAATAAGAAAAGGTGTCGATGTTGTGGTACCTCAGAAGCTAGCTAGTGAAAAAAAGCAAGCATAAATGGAGTAACATTTTAAGGTCATTTGAAGCACATCTTTTCAAACAGCTCAACAAATACCATCAAACAAAACACTTTTATATGTGTACTTTGTTACATACTGCATCATTGTAACTAATGTAAATTTATTTACATTATTTCCCAGAAGGAAAACAAATATGTTAATGTCATGTTAATGTGATGGAGTGACACTCAATGGAGAGATGGAGAAAGGTGTAAGAAAGAGAGGACATGAGAGGAAGTTAAGATTTTATTTTGAAAGGTAAGGATTGCTCAACAAGTCAGATTTGATAATCTGGAAAAGTTAAATTTAATTTTAGACTTTTAATGTGTATATCTATATGTATTGTTGCATTTTGTTTTTGTTAATTATCTTTCAAAACTAACTGAAGCGCACAAATGTTTGTGTTACTGGAGGATTGCGTGAAAAACTGGGCAGTTTAATACAGGCTAAACTGACTGGTTTGCAGTATTGCAATTTACAGTTTCACGTGCTGCACTATTTTGCACCACATTATCATCATAATTCTTTTCTCAGTGGTGCACTACTACACCCAGTCTTAAAGTTGTCTCACTTCCCATTTCCAACTTTAAACCCGATTATGGTTGTAAAGTTTCAAATTCCTCAAATGATGTACGGAAGGTAGGGGAGGGGCCGGTTGCATTAAGAGATTTGATTGGGCAGTTCAGTGTCAGTAATTTTTTTATACATATGTGTCTTGTCAGTCAGAATTGCTCTGTGTTTAAAAAAAAAAGGTTTGATTAGAAGTTAACTGAGTTGACCTCGCTGACTCTTGCTGCTGACACTGATCAGTAAAATAAAATAAATAATCCATTATTTCAGCTTAAAATCTAATATTCATAAAAGTACATTTTCTCGATGCTGCGTTTGCCTCACCGGTTTCTCTGGGACAGTTGACAGGTGTTGGACTCTTGGCCTGGATGGTGGCGCAGGAAGGTGTATGAAAGCTGGTGCTTTCTGCCAGAGGATGACTCGTCTTGCTGACTGGCTGCAGAAGGACTTTATACTTACAGGAGAAGAGTAAGCCCTGCAGGCTGATAAAGCTCTCCTAGATTAGACAGACAGGGTGTGAGCATGGCTGACTGGAGACTGATTCCCAATTTCAGATTACTGCAACTCTCATTTCACAGCAGGCAAGGCAAAGAGTAAAATCACCTGCTCACGATGCATACATTGTCTTGTCCTATCAATAACAAGATTAATAAAAGCAGTCCTTTTTATCTGTACCACCCATGTGATGTGTTTCAACTCTGTTTTATTTTGGCTATGGAAATTAAATACTTATAATTTCACCTCCATGATCAGAATGATACTCGTTTATTTGAATAGGGTTACCTTTGTACTGGTCTTCTCCATAGGTCTGGTCTGGTTGTGTCCGCAGTGTTCAGGTCCCCACTGGATTCTGTAGAATTCAACCAAAGGGTCTACACACACAAGAAGCCATTAAAAGAAGAAATAATGGATCTGTTTATGTTGAGTCTTGCACAGTCAGAACCACTTTGTTCATTAGCTGTATTATACTGTTATCTCCATGCAACCTTTAATGTTTTTTTTACTTGTTTAAACCTGCTTTTTTAAACCTAGTTATGTAATGACACAGATCATCTCGTAACTGTTTTGCTATGTCACTTTTTCTCTCAAGCTTCCTTTGAGTGCTTTTATGGAGGTTGTTACCATGATTGTTTATCCACCTTAAGGAATCACAGGCCAAATGCTTCTTCTTTTGGTATATTTATTAAGGCATTGGATGATTAATAAGAAAGATGTACATGGACCCCTTTTGTTCTGAAGATGCAGTCTGAAAGCAGTTAGCTGCAGCCAAATTCCCAAAGTGAGTACCTATCTTAGCATTACAAAGAGTTTTATAGGAAAATGTGCATCTATCTGATTGGTTAAAAGAGGTGAGGAGGAGCCGCGGTTTAAACTCAGTACCCCCTTCGTTGGCACTTGGGCTGGTTGCAGCCTCTCAGCCCCCACTCTCATCCAATCCTAGGGACTTGCACCTAGGAGGGGGAGGGATCCTACACTGCGACACATGTATCAGATGCTTTCCCTTGTCTCACGTCTCTCGCCTGATAACTTGTTGTTCTAATCACTGTGAGGGCAATTCTGGCTGAGACTGGATACTGTTTTTATCTCACGTAGTCCCTGTTACCCACCTCGTCATAGAACTACCTTCACCTTGGAGCTTCTTACATTGACATCATTTTTGAACACTGTCTAGACCTCTAAATTCTTAAGCTGTTATTCACTATAATACCTAAAGGGTGACAAGATTTAAATACTCATTCATGAGATTCAATATGGTGTCTCAGTCCAGCCCGGAGCTCACTCCCATTTCTGCTTTACCAGATTATATATTCACTTTTTATTTTATGACCTAGTAACCCTGTTTTCAGGTCCAAGGCTGGCCTGTGCACTGCAGCTTGTGGGCTCATGGTGGAGGTCCAACTAGGATTGCAGAGATTAGGTTTAGGCTTTTGATTCCAACCTTGCAGAAACATTAAATTACCAGCCCTGGTGTGATTGGGGTCATTTTTGGTGGAGTCTTCTTGTCATGTGATGACACTTGTCTCTAGTCACCAAGCACTCACTCAGTGAACCTGTGTGCTTCCAACCACAGCCCTAAAACTTCAAATACATGAATTTATATTCACCCAAATCTCTGTAGCTTGCCACTGCGTGCTAGATCGTTGTGTCAACAAGCTCAGTTTGACCAGTCCTCCGAGTCCTTTCTGGTATTTAGTTTTTCATCCTTGTTTTTAGGGTAAAGGTTTTAGCAGTGCTGTTCTGTGTCTTCCTTTTTTCCAGATACCTGAGCTATTATTTTTAAATGTCAGCTAACTAGTGAGCTTACTGCTAATTCTTTATTACTGGTTTTCATAGAGTCTTTTGCCCCATGTACACCAATAAACCTTTACTGAGGCTAAACTGCTGAACTTTTAATCACTACATCTGAGTTATTTCTGACCGGTACGTGGGTTAAAGCCCAGTAATAGAAGAAGTGGCCCAACAACAGCTTAGTGTATTCCTGCATTTACATATCCTGCACAGCCTTCGGGCTGCAGAGAAATAGGGCTGTTTCTAGAAGCGAGAGGTAGGAGCTTACAGTTTGCATCATTGCAAGATGGATTGTCAGTCACATCAGGGAAAGATTATGGGAGTGACTAAATCCCTCACTCCACAGGACATTTTTGCACAGTCCACTGTTTGGCAGACCAACATAACTCATTCTTCCCCTGTGTTAACTGTGAGTATGGCACAGAGCATTTATTTTGTTTTTAACTTTGAGTCTGTGTTCATATAATTGCGTCTTTGCTCTGCATGGTTATTTTTGTGTTTGTTTTCTTGTTTTTTTTTTTCTATGCAGTGTTTGGCACTGACTGCTGTGATGCAGTAGTTTCCTAGAGACGTTCTTTTCTGTGGGAGACATTAAGCAGCTCTAACCTTAGCTCATGTTTCAAGATTCGCTTCAGCCTCTTGCTGATTTTGTGAAACTGGTGGCTAACATTATGTCTCCTGGCAGCAGCCTCCTTCCATAACATGAATTACTCATCATATTTACACATTCTGCACAGAAAATACATTTCTTTTTCAGAATAACGTGTATTGCAATTTTTGCTGAGTAAACCTTGGCACATTTATCTCTGCACGCTGTTTCAAAACAGGGTATTTGTCTTTTTTTTAACAGCAGCTGTTTGAACTTTTCCAGAGCAGCTGCAGGATAACTCAGATGTTACTTGTGACATGATTTGTACATACCCACGCTTCTCTGCCAGTAAACATGAACCCTGAGCTCTCCGTCCTGGTAGAACGGTGTCCCCACATCCAGGACGTCACCTGTAGGGCTTCTGGGAGCATTCGTGGCTTCAAAACAGACAAAATACAATCAAACATGAACTGACGCCTTAAAGCATCACATACAGTGATACGTGAGTGACTCTAGTCTGTAAAAAAACCAAACACATGCCACGACACAGCCGCAGGTACAAAAACCTTTTAGTATCAATCATTTGAGGTAATTATTGCCTGTATGACTTGTCGGTGTCTCGAGTTGTTGTGGAGGAATTTGGGCCCACTCTTCTTTACACCGTTACTTCATTTCATTGATGCTTGTGAGCCTTTGTCTGTGAGCAGCTCTTTCAAGGTCTCTTCACAGTATTTCATGTTGAGGTCCAGGTCGAGGTCGGGACTTTGGGCCACAGCTGCATTCTTTCTGTTATAGATTTGTTACAATTTGGGATCTTTGTCCTGTTGAAGAGTTGCTGTTTTGCAGTCTGTGTCTCATATGCTAAGTGAGGCCTTTGCAGTCTGACTTTGGATGAATTTGCTTGGACTCCTGGGATCGGTAACCATCTTGACTGTTTCCACACATGAATAATATTTTTTCCTGTGGTAGACTTCAAATTTCGTTATAACCCTTCCCAGACTGACGGACAGCAATGATTACTTCTCGAGGATCACTGCTGATGTCGTTCCTCCTCAGTGTGTTAGTACACACCTGAATGCTGCAGAGGCACTCTCATTTACTGATAATCACTTAATAAAGTGCATCTGACTAGGAGCAGCTGGACACTGCTTACTTTTCCTCTTAATTCTGATGGAAGCAGTAAGGCTGCGCTACACAACAGCATAAACCCTGTCAAATCTTTGTTTTTTACATGAACTTTATGTTTCATAATCTCAGTGAATACAAAGCATCACTGTGGAAAGCTGATGAGTAGATCTCACTCAGGGTTTTTGAGAAGTTTAAGTTTAATTCACTTATTAACAACTAGATGTACAGTAAAACCCAATGAAAGTAAATAGAAACTGACTGACTGGAACACATCAGAGCGTGTAGGTTTGATGACAGTTTCTTCATTAGTATTAACTATGACTTTATTTGGATTATGCACTCTATCTGCATGCGACAGTTTTTTCCCACCCATGTCACGTGTGGGGCTGTGCACATACTGATACATCTCCAGTCTCTGTTTTCAGGTTGTTTCTGATTGCCTGTGATTTTAATGCATTTCCCTTCACTTTCAAGTTTTTATCATTTCATCACTGCAAGACTTAGAATAAAAAATTTAAAAAAAACAGTTTCTACTTTACATTAAAGATAAATCTATACATTTAATTTTGCCAATTTGATATATACATTTGGGGGGGGGGGGGGGTGAAACTATCACAATGTGCTTTTATGAATGAACTCTGGTTTCCAAGCTTGTGAAGGCTTTTCCAAGAACAGAAATCATTCAGCTTATGAAAATGTTGACAAACATACATACTTTGCATTTTAACGGGCTGAAAAAAATGTCACGTACAGAAAACGTTGATGTGCTGGTAAACTTTTTCACCTTGAACGTTCACACGACACTTTCTGCTCTGCACAGAAGTACAGATGCTGACAGCGACTTCACTTCAAACCTTCTTTCGTGATGCACTCACTCTCACGCTCATTTCTGTAATTGTCAAGAACATTTTCTATTCTTTTTCTTTGTATAATGTCAACCATCTCTTTGAAAGGAATGCCTTGACATTTTGAATTTCAAAGCTAAAAGAGTTTTCAGCCCTGTCGCACTGATAAGTTTGTAGGTGTGGAATGTTAAGGTTGCATCTGGAGTGAAGCTCTGAGATACAGGAGATCAAAGATTGAACATCCCAGCGGGAGAAAACCTTTGAAATATTAAACCCCAAGGTGCTTTTTTAAAAAATAAAAAATGTCACCATAAAAGTGTAAAAGCAAACCTAACGATTATACAAATGCGTGGCAGGCAAAGCAAGAGGAAACTTTCAGTGCGAGCCTAAACATCTGAACATGCTTTTACACTTTAGAGAAATTTTAAGCCGACATGAAGACGTTTTCTTTTCTTCACGACACAATCACGAGCTCAAGCTGAAAAAGTCAAAGCCTCTGTGTCGTGTGCATGTTTCCGTACTTTGCTGCGTGGTGAAGTGGAGGACAGCGCGCGGTCCTTTGAGCTGAGTTTGTCCCCAGTAAGACACAGCCTGAACCTCCACACTGTAGCTCCTGTTGGTCCTCATGCTGTCCAGCTCCACCTGGCTCTGTGCACACAAACACACACAGACACACAATTAGGCACATACCACATCACTGATTCCATGTTATATTCAAGTTTGTCATATTTGCTTCCAGTTGCGATCACAGATGTAAACATGCTACACACAGATACAGCATCTTTATTCAAATGTGGTTAAATTAATGGTTCAGCTGTCTGTGGTTAAAACTGCTGCCTCAGATTTTTCAAAGCAAATTTAGGAAAATGTGACACTCCATGAGGGTTTCAGAGAACATTACATACATTATATCTTTCTTGGATCTTAAATAGAAGTCGTGCTTTTGACGTGCTCCATCTGCAGCTGTGGCATTCTCACCTTTCTGACCGTCTTCCTCCTCTTGGTCAGGGATGAGGCAGAAGAATGTCCAGCTGCAGTCCAGCTCCAACTGACCTTGTAGTGGTGGATGGGAACATCCAGGTCAGGAGGCATGCTCCACTCAATCCTGGTTACCACTGTGCTCCCAGGACCAAAGCTCATATTTGCTACTCTCAGCTCAGTAGGAGCAGGAGGATTGGAGGGATCTGAGGGGGACATGTTGGATGTTATTAATATCTGTTTGCATACAGAAACAATGACCTTTAGTGCACTGACATGTGCTTAGTTTTTTAACCCAACCTCCAAAGTTCACAATAGGCCAATTCATTCACATGTGTTACTCTCAAAATAACCCAAAAATGGATTTCAGGAGACCTCTACCATATTTACAGATAGTATTGTGTGGCAGGCTGTGGTTTGTGGCTTAGCTGCAAGGGAGGAGCAGTGGGTTCAGGGCATGGTGTCAGGGGAGTCTGACCGCCATCATCTGATCATGTCTCCCCTTTGAGTATATCACCAGGACCAGAGCAGAGGTCTGTGTGTGGTGTGAAGCCGGAGGAGGGCAGCTGGAAAGCTGCTGCAGAAACAGATTACAGATAAAAACGTACACTCAGCATGTAACGCTGTGTGCGTGGGTCCTTTATTATCACACACTACCATTGCTTTCATTAATAGAGAGGACTGCTGCCTACCATTAGCATGAATTGCCTGGATGCTGGTATTTATATCTGGTGCTTCCTGTTCCTCAGCCTGATCAGGATCAGTGATCAATCTCAGCAGCCACAGATGGCTAAACAATGGTAAAGCTGTTCTAACAATGCACTTCAGCACATAAGGGCACCACCTACACTGTGTCCCTAAGTACCTCAGCACAGCGCAGCAAACAGTGGGAGAACGCCGCTCTCATGAACACGTCTGAATTGATTAAGGTTCACATGTTTTCGACTTGCCGAGGCGGCTCCTTTGTGACTGTGGCAGCTATAGAAATCACACAGAGGAAAACAATGAATCCTCTGAGGATTCTCTCCATAAACTCTGTAATACATATATACAACAGTACCACCATTTGCTAAACAGTCTATTTTCTCTTGAATAGCTTCTAACTGTGCCAGTGTTGATATTAAGAACTTTTGGCTTCTTGACTTTAAGTTCATTAAAAAAATCTCTCTTGTCTATCTCTTCTACTTCTAGGGTAGTAGAGGCAGTGGTGGGACTGGTGCTGTACTGGCCTGTACTCTGTCACTTTATATTTTCTAAGCTGTCAAAATATATTTTGTTTTCAGCTGATGTCACTGTAGCTGGTCAGTCCGAACACCTTTCCTGCCTCTCTGACCTGCGCTGCCACAGTCCTACCTGTCACCACCTCTGCTTGTTTGAACGTTGCTGCATCACCTACTTTCGTCACTGGCCTACAGCCATTCTGAAGATCACCACATCAGCACAGCTAAATCACCACAGTCACTCTCTGTTGTCAGACTTTGTTGTTGTGTCTCTGCAGCTGGCAGCTTGTCCAAAGTGTGCCGGCTGACTGTCACCTGGCTCCAGCCCCCCGACAGTGATTCATTATGGTTAATGGTGCTGTTTGGCGAATGGGAGAAGTGGGCTCGAAGAACACACACATATACACACAGACATGCGATGTGTGTCTGACCTCTGCTTGAGTGGAAATGTCTGCTGGGCGTGGTGAAACCTCTGGTCCCGTGAAGGTTAACGGCTGCCACTCTAAACTGGTACCAGCGACCGGGCCGGATGTCTGACAGCCTCGCTCTCTGCTCCGTCGTCTGTGGGGGAAATGAAGTCAGTGACATTCGGGAGAAAACAGTGCGTTTAGTCAGTGTTTAGGTAGATTCTGTCATGTCCAAGAAAATAAGTTGATAGATTTTTAAGCATGTCACAATTCATTGTCGAGTTAAGAGAAATTTACCAAAATGTCTTATGAGCCATAAAATGTTTGCAGAATTTTTGAATATCCAGATACAGATCGTCTCTTTTCTTTCAGTTTTCCACCTCGGACACTTAACCTCACATTAATGCACATGTTCAAGTCCAAACAGACTAGAAACTGAAAAACTGCAGATGAAGTTATTAAACTACAAGCAAAATAATAATCTCATTTCTAACAAAGTTAAGTCTGAAAATTTGAAATAAATGCGATAAAAAAAAATCATTTGTGATAAAATGTTGGTGTTCTTGCTGTGCCCGTCGTACATGTGAAAACTGTAACATCTACTTTTACCAGCAACACTTTATGAAGTTAATGCCGAGCAGAGCTGAGTTCAGCTTATTGCTCAGCCTCCACAACAGTCCCAGTTTATCATGTGACCCCTTGTGGTGTAGCATAACTTAAGCAGCAAGGAAGGTGATAAGTAAATAGCATCAATGCTGGCATTAGCTTTGCTGGAACTCTGGAGGTGGTATCCCTGATGGGTGGTTGATTCGGACAACGCAGGAGTATGTCATGCTGAATAAGATGGGTGTAGCCTGGCTTTGAGCTAAAAAGCTCCTGTGGCATTATGGCCGCGAGCTCCTCCTGCTGTTCTGGAGACAGATGGCTCAAATCCGGAAATAGCTCTTCTTCAGTACTGGTGGGAAAGAATTGCTCTTGAGGCTCTTCTTCCTGTAGTACAACACGAGCCCACAACTGAAGTGATTGCTCCGGCTTATCAATCCACTCCCTCAACATGTTGACATGAATCACCTGGTGCTTTTTTCGACGATCTGGCATGTTGAGCTCATAAGTGACAGGGCCTACCTTCCTGTTTATCACAAATGGCCCCTGCCATTTGGCTAAGAGACTGCTTTCAGTGGTTGGCAAAAGGAGCAACACTTTTTGTCCTTCTTTAAAGGTCCTCCTGCGAGCTGTCTTATCATAGTTCTGTTTTTGATGTTGCTGGGCACTTACGAGGTGACAATGAGCCAGTTCCTGAAACTATTCAAGCTTGTGCCTCATTTTCAACACATAAGAGAGGGAAGAGCACTGTTTTTCAGGTCTAGCTTCCTCCCAAGCCTCCTTAAGTACATCCAGTGGACCTCTGACATTATGGCCGTACAAGAGCTGAAATGGAGAAAATCCAGTTGATGATTGTGGTACCTCTCTATAGGCGAAAAGCAAAAATGGAAGCCATTGGTCCCAGTCTTTTCCTGATTCTCTTACGAACCTCCTCAGCATTGATTTCAGGGTTTTATTAAACCTCTCAACAAGTCCATCAGTTTGTGGATGGTAAGGGCTTGTTTTGATTCCGGTAATTCCCAGAAGTTTGTAGACTTCCTTGAACAGGTTAGAAGTGAAGTTTGATCCTTGATCTGTCACTAGAATGTACCTATGCCCTGAACTACTTCTCTCCAATTGGCCGACAATATCCATGGCAACACGAGAAAAGGGGATGTCTATCACAGGCATAGGAATGAGTGGGGCTCTGTCTCCTTTCCTACTCGGGGCGGTCAACTGACACTGTGGACAAGATTTGCAAAACTGGACAGTATCTGAAAATTGCTGTGGCCAAAAAAAGCGAGTTATCATTCTGGAGAAGGTTTTAAGATGTCCTAAATGGCTGCCCAAGGAACTGAATGAGCCAACTGCAAGACTACAGGCCTTAAGCTTTTGGGAAGAACCAACTGGTCACAAACTTTGCTACGACGATACAGTCGTTCGTTCTTAACAATGAATACTTCCTGTACTCTAATCGCCGCTGATTCTTGGGTGCTCTTAGCAAACAGGGGTGCTAAAGAGGGGTCCTCCCTTTGGAGTTGGACAATATTGCTCGGGACAACCAGGAGCTCATCAATCTCTGGTTCAGGAAGTGACTCAGCAATTTCTGTCCCCCTCACTTTTCCTGTCTTCTCTGCATTTTACTTTTCTTTAAATGCAGCCTACTTAGTCTGTCAATATTCAGAATTTCACTGTCTGCATAGGGCAACTCACTCAAACCTGGCGCTGACTGAGAAGCTTTATTACCAGACCTAGTGACTACTAGCAGATCTTCACATGCAACATGCAGATTCTTCTCTTCTCTGTCCTTCTGTCTTTGCTAATAACTCCCCAAGAATTGGCATGTCCCGACCCAACACAATCTGGTAGGGAAGTTTATCCATTACTCCAACTGTAAGTACGTACTCCTTTTCATTAACTTGAAGGCAAACGTTGGCAATAGGATAATCAACATTATCACCGTGAACACACCAGACTTTCACTTTACCACAAAATGTGGTGTCACTAGGAAGACAATCTTGCCTGACAAGTGTGCGGCTACTGCCTGAATCCAAGAGGGCAACACACGGCTTTCCCTCAATGAAAACACAGATAGTGTGCTCCTGATCACTGGAGGGTACTAGAGACTCTGTTTCTTCCTCTAGCAAGTCAAAACACTGTGGTGAAAGACACGTGTAAGTCTTACTGACTTGCTGACCTGGGCAATCTGCCTTAAAGTAACCTGCTTGACCACAGGAATGACATACCAAGGGGCCTCTCTGCTTCACTCCTCTACCACGACTACTGCTAGTGATTGGAGAACTTTGTTTAGGGCCTTTAGCTCTGTACCCATTCCCACCCCCTGACTTACCCACAAAAACATTGGCTGAACTGGGTTTTCCTACCATGTACCCTTTTTGTGGGCGTCGGGCTGCAAGGAAAGCCTCTGCCATCTCTGCAGCTTCTTTTGAAGTGGTGGGGTTGCGCTCTTTCACCCAGGTCCTCAGCTCTGGGTTAAGAACTCTGAGAAACTGCTCCATCATGATGACATCTCCTATTTGGTCCTTTGTCTTTTCCTTTGGAAGCATCCATTTTTCATACAGGTCTTTAAGGCGCGTTCGCAGCTCTTTGGGTGTCTCATCGTCCTTCACCGTCATGTCGCGGAATCTGATTCGGTAAGTCTCAGCACTTATTTCAAATTTTTCAAGAACAGCGGTTTTTACTTTATCATAGTCCATTGTCTCTTCAGTGTCCATAGCAACATATGCCGCACGTGCTTTACCACTAAAAAGTGGAGCCAGATGCAGTGCCCATTCTTCTTGTGGCCACTGACACCCTGTTGCAATCCTCTCAAAAGTGGTTAAATAATGTTCAATATCTTCATCCTCACCATAGGGCTGCATCTTCGGGCCTTTCCAACCGCTTACTCTGTCCAGATTGGATGACTGTGGTGCTGTGGAAGACTCAGGGGGGTTTCCTCTCTGTTGAACAGGTTGCTGCACCTTTTGCCGTACTGAGGGGCTCAGAGACGTTCCGGATTCAGCTACTGCACCTTCCAACAGCATCTGATGCTCCCGGCGCTCCGACTGGACCTCCTGCTGCAGTTGGCTGAACTGGTGTTGCATTCTACGCCACCGTTCATCCTGGCGTTGTCTGTCCTGCTCCCATTTAGCCTCACGGTCAGCATGCTGTTGCATCAGGCCTTTTAATAAAGTTGAGAGCTCAGAGAGACTTTGTGCTTCGGTGCTGTGCTCACCCGTAGCTTCTGCCAGGTTGCCATCATCTTGGGCCTCCTCTGAGGGAAAATCTGCTGGCCCTTGAGGTTTCCTTGACTTGGCTGATTTCTGCATTGCTATCACCTATTGGCCTGGAGCCACTGCTGCTACCATTTGTGGTGTAGCATAACTTAAGCAGCAAGGAAGGTGATAAGTAAATAGCATTAGCAGACGATTGAAGTTCTTTTAAGCATACTTTATTGCTGGCATCTCCATTTTACCATATAACAATCAATCAGGTATGCAAAAATCCCACTTGCTTTATACAGGACTTTGCCCACACCTGACCTCGTTAGTCTCTACCGTTGAAACAAATAGGTCAGACCGGGAATAAGATTATGCATGAAACTGACAAACTCATTTACTCAGCTAAATGGTTTGTAAAGTAAAAGACTGCATACTATATAACTCAAAAGGCTACTTTAAAGAAAATAAACAATACTATAGAAAATGAAAAACCCTCCATTTGGTTACACCCAATGATGCAATCATTGACCTCATGACCCTATATAAACAGGAAGTACTGGGTGGCCCTTCCCATATACCTGTCTTAAATATAGGACCTGAATAAACAACATGGACACCATGGTAAGTATAACCAAAGCAACATAAAGAAACATAATTTACCAGACATTTGTCTGTGAATAGAAGAAAATTCAGATGACCTGATGGTTAGTAGTGTTTGCTTTAAAAAACATGCATGGATGTAAAGGATGTAACTACTGCTACCACAAACAAACCCCGAGATAGTGTGTGTTAAGAGAAGTTACACCAGCAATGTCTAAATTAAAGCATTATGGCTGACTGTAAAATAACAAAGAAATAAATTATCAATATGGTTAAGGGACAAGTGGTAAATGAGTTCATGCCTAACCACTTTGTCACACCCCTGTGCTGGACAGTGCTCTCCGCCACCATCAACAAAACAAGAACAGAAATGCCAACACAGCAGAGCAGTTCTGTCAGCACCTGGAGACCCAGCACCTTGCAAAGAGACTTTATTTGGGTTTTCTTTCCTTTAATTTGTCACATCTCTGTAACACTTTATATTGGAGGCAGTTAACTAACCTGTGCAGCCACCTGCCACGATGTAGCAGTGTCCTCACTGGGCTGGATGCCAAAGTTCCATCTCCTCTGCAGAACGTAGACTACAGGCTCGGCCGAGATGTTGAAGCGCGATGACCAGTGCACCTCCAGCTGGCCAGAAGACACTTCTTCAAAGGCTAGCTCCTTCCTTGGCTTCAGAGGAGCACCTGGACAGACAAACCATCCGCCACAGGTAAAATAGAGTACAGCTGAAGGGACTCTTATGAGCACAGTACTGTTCATCATCTGCTGTAGTTCCGCAGTGGGGGCATCGAGCTCTTAGTCAGCACCCACCAATGCTGCAGGGATTTGCAGATTTACTCAGGGAGAGAGAATTTCCACTCCATTTATTTGCGTAAAGGCCCAAGGGGGCATTTTTTAGGTTATCAGGACTGATAACATTAGAGTACGTATGGCTGCATGGGTTCTCTCTGGATACTCGGACTTCCTCTCACAATTTGATGACATCCATGTTAGGCTAATAATAAATTCTAAACTGGCTGTAAGTGTGACTGATTGGTGACCCAGGCTGTACCCCACCTCTCACCCACTGACAGCCGGGATAAGCGCTAGCTGAACTGGATAGGTGGGAGAAATGGACGCACGGAGCTTCTTTATTATTTATTTCCTACAGTCAAATCGTTAAACACATTTAAAGTGATGTGTTTTGAATAGCCAGTGGTTCTGGCTCAACATACCCTTGTAGATGTCACTGGGAGTCTGGCAGGTGTGGCCACAGCTGTTAGAGCAGCATTTCTTCTGAGCAGAGCATTCTTTGTCGTGATCACAGCTTTCCACACAGGCAGCAGCAAAACCACTGGCTCTCTGTGGAGGTGGACAGCTGCCCTGCTTCACCGTCAGCACAGAGTGAAGGAACTCACAGCTGGTCCCGCACTCCCAGTGCTTTCTGGGAAACACCCGCTGGATGAATCAAAGGCAAACTAGTTAGCACAGGTTAACTACTTTCACATTCTTCTGTTGGGCCTGTTACAGCATACTTGACATACGACAGTGATACAATGAATAAACGGTATGAATGTTGTCTGTGAAATATGATAATGTCAGGTTTGCATCAATAAGTAGCATTTAGACAAGAAAATTAAGAAAAGCGAGACAAAAAGAAGAGCACTGAATATGAATAATAAATATTTCCAGGAACAGAGTGATTCTCCAGGTTTTTATTGGGACAGAGTTTAACAGTTTATTTCAAACTGTGATTGCACAAAACAACCCTTGGCTGTTTTTATACTGTACTCAGAAAGCATACAATATGACTGGCTGTATGTTGCACCATACCTCACATAACTCTCTGCAGTTGCCTTTCCCCTTCATCTCCCAGGAGTCTCTGCAGGGCTCCAGGCACTGTGGAAGTCGAAGCAGTGTGAGCACGTTTAAAGTTTATGGTCAGAAATGAAGAAATACATTTGGAGGTTATACACAGTGAAGTGTTCATGTTTTATTGCTGAACACAAGAGTGTCAGACAGTTTAATGTCTCTGTGAAACTGTAGGTTACCATAAATTACAGCCTGTCAGATCTCGCTTTAGTTAAGTATAAATATTTCTAAAATTATTATACAAAAAAATGCAACGATGCACAAAAGAAACATACACAGGCACCCGCAATCAGGCACGGGCCAAAATGTTTATGGGTAAGGACATTCAACTGATTATACCCATAATATTACCTTCAATAAAATAAACAATAATTGGAGCTTTTTTCATGAATGTTATTTATTCATAATAATGCTATTTTTTCCAGGGGAAGTGGACATAAAAGCGTGGTCACATCAGACTAGTTGCAAAGTGAGGAAATCAGTACCTCCTGTCTCTTTGTGTGTAAGCAGAAAGACACCGTCTCATTATTTTTTACAGTAAGTTATTTTTCCTAAAAAGAATAAAGTGAGAAGGCCGACACTCAACATTATGGAGGTGCACACCTCAGTGTGAGGGGATTTATATTGCACTCGGGGGGTTTCAGGAGCATGTCAAGAATTAACAGTGTAGTCCTCTGCACCACAAAGCCCAATCCTGCACCAGTAAGCAGAGGCAGCCCAGGGGAGCAAGTGTGCACTGATTCTAATTTCATGCTGTAGTGAGAAACAGTGGGGAAAAGTGAAAAGTACGACAGCCTCACAAGGGCATAGCAAGTCATCTGAAAGTTCGAGGAGTGCTCCAAATGCTTAGCAGACAACTCACACACTGGAGAGGAAGTGACGCTTCACTAGCTCAGAAGACCTTTGATTGGCCTGGAAAAACAGTTTGTTGCACTATAAATTCAGACAAATCACAAAGTTATTGTACTCAGTCCTACAAATCTTACAAATATGGTATCTACTACCATACTTACTCTGGATGGCATTACGCTGACCTCCAGTAACACTGTTGGGAATCAGGATATGTACATCAATCCACATATTAAACAAACATCTAGGACTGCTTTCTTCCTTGTGTGCAATCTCTCTAAAATTAGAAATGTCCCGTCTCAGAGTGACGCTGAAAACTAGCTCATGCATTTGTTTACTTTCATAGAAAGAGCGAGCATATGTCTCCTATACTGTTAAATCCAGAATCAAATTGAAAATCCTTCTCCACAAATACATCAGGGCCCATCTTACACTCACAGTCTCTCATTGTGTCTCAGACTGTGGGTTTACTTGTGGTTCATTGGATATTTAAAAGTAGAATTGGACAAATCTATCACTCATACCCTCATAATCCAAACTGTAGAACTTTAATGTCAATAATATGTTTGCAACAGGCTTTAATAAGCTAAGCAAGTCGTAAAAGATCTACCCATGAATGATTTTTCATGTTGTCACTCTGATTTGGTAGGAAAGACCACTCTGAATAAAGATCTTACTCAGCTGGCCTCAGGCTGCTTCCCAGTTCTCTTGTGCAAAAACAAAACTCAGTCTAACGTTATATTACATAGACATAAAGCTGCAAGACAAGGTTCCATTAATTCAGTTTGCACCATTGTTTCTGCATTATTTCATACAATAACATGAACTGTGCATAATCATGACCGTCATCCTGGTCTCCCTCTCAGACAAATGGTTCAATCCACTTTGCAACACTGGGAGATGCAGTTGCTTCAAGAAATGATACCGACTCCTTTGATTCAGGTATGCAGCAAAATAGACCAGCTCAGAAAAAGAAGAAATGAAAAGACACATGCAAACATCTTTTTTGATGAAGCTTACAGTCTAGGCTCTGGCTCAGGAGACAGACCGGGTCATGTACCAACCAAACGTCAGTGGCTCAATCCTCAGAGTGTAACTGTGGCTTACAGTCACACATGTCTACTTGTGTGTATTTTCTGTAAAGCTTACAGATTTGTCATCATTTTCACTGCTTACAGGGTAGATAATAAGCTTTTGGGTTAATATGAGGCCACAGGCACAAACGCCCTCCGATGAAAACAAGCCACACATGTCCTGTTGTAGACGTGCTGAATGAACCAGGTGTCGGGTGCTCTTAGTGCTCCACGAGGAAGAGTTCAGCAGCATGAGCAAGATGAAAGAATACATTAAAGATTGTACATGAGTCCAGAAGACACGAGAAGCAGCATGTTGTGTGTGAGCGTCTGACCTGCTGCAGAGGCAAACAGAGATGACAGACTCGCTTTGTGTGTGATGTTCCAACGAGTTTGGGTCATTTGCACGCCACCTGACGGAAATATCTGTGCACAGAACAACAACGAGTGACAACAAATTCCAGTCACTCAGTCAGGAGTTTTATCTGTTTGTTCTTCCAATATCACAGATCAACCCAAACAATACTGAGTTTGCTGTCACAGCGTGAGAGGCAGTGTACACCCTGGTCAGGTCGCCCTGCAGGGCTAACAAGGGAGAGCTGCAAAATGATTTGACATGATGTACTGTATACAGCGCCATGCTGAGTCAACCACATTGTCAAAATTCCACATCTTTTAATCAACAAAAAGGGTTATGAAAGTAAAAAAAGGCAAAACTCACAGCCAGTGATGTGTACTAAGAAAGATAAAGGAAGATACGGGGAAGAAGAAGTTGCTGCAAAATAGACTACAGAGTGTGGAACACACACTGTCCTGCTCCGCAGTGGAGTGTCTGATTGCCCTGTTCCAGTCCTGCCATCTCCCATCTCCTGTCCACGCTGTCCACAAGAGGACGCTTCCACTAATGCAGACTGACATTCCTACTCTCATGTCATTCCCTTTGTACCTCAGCATCAGTGAGTTTTCTGCCCCATTTCAAGCTTAAATCAAGCATTTTATTTCACTACTCTGAAGATGAAGCAGCCCATGAAATGTATTTCTTACTAAAACAGGAACCACCCTGTTCTTACTTACCAACAATGCACAGCAGTGTGTGTGTGTCATTATATTATTAAAATGGTGTGCCATATTTCTATTTATGTGGTCATGTTGTGTGGACCTGCAAAAAACTGTAACCAAGTCTTCACAAGACAAGTCATCGTAATTCAGGATGTTAAATGGGTTTAATGTTAGGGTTAAAGTAAGGCCAGGTGGAGGTTTGGACCTGGGTTGGTTGGTGTTGGGGTGAGGTGAGTTTCAGCTATGGTCAATATGTCAGCACAGTGTCTTCTAAAATAATGGAAATATTATTGTGCTGTTGTATTATTTTCACAGGTCATTCCATCAAGACCTAAAGACATTGAACATATTGTTGGAAGAAGCTGAAGCCCAGGCACAAGATCGAGCCTGGTGGCGTTCGTTTGCCGCCCGATATGCCACATAAGGCATGGGAGGAGCTAAGTCTAAGTAAGTCTGTGTTATTTTGGCAGTGGATGTTCCCTATTCCTCCATGACCAAACAGAGCTAATGGAGCAGACATCTTCTCTGCTGACCGTGTAAAATGCTGTTCTTTTGGTTCTTGACACTGTTTGATTCACTGCCCAGACAAACCCCACAGAGACCAAAAAGGCCCCGTGTTTATGTCTTGTTTCCTGTTTCGACTGCCGGCATTGTCTTTGAAAATGTTCCCGATTTTTGAACATCCACAGACGAACTTTAACTTTTCCCAGCAAATTACTTCTCAGGTACCTTGTTTGCTTGAAAATATGAGTTCGAAGCAAGGAAGGAATGAAAAAAATGATTTTCTGGCTCTTAATCAAACATCACATCAAGGCTGTTGTGTATTGAAGTACACTAATTACTGCTGAGTGGTACTGGAAGAAGGTCATTACACTGCGCTCGATGCCAGTTTGTCTATGTTTCGAGCTAAGGACACTGGTGTCAGCGCATGACTATGATGCTCTCTCATTGTTCCAATGCCACAGTGCCATCTTAAGCCTTTTTTAAGAGCTGAATCGAACTAGACTGTGTGGGAGTGTCTTGTTAATCAACTCTGGCATTTCCAAATGGCTATATGCCTGGAGGAAATAGTGACAGAAGGATTAACAAGCTCTCATTACCACCAGAGCCCATGAGGATGACATGAGGCCAAATGATCACAAGCCAAAGTGATAGGCTGTCTCACAGCAACAAGGATAAGCAAGCTTATCATCAGACCTCTCTAAGATTAAGAGCTGGGCAGGGGTATGTTGAAACTGGGACTGTCATGTTAGCCAGACTCAGAAGTCTGAACAAGACACGAGTAATATTTTATAGCACAGAGGAATATTAAAGATCTAAAGTTGTCACTAGGAAGATGTTTTATCTTTTAATGTGGTTAATATTTAAAGTGCTGTTTGTCTGTAGGTATATCTAAAACTGTCTAGATGCATGCTCAATAATCCAGGTAAGGAAATCTGGAGTGAGGCCCACAACCAGCCTCTGTGTTATTACTGCTGAGCTTGAGTAGGTTAGACGACATCCATGTTTCGATGTCGCGCAGACAGCTGACAGGTGATTGTGGGCAGAGATGAGTGGAAGATTTAGTACTTAGACAAACATATGTATCGTCATTTAAGTTTCAAACTTTATTTGTAGTTCTTAAATGTTATCCGTCTGATATTTTAAATATGCATGCTTATCACAGCGGTCTCCAACCTTTTTTGCTCCACGGACCGGTTTAATGTCAGACAATATTTTCACGGACCGGCCTTTAAGGTCTCGCAGATAAATACAACAAAATAAAACAATACGACCGAGACAAAAACTGTGTTTTTTTGCAAATATCATAATAAACGCGAACTCACTGTGTAATTGTGTAACTTTATCAGCAGCATCTCCTGAAATGCACCAACAACACTGAGAGTAACATCCTCCTCTCTGCCCCTTAATGCTCTCTGGTCGCTATGGTAACGTGTAAATATTTCTTTCAAAATAAGACACACAGATACAACACGGGAAAGACCCAGGGAAACCGAGTTAACGATACAAACCCTGAAAACCATAAATTTCACACCCGAGCCTCAGCTCTCGCAGCCCGGTACAGAATTGTGTTGTTTGGTACAACTCACGGACCGGTTCTGTTTGGTACTGAAACGTGGTACGTTTGGCCGTGGCCCGGGGGGTTGGGGACCGCTGGCCTATCACATGAGTGTGTGCCAACATCATTAAGCCTTCCCCTGATATTTGCACATACAGTTCAATTCAGTTTAATTTATCCAGCGCCAAGTCACAACTACAATCACCTCAAGGTGCTTTATATTGTAAGGAAAGACTGTACAATAATACAGAGAAAACCCGAACAATCAGATGACCCCCTGTGAACAAGCACGTGGACACAGTAGGAATCATTAGAATCAGTTTTTATTATCCATAAAGACTGGTGGCATAAATCAATCAATGAAACTACAGGCATAAGGACATAAAGTTGTGGACGACCTCCAATTTCCTTCTAAACTCAGACAAAAAAAAAGTTTTTATATTTACCACTAAAAATCTCAGAAACATGGTGTCTAACCGGATTCTTAGGGCATTACCTTTGCCTCCATTAACATATTTCTAGGCTGGACTACTGTAATTCATTATTACAGGATGTCCTAAAAAACTGAAAAGTCTTCAGCTAATCCAAAATGCTGCAGCAAGAGTCCTGACAGGGACTAGAAAGGGAGAGCAGATTTCTCCTGTTTTGGCTTCCCTTCATTGGCTTCCTGTTAAATCCAGAATTGAATTCAAAATCCTGCTCCTCACATACAAGGTCTTAAATAATCAGGCCCCATCTTATCTTAATGACCTTGTAGTACCATATCACCCCATTAGAGCACTTCGCTCTCACACTGCAGGCCTACTTGTTGTTCCTAGAGTATTTAAAAGTAGAATGGGAGGCAGAGCCTTCAGTTTTCAGGCCCCTCTTCTGTGGAACCAGCTTCCAGTTTGGATTCAGGAGACAGACACTATCTCTACTTTCAAGATTAGGCTTCAAACTTTCCTTTTTGCTAAAGCATATAGTTAGGGCTGGGCCAGGTGAATTTGAACCATCTGTTATACAATTATAGGCTCAGACTACTGCAGTACTTTGTGTGATGACCAGCTCTTCTTCTTCATTCATCTCTTTTCACTCCCCACATGGTTATATACTACTGCATTGTGTCATTTTTGTCTTCTCTGTTCCTTGTTTTGTCCTGTCACATTAAAATTTTAAAAAAATATTTATGCCCAAAATGGTGACTTTAAGTTAATTCATTACATGTAAATTTTCCATGTAATTTGGGTATAAATGTTACATTTAATGGAATCTGATATACAGTCAGTTCATACAAAGGATATTTTCCTTAATGTTTAATTATTTAGATAAATAACCCTTTTATTTTCTATAATTCAGTTACATTCTTATCAAAATTATTGCTTGATGTTGTTTGTTAGAGTATCTCACGTTGATAAGCTTTAATTTGGGTTTATTTTGCAGCAATGGGACATGGGCAGCTTGCACAGGACAATGATCTCAGCAGCAAATCTACAACACAAAGGCTGAAAAAGAAAAGACTCAAAGTGCTGCAGTGGCCCATCACAGTCCAGAACTCAGCCTGGCTGAAATGCTGCGGCAGGATCTTAACAGAGCTGTACTTAAAAAAAAAGCCACAAACGTCAGTGAACTGACATAACACTAAAAAGGGGTTGGCCAACATTCCCCACATCAATGTGAGATACTAATAAGTCATATAGAAAAGGATTATTTCTAATTATTGCTGCTAAAGATGGTTGTTCAAGCTGCTGAATAATGGATAAGCTACTTTGTTTTTCACATAACTGGATTTAAAAACACCAGGACTACCTGAGCATCATTTCACAAAAAATGCCTTGACAAAATTTCAGATTATCAAAAAGATAGCTTGCAAACAGTGTCATCCATCTATTACTGTCTGCCTCTTTCATGACTCCTGATGTATTAACAGGGAAACTGCTATGATGTATAGGATGTCACAGAATAAAGAGCCACAACTGGTGATGAATGGCAGACTTAAGAAATGGGTAATAACCACTATAATCCACCAGCAGGTATCAGTACATACAGATGTACACCTGTGCACAGAGCACGCTGTCAGGTTGCATGTGGGCTGATTTATTGCTGCAAAAGCAAGGAGCATAAAACTACACGCACATAAGGAGAGCGAGAAAGAGTGATTTATTACTCTGAAAAACTCTAGCAGTCCCACATGACTTCCTATTTTTACACTCAACAGCTAACTGAAGCTCTTCAGTTCTTGTCCATGATCTAAAAGTGTATATGAGTGCAGTGTGTGCCAATAATTCTATTATTTAAATTCTGCATCTTTTCTTTCATACTGTAAAACAAGGGGAAATGTACATGATATAAATTTATATATTTTGTTCAGAGTCAATTCCAGGATTTTTAAAAATGTACTAAGGGAGACCAAGTCAGAGGGCCCGTGGGAAATAAGAAAATCTATTAGACATAAATACAGAGTTGAGAAACGAGGGAACAGAGAGTAGGGAAGTTGTTTTGTATTCAAAACTGCATGGTAATGGAAGTATTTGCATCCTTACAAAAGTCCAAAAATACTTCAATAAAGTGCTTCAGATTGAATAAGGAGCACATTCACGTTACATGCATCCATGCATTAATGAGCACATCACTTTAATGCTGAAGTTTGACCTGATGCCTCATAAACTTCTAAATGTGTTATACTGTATCAAAATAGCACAATGTAAAGCACTTTCGACTACAAGCCACATTCAAATCATTTAGTGCACTTCACCCATCTTGCATCCACACTTACAACAATTAACTTAAATTGCATGTAGTGGGCAAACCCACACAGGGAGGAAGAACATGTAGTGTGGCCCAGTTAACCGGGAGATTTATCCAGGAGGTGAGAGTGCTATTAGCAGGACTGCACCACCCACAGGTGTTGTTATTTTCTATGGAAAATCAGAATACTTCATGCAAATGAGGTTCAGGAACAACTCACTGTCTCAGGTTTGTGTGACGAATGGAAAATCAGAAGGACGTACTTTTAAAAATGTTTCCTACCTTTGCACACTGTTTATGATTATGACACCAGCCCAAGGATCCGTTATTCTGAAGACGAGACTAAAATGAGGAAGACAAGGACATAAGCATAAATAAATGGGTCGGTCTGAGTTAAGCACAAATGAATCCATTTTAAAGCTGAGTGAAGTCACTGATCAAGCTGTGAGCCTGCAAAGATTTGTTTTTCAGAGGAACTTGAGAAACCAACAGGTGTCTAACTTTGCAGATTGTTAAAGTATTGACTAAGAGCACAGCCGTCTAGTGCTAACTCTGTTCATTGAAATAAAGCATGCAGACCTCAGCTCAGCACACACACATGATTATACAGATACTTTATGCACGACCTCCACGATCTTTTCCACCAATATTCAAACTTCCAAAAATGTTGCTCTTGTCGGAGCAGCTTCTGTCTTTGGGATCAGACAGCAAAGACTGATTGCAGGCCTGTTACTCTGATGTTTTTAATCCTTTAAGAGACTGGTGCTGAACAAGCTAAAAGAACATCACACCCATCCTTCCCTGCCTAATGTGGATTCATTTTCCAGCAGGAACAGAACAGACTGCCAGTTGTCTCTTATCACAGAACAATCCAGTACAACCGAATTCAACCTACAAAAAAACCCTTATGACCTGGTTTTAAAAGACAAACATCCAAAGTGCTCAGTTTGAGACCTCAAGACAGGATGCCACTGACCAGTAAGTATTATCATGGTGGCTAGATCCATTTTTTAATTAATGCTGACAGTCTCTTGCTCTTCTGGATTTAAACCTGGTGACTTGGCAGGCCGCTGAAGTCTGGTGAATAAAATGACAGTAACAAGAAATGTTTGGTTCTTTTTAATCTATGACCACCTGGGGAATTGTTCAGTGTTCTTCTTTTTTTCTTCTTCTTTTTCCATTTCAAAGCCACTGAAAATGTTGGCAGCAAACAGTGAGATTGAAATATCGAACAGTGATTGATATCAAACGCTGTTTGCTCTGTTTTCTCTGTCTGTAGGTAAATGGAATATGAATGATTGAGAGCGGAGACAAATTGTCTTCTCTGGGTTTGGTTTTATTAAAGCAAAGGTCATTATGTCAATCAACAGTTTTAGTTATTTTGTTATCTGCTGTTTTAACTGAGCTAGCATCAATTTCCTGAAAAGACTCCTTCTACAGAATCACAGGAATCGTATAATGAAAAAGTATTCATAGCCGTTGACTTTTTCCATGCAATTTTTGCCCATTCTTCTTTGCAAAATAGCTCCAATTTAGTCAGATTGGATGGAAATCATCTGTGAATCCCAATTTTCAAGCCTTGCCACAGAATCTCAGCAGGATCTAGGTGTGGACTTTAACTGGGTCATTCTAGCACTGGTCTAAACCACTCCAGTGTAGTTATGGCTGTTACCAGTTAAAGCTGGGTAAGCCATGTGAGGCCAATGAGCCATGCAGTGAGAACTACTGCATCAGGTCGATAACTGGAAATATCACCAGCGTTAACAAATGAATCATTTCTAAATTTTGTGAAATTAGAAATCATAACAGAGGTGCTGGATCAGACTGAATTAGATAGGACAGTGGTGAATCACTGACATGAAACATAAAAAATATACTATGGCCATACAGGACAAGTAATGCTTTTAACTGTGACTTTCACAGGAGCTTTGTGAGGAATGGAGCCAAAGGATAATTAGTGGTGAAAAACCTGAGGGTGGACCTTAACTATAATAGTCTAAATCTAAAACAGGGTACAAAGGCTAGCCCTACAATAAAGTGACATGCAGATTCACAAAGTCAATGTGAGCATGTTTCACACTTCAATAGTTAATGAATTGACATGAGTGCTGGGAATACTGGCTACTGTAAGACTAGGAATGGCAAGTGATGTATGAGTGATACATGTCTGAGGTGCAGCTTTGAAGAGCTGGAACTAAAGCAAGGACACAGTACAGTAGTCTACTTCTTGGCATGTTTGAAGAGACGAGCACCACAGCACACATTCATGGTTTTTCTCTTACGGGCTGGACCATCATTCTGTGCAGTTTCATTGGACTAAGTGAGGCATACTCGAAAGCCTGAACCAAGGAGCCAAACTGCAAGTGTGTGTGCGTGTCAGTGTGTGTGTGTGTGTGTGTGTGTGTGTGTGTGTGTGTGTGTGTGTGAGAGAGAGAGAGAATGACAGAAGAAGAATCTGTTTGAATAATCACTATAATAAGCCGTATGGTCTATTCTGGCCTGCCTTTCAGTTGTACAGTGCTTCACTCTGTGTGAGTGAACATCAAGCATGACTGAACTTATTTTTTTCATTTTGTCAACTTCATAATATCACTATTTTATATAGTTTCAGACTGTTAGGATTTTATGATATTTAGACGTCATGTCTAAAGTAAAGTTTTTTTCGTTTTTCTTGTTGAGTCAGTGTCTCTGGAGTATACTCACCAACATCCTAAGACCTTGTTTTGTAGTGTAAACATGACTTTCCATCACCTTGTGCACTGTTTTCCACACTGGTTTCCCTCAGCTTTCCCTGAAGTGCCCATATCTGACAGCACATGTTTCCTTTTACAGCAGTATATATAATAAGAAATATATTTACTTATATTAAAAGTTATTTTATTAACGTAATGTAACCTTACATGAAAATGAATGCACATATCTATTGTTTGAAACTGTTTTTCACAACTCAGGTAAGCGTCATGGATATTTTTCTTTCAAACCAATAAAAAAAACAGCATTTGCTGATTAAAAAAAGTTAAATACGTGAAATTTAAGGACTTTTGACTGGTTATGTATAAACAGCCAATGCCAAAGGTGTCCTGACCTGCAGAATCGAGAGCGCCGCTACACTGTGCAAGCTGAGGCATCGCGACGCACACCTGGCCCTGGAAACGGTCTCCGACCAGGACTCATCAGCATCGGCGTGCTGCCTCCTGGCACAGACACCTGAGCTGCAGAGGAAAATAATCCACAGGCTGGTCCTGACACCGCTGTTTGTGGTCAGCATCTCCGTTCCGAGGTGGGACGCTGAAACAAAAGATGCCGCTTGGAGTAATGTGATGGAAGCCCAGCTTTAGCTATTATATAGCCAAGGGTGGAGCTATAAGATCTAGGCGTACACAGTTAGGGTCAGGATGCTCATGAGCCGGTGTTTTCATTCCAGTCGGTCAATGCGCGCACAGCCAGTAGTATTGCCTCAACAACATAGTACTTTATTGTCCCACAAGGGGGGATTAGTTCAGCAGCAAGGGCAACATCTTCTTTAATTCATTTAATGTACAGAATTCACCTGCTTGCTGCATACAATGCTACTACTGCACATAATACTTACTGCATCAAATGCCACGTTGTACATAATTCATTCACTTACTGCACATAGCGTCCCCCATATATATATTTACTTAATGTATATAATGTTCTTTTCTCCCCTTTTGCACAGTCGAGGAGCCTGTCAGGATACATTTCACTGCGTGTTGTACTTGTATAACTGTGCTTTGACAAATAAAGAATCTTGAATCTTGAAACATTAAAAATAAACAAAACAATGATAAAAAGCCACAAGACAGTTATTTATTTATTATTAGATGTAGCCATAATAATATGACGCTCACAAAAATGCACGGAGAAGAACAATGATGAATAAATGAGCAGTGACGTCATAATTGATAATGACTAGCTCAATGGCTAAGATTTGCTATCCGCTGTATATTGCAGGAAAGTATAGCAGTCAGGCAAATTGAAGGCCAACTATGAATGTATGAATGAATGATGAGACTGACCACATTCTTCACACTCTTTCTTACCGGTTCCTATTTTACCCAATCACGGCTGCAGCTTTCCAGCTCCCAGCCGAACACACACAACCAAAGCAACCGTCAGGACCCAGTTCAGTCCTTTAATGTGTAGGGGTGGCGTGATGCTCCAATGCAGCTCAGGTGTGGCCGCCCCCGCCCCCCGCAGCCGCGCCGCCGACCACGCCCTGCCACATAACTAACAGTCCATACAAACTTAAATTTGCTTTCATGAGCACTGGTTGTGATAAATGTCAAGCTTCTGCCTGCTCTCTTTCAGACCTCGAACATCAAATTACACCATCATGGTTTGTGTGTCTGATACCAGCCTCATTGATGTTCTTTGTTTCTGTGTTTTATTGATCTACTTCTGAATCACGGGGTGCACTCCTGTGAAGACTTTCTGTTTTATCAGCCGGGGGATGTTACGTCTATTTTTAGACTTTCGTGAAGCTGAACTTAAAAGGTTTTGCATATATGCTACTGTTAATTCAGGTTTGGATGAGCACATTTGTAAAATAGTTTTACTTTCAGTCAGATTGCTTTGTGTTTTTGTGTGGACTGGATTATGCATTTGTGAGCCCTTTAAAGTTACACACAAATCACTGTACACGATTGTAAATCTTACTTTATGCTTGTGGATCATATCATAAGCAATTGTGACCTTTTTGGGGGCAAATTTCTGTCCATATATAAACAATGACCAGCTAACCTAACCCCATAATGTCTGTGGGAGGAAGCCGGGGTACTCGGAGACAACCCCACACAGGAACGGCCCAGACTGGATTTGAACTCAGGGCCCTCTGGCTTTGTTAACCAACACACCACCACGTCATCCTATTCTGAATTTTTTTCATGTAAATCGGGCCGTTGTTTCACAGAATTTTAATCGATTAAATATTTTACTGTTAGTCAAGCTTGTGTTTCCTTGGTGTGTTTTCTGAGTGAAGGAAAAAGAAGTCTATATCAGTCCAAACTTTACAGAGTAGCTACATGATGCCAGCCTTGGTCTGGTGTTATTACCACCTCATTCTAATGCCTACATTTTGCCAGATGTAGTAGCACAGGTTGCTCCTCCATTAATGTAGAGGAAACATTTATGTTCCTGAATCTGTGATTTTACACACTGGAGACATTTTTTCCGAGAGAGAGCTTTTTCCTCAACATGACCAGGGCATAGCAGGGAATGTACTTGTCAGGGAATTCTAGCTGGTATGTTTAGTGGTAGCTGCAAACACCATTTTTATAGACTCCTCTATTAAAGTAACCACAAGCATATCTCTCATAAGTAAGCGGTTCACTGCTGGTTTCCTTGCCCAAGGAAAGGAGAAAAATGACGTTTTGGAAATTCTGAAGAGATCCTCCTTGGATTGTCAGTTCCCTCATGCCTGGCATAAGGGCCCCCCTTGCACTGCTAGAGCATCCTGCAGTGTTAATAGGCGCTTTTTTCTCCGCTGCACTAGATTTCCAAACAGTCACTCATGCCTCACTGCTCACTCTCAGGTTTTATAGTACTGTCTTTGACCTAATGAGCCTTTACAGCTGAGATTTTTTACCTCTCAGAGGTTTCAAAAAGAGAGGCAGAGCAGGTTCATTACGCCTCTACATATACATTCAGAACACAAGGCGATGAGATGCTCCGAGACAGTGTTTTAATTAACAGTGGCTCCTCAGTGTACTCACTGGAGAAAATGACATGAAGCCTACAAGCAATCCTCTGAATTGTTTTCCGATTTGTTTTGCATCTGCCAGGGATAGTCCTAAAATAGGCTGTTAATGAAGTGAGTGTCTCCAAAGAAGTGGTGAGCTGCTGATGCTCTGGTGGCCCACCCACTACAGGATGGAGAAAATCCCTCTGAGCCCCCCGGTGAGGGGTTTGACTTACTCACAAATAAAAACAACATACTATGACGGTGTAATAGACTCACTATGTGTGTATTGTGTCTGCCAGTGCTCTGGGGCTATATTCCCTCTTTTCCCAAAATGTCCTATGCACTTCAATTGGGAAGAACAACAGTATGGAAGCAGACTTTTGATAGAGCCAGTGATCAAGTACATATGGACAGAGGCTTATCAGTTCTGTTTTCCCACATGAAAGCCATTATTTTGGCCTTAATGCTGGTGGAGTCTTGAAGAACAAAAAGAATTATGTGCTTTGACCTTTACTCACAAAGTTCATCATTCATGTGAGATTTAGAAGTTATGCAATACTGAGTACTCTTCATCAAATTACTAAAATTTCATTGTGAAACATTGAAAACATTCTCAGACAATAACGAGAGGTTTTTGACACATTTTAGCACATCCTTACCTGCAATCATTCTAAGCACCTTGAAGCTGGGGACTTCCAATCAGAGGTTAATGTTGAATTTGGCAGGTGGGTGAATGATGGGGTTTGTCTTAAAATAACTTCCAAATTGATTTGTTTCTGTTTGTTTCTTTGTGAACAGGCTACAATCTGTGCTGCTGCTGCTCCGAGATTTACTCTTCTTTGAGGATATAGCAAACTGTATTCTACAATACTCAAGCAAATGCTACATGAGCTATCGTGCTATGATTGATGCTTTCCACTTGCTAGAATATCAGCAACAGCTCCCACCTGCCTATTCACAACTTGTCTGCCTGCTCTCCACCTGCTGATGGTCTGCAACTCTCCTGCCTACTCAGTTCTTCCTTCTTGCTCTCCTCGCCCACCATAACAAGTAAGACAGAATCAGACACTTCCACAACTCACCACTACAACACTTACCTGTTGGATCTGGCTAATTGCTACTCTCTTCTGTGGCAGAGCTCCTGTGATCCAATTCTTGTTGAGGCTCTCCTTTATTCCCAGTTCCCTGCTTGATGACCGTTTCTCATTCTCTGATGAACCCTACTGCAAACTTAGCTCTGAGTCTGCTCTTTGAGTCCTGCCTGATTCAATCCATGACTGTATATATTACATAACAGTAACAACTAAATATAAGCATACACGCATGAGTGTTGCTAGTAGGACTCAAACATGTCATAACTCACTGGATGTCCACTTTTGTGATGTTGAACGGGTTTTCACTTCAGCTCACTTCTGGACAAATTGCAGTAAATCTCTTCCATCCTGCCTCTCATCAAACACAACTAACATCCCTTGATGTTTCTTGATCTTGCATCCAACTATCTTTTCTATGGAGGTCTCTGATTCTTAATCTATAACCAAGTGGGAATAGTAAATGGAGCTGTGTTAATATTGGTCCCAGTAGTCCTAATCCCCATCTTCTGCTCAGTGAATGCATCTTCTGACGGGGTCAGCTACACATTTTTTGAGTTTGATTGCAGCCTCTGATCTCCAGCACTAATAGGAGCCTCCTTCTGTTGATATTAGAGCAGCTAAAAGGTTTGGTTCAATTCAGTTTTCTTTATATAGCGCCAAGTCACAACAACAATTGCCTCAAGTTGTTTTATATTGTAATGTAAAAATAGTAGAATAATACAAAGAAATCAGAGAAACCCGTAAAAATCAGATGACACTCTCTGAGCAAGCGCTTGGCGACAGTAGGAAGGAAAACCTCCCTTTTAACAGAAAGAAACCTCCAGCAGAGCAAAGCTCAGGGAGGGGCGGGGCGGGGCCATCTGCTGCGACCAGTTGGGGTGAGTGAAGAAAGACAAGACATGCATCATAGAAATCCGCAAGCAGTCTACCTAACAAGCCTAATCTTGGGGCAGAATACAAAAAGCTCAATTTTTCCTGAAGTTACAGGAAGGGAATTATATTTGCCTACGCCCTTATGTCTGTCTAATACATTCCTGCAGTTTAACTAATTGGTGTGTGTCATTTGGGGGCATGGATACATAAAGCTGGGTATCCTTTGCATAGCAATGAAAATGTATGATATGTTTTCTAATTATACTACCTAAGAAAAGCACGTGTAATGTAAAAAACAAATATTGGTCCTGGCACAGACCTCTGTGGAACTCCATAATTAACTTTATTGTGTGAATATGATTCACTATTTACATGAACAAATTGCAAACCGTTGATTCTGACTGATATGATTCAAACCAGCTATTCACTCATACTCTACCAAAAGCCCCTCCAGGTGTTGTGTAGACTCCTGTCTACAGTAGAAACAATGATCAAAACTCCAGACACAGCTCAGCAAATGCCTCCACGGGTTAATGGACAGACTCCTGACTGCTTCACATTAAGGAGATTCTGGGTTTGAACCTGCTGACCGACTGGGGCCTTTCAGTGTGTGCCTCCAAAGACATATACGTTGGGTTAATAGGTGATTCTAAACTGGCCATGGTGTTGTTGGTAAATGGACTGGTTCTTAAATCGTGGTTTTCTACCCTAACTGAGCACTCAAAGCGCTTTATACAACGTGCTTCATTCACCAACACCCATTCGTATAAGCGCTGTGCCTTCCAAGGCTTTGGAACAGCTTACCGCTCACTCTTCACACTTTAAAAAGCAGCTTAAACCTCATCTGTTTGGACAAATGAGACAGACAGACAGTTAATGTGTGTCCAGTTTTCCCATGGTTTGGGCTGGGTTTTTATTGATACCTCTATAAAGCTCTTTGTGACTGTTTCATGTCTTTAAAAGCACTATATACATACACGGTACTTACCTACTAGATCAAAATAGAGGTGTGCTGTATTAGTATAATGTTATTTTTGCTTAACTAAAGGATTGTGCATGTCTTCCACCAAAACTGCAGCCAAACAATAAAGCAAAGCAAAAAAGTACTTAAGCTAAAGAAGTTTGGAAAGCTTACATTCCAATAACCCAAAGCTGTTTCCTCATGTGGAACCATCGCAACACACTCTTGTAATTGTACAGTATATAAACTTCCATCATGATTGTTGCTAGAGAGAACAACATTCCCTGCCCATTACACACTCAGGAAACTTGTAGAGCTCCTTCTTTATGAGGTTTACCCCCATTAAGTGGGGTTTCCCTTCAGTAACAAGTGCCTGGAAGCAGTGTGGAGCTGTCCTCACAGCTGCAAGGACCCTGAAGGACCCCACACTGAAAAAGGAGATTCCACCAGGACATACAGAGATGAAGACACACACACAGTTGTAAATCTAAAACAGACTTACAATATGTTTTTGGTTGTTTTTTTTTTTCATTTTTGCATTTGGGGAAACCTTGACCACCAAAGTCTTTTTAAAAATAGAAGATAGATAAAAAGCAGATACCCTCTGGTACGATATGGTACGAGTGTTGGTGATGGTGAGGATTTACTGTCAACTAAAGAACTCATATTATGAGCCTCATTTTTAATGGCTGACATTTTGGAACATAGTGACATGATGTTTAGGTACATTTATCCCATGGATGTCCCAAGTGGGTGTGCCCACACACAGTGTGTCACGGAGGGTAGGTGATTTAAGCACAGATATTACTAAGAAAAGGGAAACCCTCCTCAAAAACGGACAGAGCAGTGGAGCAGCCAAGGGAATTCACACAAATTTAAAAACTGTAGGACTAAAATATAATTTATTATATTTAAACAGTTAAAAATATAAGAAGAATTAAAAAACAACCCTGGCCAGGGGAGAACACACCATAAACATCAATAAAACACAAGATTAAAAGTCCAGTGGCGATCGCCACGGTATAGAAGTCACTAAAAATTTAAAAATCCAGTGAAGCGGTGCAGGAGGGAAACCCGGCGGCGTCCTCGCCTTCCTCTTCGCGTTCTGCGCCCTGGTGCGCCCGGGTGGGCAGAGCTCTTAACTCTGCCCGCTGCTTCCCTGTAATCGCCAATCGGCACCGGCCCGCCTCGCCGCCTCTAGTTTCCGCAGACGCGAAATCTGGCCTCCAGTTGCTGAAGCAGTCGGACACCTCGCTCTGCGTCCTTGCTTATCGACGCTGTATCCTCCTGGCTCGCTTCACACCAAGCTCTCCCAGCCTCTCTGTGTTACTCAGCACTCTCTGTAAATTACCATTCACTCCTTTTCTCTCAGGTGTGTCCAATCAGTAAAATGGGAAAAGGGCGGAGTCCCTCCAGGACAGATTGACGGTGTAACCAAAAACATGCAATAAAAATAAAACACTGCACAAAATATAACCACAACATGCAATATAAAAAGTAAATAAACACACTTCACATAAAAACACAACAAAGCAAAACAACATCCGTCCTCCCCTGGATGACAAGTGCACGGCAGTTTTGCGTTTTGGGGTCGTTATTTGGGATTTCTGATAAGAGCTGGCTCTTCCACAGAAGATCCGTGTGTGGTAAATGTAAGCTACATTTGAAATGTGTTTTTTTTCTTCTCATAGACACTGTCAGCTACAGAACCCAAGCCAACCTGAAATGGTAGCTTCAATGAACACATGGTTGAACAATGCTTGAGGCCTGTATTGGGGAAGCAGCAAAATGCCTTAGCAAAATTTGACTTTTTATGTTGTGTTCAAGAAAACCTTATGGAATTACCAGAATTTCTCAGCATCTTATGATTTGTAACAGGAAACAGCTGTTAATAGTAAAGAGGGTTCAATGTTCACTTTTTCAAGTCTGCTCTACAAAGTTATTACTCCTTCTTGTTCAGTAAATACATGACCAGTACAGCTTTTTGCATGTTATTTCTTAAGTCTGATAGTGTTTGTATACAATGGTAACTTAAATTGTTCTTCATTGTTATTATATTTTCTACTGTTTTGATAGATTTTTACTCTTTGATTGTGAATACATATTGGTGTTTAAAATATGACGTAACTTATTACTTATTCTGCTCTGAAGAACTGAAACTAATTTGGATTTGGATGAACAGCAGTATGTGCTGTACTGCTGTTTAGAAATTAGGAACAAACACAAGACTCAGGCATACAGGCCCTGATACCAACGCGAAACTTCTGGCTGGGACACATGGGTGCCCCACACTTTGACGACTCAATCTGTGCTCAAAGTGGGAGCAAACTGTTTTCCTTTGTACTAATAACCATCAGATACATCTGATACACAATGCACTCCATCAGGGACTTAGTTAAAGGGACTATGTTAAAAGGTTTATTAATAAAATAGAGGTATCTGTAAATGATATCCCAGAAGAATAGTTGTGGAGGAAATCTGTGTTGGAGACTATGGATGGGAGTGGGAGAGCTTCAAAGCTACCTGGAGATAAAGAGTGGCTACCACATTACAAGGAACATCAGACCAAGTGGGAAACAAATTGTTAGAGTTCTAGAGTTCACAAGAAAAAGCAAATTGAGAGAACCCTGAACGTATCTGCTGCTACTGGAGTGGATGGAAGTGAAGGTCAGTGATTAGGTGATGCCAACCAGGCATCTGAATGGAAACAACAACAACAACAACAATCTTTATTTATAGAGCACATTTAAAAACCAACGGTATACCAAAGTGCTTAACATAGAGCAAGGAAATAACACAAGTATTATAAGGCCTTAATAAAAGTGTGAAATTATGTTCACAGGAAAATGCCACCAATACACAATGGTAATATAACATACACAGCACAAATAAGAGCATAATAAAACACCAGTCAAAGAATGAGTAGGAAAATTAAAAGAATAAATCTATGCAACAAATGCAAGCATTAACAGGTAGAAAAGGCAAGATTAAACAAATACGTTTTAAGCCGTGATTTAAAAGATTGAACAGAATCAGACACCCGGATCCCAATCGGAAGGTTGTTCCACAACTCTGGTGCAGCCAGGGCAAACGCCCGGTCACCTCTAGACTTCAGCCGAGATCTAGGCTGCACCAATAGTAACTGAGTAGATGATCTCAGAGCCCTGGCAGGAACATATGAGTTAAGGAGTTCCTTAAGGTAGCTCGGTGCTGTATTGTTAGTGATTTTAAAAGTAAGCAGCAGAATTTTAAATTGGATGCGGTATTTCACAGGCAGCCAGTGCAAATCAGCTAGGACCGGAGTGATGTGGGCAAACTTCCTAGTTTTGGTTAGAATGCGTGCTGCAGCATTTTGGACTGTCTGCAATCTATGAAAGAGGGCAGAATGGAGACCAAAATAGAGTGAGATGCAGTAGTCCAGCCTCGAGGTCACAAAGGCATGGATGAGCTTTTCCAGGTCTTTATGCGGGATATACTGCCTAGCCTTAGAAATGAGGCGGAGTTGGTAAAAACTGGATCTAACAACAGCAGACACTTGTTTATCAAGTTTAAACGAGCTGTCAAGTAACACGCCCAGATTCCTAGCAGTGTCAGAAAAGGAGCTAGTAAGAAAACCAAAAGCATCACGAAGTTGGCCACGAGGAACGTTACTGCCAAAGACCACAATTTCAGTTTTCTTATCATTAAGGATAAGAGTATTTGCTAGGAGCCATTCCTTGACCTCGCACATGCACTCTCGAAAACAATTCAAGGACAAAGCTAGGTCATCATTTAGCTCAAAGTAAATCTGAATGTCGTCAGCATAACAATGGAAAGAGATGTGGTATTTCTCAAAGATTGCACTTAGAGGAAGCATGTACAGTGAGAACAGAGTAGGGCCTAACACAGATCCTTGTGGAACACCACAGCAGACAGGTACAGCAGAGGAAAAGCAAGTGCCCAGGTGAACCGAGGAAAGCCGATTGGAGAGGTATGATTTAAACCAATCCAAGGCAGAACCTTTGATGCCTACAGTATGCTCAAGCCTCGCTAATAAGATGTTATGATCAACCATGTCGAATGCCGAAGATAAATCCAATAGCACTAGGACCGCGGAGCGTCCATTATCAGCCATTAGTAGAAGGTCATTAAGGACTCGAAGCAGCGCAGTCTCAGTGCTATGATGTGGTTTGAAGGCCGATTGGAATTTATCATTAATGTTATTCTCATCCAGGTACACCTGGAGTTGTAGCAAAACTATCTTCTCAAGGATTTTGGCCAGGAACGGAAGCTTGGAGATCGGCCTATAGTTCGCATAATCATTATAATCAAGGTTCCTTTTTTTAAGAACAGGTTGAACTATAGCATGTTTAAAGGCTGACGGGACGCAGCCGGAGAGTAAGGAAGAGTTCAATAGCGACAATATACTGGGTCCAATTACACTGAAGCAGTCCTTAACTATGCGAGATGGGAGAATATCATATATGGGATTAGTATTGTTCAGTTGTTCAGTTGTTCAGCTAAACGCTTAAGGGTTAGGGTGACACGGGTTCAAACTGATGGAAAGTAGACGAACAGTCAGGGATAAACGCAGAGCCTGTCATTAAAGGAAGTGAGGATTTAAGAGATGAAACTTCATCTAAAAAGTGATTTAAAAATTGTTCACAAAGAACCGGGGAGCACGGCAGCGGCATAATAGGGCAGGGGTTGACCACAGAATTAAAAATTTTAAATAAAATTCAAGGATTGTGACCATTGGTTGAGATCATTTTTGATAGAAAAGCTGCTTTGGCCATTTTGGCAGCAGTTTGAAACTTCGAGCGGCTGGTACGTAGGATATCATAGGATGCCTGGAGTTTATCTTTCCTCCACCTCCTCTCATCACGCCGACACACACGTCGTAGGGCGCGAACAGAGTCGCTTAACCAACATTGTGAATAAGTTCTGGGGCGCTTCAATTTAATAGGTGCAACAATGTCGAGGATAGAGGAACATATGGTTAACAGGGTGTTGGCAAAATTCTCAACAATATGAGGGGTAAAACAATCTAACGTAGTGAATGCAGAATTCAAAAAAGAAGCAGAAAAATTCGCCACAGTATCAGCATTAACTGTGCGCATAGGGCAAAGAAGGGCCTCAAGGTGCAATTCGGTATTACCTAGATCAACATCAAAGATGACCGGGGAGTGGTCAGAGAAACCAGCATTTCTAATATCCCTGATGCATATGTCCACGCCATATGAAAAGACCAAATCAAGGGTATGGCCTTTAACATGGGTTGGTTCATTTACCCACTGAGTAAGATTAAAAGAGTCAGTCAATGCAAGAAAATCTTTAACCAATGGGTCATTCATACAGCAGACGTGTATATTAAAATCACCAGTAATAATAACACAGCCATATTTAAAAAGAATGGATCCCAAAAAGTCAGCGAATTCAGAAATAAACATCTTGTGGTATTTAGGCGGACGATAGACCACAACACACAGAGTAGTCAGAGAGCCAGGCAACTCCAATAATTGAGCTTCAAAGCTAGGGTAGGTGGGGGAGGATAGCAGCCGAGCTTTATGTTTGTTTTTAAGAACCGAAGCTAAGCCACCACCTCTGCCAGTGAGCCTCGGTGAGCTAAAAAAAACACAGTCAGGAGGGAGAAGCTCAGAGAAGGGGATGAACTCACCGGGAGAAATCCACGTCTCCGTCAGAAGTAGAACGTCCAGTGCCATGGTGAGGAAAAAGTCATTTAAAAGAAAAGCCTTATTCGTCAGAGACCTGACGTTAAATAAAGCCATCCGTGTCCGAGGAGCTAGGTCACCAGCGGTGGCACGTCGCAGGACGCTGAGGTTGTTATGATGGACACCACGACCGAATGATGTTATCCAGGACCGAACAGGGAGGCAAGCCACTGGGAGGGCAGGGTAGGTTTGAAAACCAGCAGGGCAGATCCAACGATGACTCAACAGTTTAGCAACAGGGCGGCTTCTGAGGGAGTGGATGAAGCGTGGAATTTCACGGCTTGCAGATGGATAGTCCGTAGCCATGGCTTTAAGGTAAGCCTTGAAGCGGGTGCGAACACCACTCCTTTTACCCCATTTCCTGAAGCGTTTCCTGCGCAGAATGGGAAAAGGTAAGCAGGTCGTACTGGTGAGGGAATCAGGCATTAAGGGGATTGCATTGCCCAGGGTCCCACAAAGGTCCAGTCGTTGGGAATAAGAAAATCGAAGATTCAGAAGCGTGTGTCTGTCATAAGTTATTAGTGTACAGTCACCTAGTGAACATAAAACCAAGGATAAAACAATAAGGAGTACTATGCCAAGGCGCAGTCGAAGACGGCCTGCCATGCACACCAGCGCCATCTTGTATTCACCTCCTGGAGGAACAGTATCAGTTCCTCCAGGAATCCATACACACAAGATATATGGATGAGAGGGCGTGAGAGAGAAAGCTGTAGGCTCCGACTGAAGGCATGAGTGGACTGTAAAAACAAGGTAAAACAGCACACAATTCATCCAGCTGGTCCTTATTAACCCTGAGGCATCTGCAGCCCAGATGGCTTATTATTCTACACTTCCTCCAGTTCTACCTCAGAGGCAGATAGACTAGGGCCTGCATACAAACTTAGATTCATTTCAATGTTATTTATATGCTGCAGTTTCAAATCACAACAACAGTCACCTAATGGAGCTGTATATTGTAAAAGGTACCCTACAATAATACAGAAAAAACCTCAATCATAAGCACTTGGTAACAGTGGGAAGGAAAAACTCCCTTTCACAGAATGAAACCCCCAGCAGAATCACGCATACATCTGCCATGATGGGTGGGGGTGAGGGGAGGGAGACAGGCCAAAAGACACACTGTGGAAGAGATCCAGAGATTAATGATCACTAATGATTAAATGCAGAGTGGTGTATAAACACAGAGAGAACAAGTGAGCGAAGAAGATGCTCAGCGCATCATGGGAAGCCCCCTGGCAGCCTAGGCCAATTAACCCTTTAAGACCTACCATAGAACCAAGTCCACCAGAGCTTATCTTTATATTTTTAGATGCTGTAGTGCCATTTTTGGGAGTATTTCAAGTTTCTATATATCAATACAATCGTTATATCCCAAGTTTTAATAATATGTATGCATTAAGTCCATAGTAACTACATAAATTGCAAAAAAGTGCAATAAACCACAAAAAAATTGAAAATCGTCTTTGTTTTTTTTTACACATATTTCTAGTTAGAGAAATTTCAGAGACATATCCCTCAAAATTTTAAATGCAAAAAAGTTGCACAAAATAATTTCCAACCACATGAAATTTATTTTGAGTGTCTTCATAGTTTTATTTTTGAGATACACCAATTTTTATATACTACAGGAAAAATGAAAATAAATATTATAATGCAAATTTGCAAAAAAACCCAAAAAGAAAACAACAGCATGTGCATCTAAATAAGCTATATATCTTTGTAATTGCCCTGTAGGAAAAAACATTTTCATTTTGTCACTTCCGGTTTTGGTCAGGTAATGGCAGACATCAGATAGATCGTGCTGACATTTAGTAGGAAGTGTTATGAACAGCTGATCAGATCAGAAGGCGTGTTTCTGGAATATTATGTTTTTGTTGCTGCAAATGCTTTCTACACAGTTTTTGCAAAGCCATATGTGGAAGGAAACTGTGACCTAGGACAAGCTGAATGCATAAGATGTAAGTACAAATCCACCGGCTTCATATGCAAAAAAAAAAAATTATTGCACTAGCTCATGTGGTTGCAATTTTACCGGGCTTTAAAAATAGTTACGCTAAACGAAGAGTGCCCACTCCGATCGGCCATAAAGGGTTAAAGTGTAACTAAGGGAGGGTTCAGGGTCACCACTGCTATCCTTACTATAATCTTTATCAAAAAGAAAAGTTTTAACCCTTGTTTTGTCCCAAACCTTTTGGCCTCTTCCTGAAAGAGAGCTGCTCTCTCTCCCTCTCCCTCCCTCCCTTTCCAGATTACCACACCTGATTGCTACAGCTGAGCAGCATTAAGATCATTTGTGGACCAGCATATAGAGCTCCAGCAACAAATGCTTTGCTCTTTTTATATGGCTACTAAGCGCTTGGAAGTGTGTGCCTGCTTGCTATTTCTGTTTTGCTTTGGTTACTGTTGGAAGCCAAAGGTGGGAAATATGTGAGACCTAGTTTGTGTTGCTATTTAGTCATTGTATTTTGAAGTTGTAGGGGTTCACTGCCATTTCTTTTTTATGTAAACCTTTTCTTTAGACCCTACAGTGTGTGAATGTGTGTGTGAATGGGTGGATGACTGAATGTATAAAGCACTTTGGGGTCCTTAGGGACTAGTAAAGCGCTATACAAATACAGGCCATTTACCTTTTACCATTTACAATAATACATGCAGAGAGAAACCCAAAAATTATATGACCCCTTAAGAGCCAGCACTTTTGGCAGCAGTGGGAAGGAAAACCTCCCTTTTAAGATGATGAGATGAGATAGCCTTTATTTGTCAGTTGCAGGTCTTTTGACCACAACCGAGATGACAGACCTTGCTGATCGTACATACAATACACAAACATCACATTGGGGAGACAGGTCAGGCTAGGTAGCGAGGAAAAAAAAACATCGAAATGTGTAACACAAAAGGATAATACAGGAATGCACAGATATCAACACACCATAGCACAATAAACACAGACAAGCAACATGGGAAAGTGTTCCAGTGTGTACATCTGATCTGGGAAAGCTGCAATCTTCGACTGCGCCTCCAACTGACCCGATGTCCACATCAGAGGGGAGGTAAGCGTTGGAGGTGGCGTTGGATCCGGGGTAGGGAGGATGATGCGTCAGTGAGTGCTTATCAGTATCAGTATATGTATGTGTGTGCGTGTCCATAGTTCAGCTGAGACAGTGTCCTTCGCCCTGCCAGGCTAAGTAAACAGTCTTCCAGCCAACCCAGGTGGCCTTGCATGGGATGGGAAGGAACAGACTCAACACAGTCGTTATCAGGGTGTTTTTGTTCGGCTCCAGCCTTGCGACCGCAGAGGGTATCCGCATGAAGTGAAGTGATGGTGCTTTTTACTTTAGTGCGAACAGCTCATATGAATTTCAAAGCAGTTCTATAGTCCAACACTGGTCTCTCAATCTCCCGTTGGAGAGCCGCGAGCTTCGCCATACTTGCGCTCTGTGATGTTGTCATTCTTGTGCCCAAAGAGGCGATTCTGAGAAGTCACGACAGTGTGCCTCCCCGAGATGTCATCCGATTTGCGCCCAGAGATGTTATTCCGAGCTAGCCCTTCCAAGATGTATTCAGTCTGCATTCAGAGATCTTATTCTGAGTATTCACAGCAGCCGTAGCCTCTCCAAGATCTCCAAGTCAGGGCCAAGCCAGCTCCGATCAGCCAGAACCCTGTTATCATGGTTCCGAATAGGTCGATATCTTCAGCACTCAGGCTCACCCGAGCCCAGACTCCTCGTTGAGAAAAGGGTGACAATTGCATTCAGAGACCAGTTGATCCAATCCATAATTCCTCTTTTAGGTTTTAGAGACCAGACTGTGAGAGTGTGTTCCAGGGAAAAGTAATACAAAAGTAATACAAAAAACACGAGACCAGACAAGGACATAAGCAGGGAAGATAAGGGAGAGGAGAGGGGAAAAGTGTGTCCGCCTCCTCCGAGAGCTGAGAGAAAATAGCTGTTTATAAAGACATATCTGTGGGATATTATGAATCTCTTTTTTTTTCTCTAATGGTAAAAATTCTATTACTAGTTGAGTTTGAAGGAATGCTTGGTTCAACAGAACTCTTTTTTTGGATTGACCTGACGGATTCAAACGTATAGTGACTGTCATGGTTCTGGATCTTGGATCCAGATCACAATTTGCTTTGTATGTTGCCGATGACATTTTCCACTAGTTAATCTTGAGTTTATTCTTTGCATGTTCCTGAGTTCCCTTTGTATTCCCAGTTTAGTTTCTTGTCCATTAGGTTCCACTTGTGTTGCCTGCGTCTCTCATGTCATCTGTGATTATGTCTCTTTCCTTCCGTGTCTCTCTCTTTCTCTCTCCCTCCATGTTCCTCTCTCTCTCTCTGTGTCCCTTGCCCTCTCGCTCCATGCCTTAGTCATGTCTGTGTCTCCCTTACTGGTACCCATGTTCCCCTCCCTGTGGTTCATCCTTTGTCTCCTCAGTCTGTCATACACTCTTTCCTTTGTTCAGTTGTACATGTCATTGTCTGGGTTTCAGCCACTTCCTGTTTTATTTTGACAGCCCCTTGTCTCATTTGTATTGTGTTCACCAGCTCGATAGCAGACCGGGAGGTCAAGGATCACTAGAGCCCGGCGAGAACAGCAGACTCCCGCACATCATTTTCAAATCCCCCAGGGTCTTTCACTACTCAGGTTATATATATATATATATATATATATATATATATATATATATATATATATATATATATATATATATATATATATATATATATATATATATATATATATATATATATGAAGTCACTTAGATAACTTCTAAATCATGTTTGGTTAATTTCAGTGTTTTTGTTCCTGAGTAAATTGGTTTGGCTGTGATTAGCTGACTCTGGATTAAACCTAACATTAAAAATATTTAAATTCAGGAGGACACATTTTCACCGGGAACAAAAACAGCATCTTAATATGTGGAGATTCTGAAGGCTGCTTCAAAAATGATCAGATTATATTTTAAATATATGCTCAGTTCTCTTCCAAGCCCCAGCAGCTGTCTGTTGTAATTTTTGAGTGTCCACTAAAATAAAAATAAAAGCGTTCTAACATCTCACCTGTTTGTTTTTATTAAGGCATACATGTACACTGTTTTTTTTTTTTTTTAATAGAGAGATTTCGCCACTGAGGTTAAACATGATATATAAGTCACTGAGATAACTTCTGAATCATGTTTGGTTTGTTTCAGTGTTTTATTTGTTCCTGAGTAAATCAGTTTGGCTGAGATTAAAGTTAAGCTTCATAACATATAAATCACAGTTAAGTTAAGAGGGGATTGCAGTAAAAACTCCAGACCTGTGACATCATCAAGTACGCTGATGTTCCAATTGTACAAATCACGAGACCGTACTCGGCAAGTCCGGACTTGCCCAGAACGCGAGTACGGACTCGTGTACTTGAGAATTGAGAACGGGCCCTAGTATTTTCAGGTTTCTTAGTATTTTCCCAGTTTAGGTTATTGTTGCATTTTGTTTTTTCTTCAAAGGAGTTTGCAAAGAAAAGCGTCTGGACTTCTTTAAGTTGCTTGAAGACGTTTCACCTCTCATCCGAGAAGCTTCTTCAGTTCTAAGGTCAAATGGCCGAGAGTCCCAGATTTAAACCCAGTGGGAGTATCCCCCCAAAGAGGGACAAAGGACCCCCTGGTGATCCTCTAATCACATGCGCCAAGGTGTGAAAGCGGGTGTGGGACCTAATCAGCCAGGGTTTTGGGTGAGCTCATTGTGAAACCTGGCCCCACCTTGTCATGTGAATTCCTGAGGTCAGATGGCCCAGGATGTGAGTGGGCGCTAAGGCGTCTGGGGAGGGAACTCAAAACTGGATTATAGATGGCAGACAGTTGGTGTCGTAAACCACCGCCTCTGTTCAAAGATGGTCGCTCACAGTGGACATAGATGGCCTCTTTCACTCCTCTTTCAAACCATCTGTCCTCTCTGTCCAATATGTGAACATTGGCATCCTCGAAAGAGTGACCTTTATCCTCAAGATGCAGGTGGACTGCTGAGTCTTGTCCTGTGGAGGTGGCTCTTCTATGTTGTGCCATGTGCTTGTGAAGTGGCTGTTTGGTCTCTCCAATGTAGAGGTCTGGGCATTCCTCGCTGCACTGTACAGCATACACCACGTTGTTAAGTCTGTGTTTTGGTACTGTACAGTGCAGTGAGGAATGCCCGGACCTCTACATTGGAGAGACCAAACAGCCACTTCACAAGCGCATGGCACAACATAGAAGAGCCACCTCCACAGGACAAGACTCGGCAGTCCATCTGCATCTTAAGGATAAAGGTCACTCTTTCGAGGATGCCAATGTTCACATATTGGACAGAGAGGACAGATGGTTTGAAAGAGGAGTGAAAGAGGCCATCTATGTCCACTGTGAGCGACCATCTTTGAACAGAGGCGGTGGTTTACGACACCAACTGTCTGCCATCTATAATCCAGTTTTGAGTTCCCTCCCCAGACGCCTTAACGCCCACTCACATCCTGGGCCATCTGACCTCAGGAAATCACATGATAGGGTGGGGCCAGGTTTCACAATGGGCTCACCCGAAACCCTGGCTGATTAGGTCCCACACCCACTTTCACACCTTGGCGCATGTGATTAGAGGATCACCAGGGGGTCCTTTGTCCCTCCTTGGGGGGATACTCCCACTGGGTTAAATCTGGGACTCTCGGCCATTTGACCTTAGAACTGAAGAAGCTTCTCGGATGAGAGGTGAAACGTCTTCAAGCAACTCAAAGAAGTCCAGACGCTTTTCTTTGCAAACTCCTTTGACTACGATGACCTGGATGACTGAGAACCTTCACAGACATATTGCCGTACATTTTGGGAGGAACACCCTTCAACTGGTACGGGAGTATGAAAGGGAATCAAGGAAACTGGCGGATTATACGAACCACCTTCGTTTCAACCTAAGATGCAGACAAAGCAGAGTTGTTCCTAAGAGCTTGCGCCTTGGATCCACTGTCAGGGGACACAGAGCAGACTTGATTCTACAGAGAGCACAGAATCACCTTCTAAGTGAAAGGATAAGACAGGTCCATTTCACTATAGATGCGCTCCAGATCAAGATCAGCCAGACTCTGCAGGAATTGGAAACCCTTCTACCCTCTCCAATCTTAGAAGAGGTTCACAAGTTTGTGGACAAGGCTCAGTGGGCCCAACACTCTCAAGGAAAAGAAAGACAACGCAGGAAATTTCACACCTTGCTTTCAAAAACCCACACTCCTCAGTCTGAAACCACACAACTCAGAGAAGAAAACACACCTGATGACAGTCGGGAGAAATGGGTAAAGAACTTTTCAGACCGGAATCTCACTGAACCTGAAAAGAAGGTTTTAGCCAAAGGACTCAATTTCGCCATTTCTCCGCAACAGTTGCCCATAGTGGACCTCATCACAGCCACAGAAACCGCCATACGGATTAATAAATTATCACAGACAGAAGCAGAGCAAATCAGGATGAAAGTCTCAGCCACCCTCTCCAGTGCCAAAGTCCCTCCGTCTAACCTCACACTACAAGAAAAGAAGGCCGTCGCTTCCCTGAGCAAAGACCACAACATCACTATATTACCAGCGGATAAGGGAAGGTGCACCGTGGTCCTAAACACAACAGATTACCACACAAAGATCACTACTCTCCTCAGTGACAGCAACACCTACGAAGCTTTAAAACGAGACCCCACAAGCAGTTACAAAAAGAAAGTTATAGCTTGCCTTCAAGACCTTGAAAAGGGCAAAATCATTGACCGCCTCAAATATCACCGCCTTTATCCAGGGGATGCCATACCCTGCATTTATGGACTTCCTAAGATCCACAAGGAAGGGGTCCCACTCAGACCCATAGTCAGTAGCATAAACTCAGCCACTTATAACATTGCGAAACACCTTGCTACCATCCTGGCACCTCTCGTGGGGAACACCCCACACCACATCAAGAACTCCACCGACTTCACCGACAAGGTCCAGAAACTTACCCTGGATCCAGATGAAACCATGGTGTCCTTTGATGTAGTCTCTCTCTTCACGTGCATACCCACCACGGAAGCAGTGGAGACTGTCAGAAAACGACTACAAGAAGACAGCTTCTTGGAAGACAGGACCAACTTCACACCCGATCAGATTTGCACACTGTTAGACCTCTGCCTTACCACAACATACTTCAAATACAACGAAGGCTTCTACAGACAAAAACATGGCTGTGCCATGGGCTCCCCTGTGTCACCTATTGTAGCCAACCTTTACATGGAGGAAGTGGAAAGAAAGGCTCTTGGCTCTTTTAAAGGGAGAGTACCCAGCCACTGGTACAGATATGTGGACGACACCTGGGTCAAAATCAAGACACAAGAAGTGGAATCCTTCACTGCGCACATTAACGCCGTGGATAAAAACATCAAGTTCACCAGGGAAGACACTAAGGACAACTGTTTGCCTTTCCTGGACTGCGCTGTGCACATTGAAGAGAATGGCAACCTCAACATTGAAGTTTACCGGAAGCCCACACACACGGACCAGTACCTCCTCTTTGACTCCCATCACCCTCTGGAACACAAACTTGGAGTAATTAGGACCCTACACCACCGGGCAGAACTTGTTCCCTCTAAGCCTGAAGGGAAAAAGAAGGAACACACACATGTAAAGGAAGCACTGAAAACATGTGGTTATCCTAACTGGGCGTTCATAAAGTCAGCAAAAAGGCACAGAAAAGAAGATCAGACACCAGCGAGGGAGGATAAGAAAGACAGACGCAACAACGTTGTCATCCCCTATGTAGCTGGTGTATCAGAGAAACTCAGGAGAGTTTTCTCCAAGCATGACATCCCAGTGTACTTCAGACCCAGCAACACACTCAGACACAAACTGTTTCACCCGAAAGACAAAACTCCAAAACACAGACTGAACAACGTGGTGTATGCTGTACAGTGCAGTGAGGAATGCCCGGACCTCTACATTGGAGAGACCAAACAGCCACTTCACAAGCGCATGGCACAACATAGAAGAGCCACCTCCACAGGACAAGACTCAGCAGTCCATCTGCATCTTAAGGATAAAGGTCACTCTTTCGAGGATGCCAATGTTCACATATTGGACAGAGAGGACAGATGGTTTGAAAGAGGAGTGAAAGAGGCCATCTATGTCCACTGTGAGCGACCATCTTTGAACAGAGGCGGTGGTTTACGACACCAACTGTCTGCCATCTATAATCCAGTTTTGAGTTCCCTCCCCAGACGCCTTAACGCCCACTCACATCCTGGGCCATCTGACCTCAGGAAATCACATGATAGGGTGGGGCCAGGTTTCACAATGGGCTCACCCAAAACCCTTGCTGATTAGGTCCCACACCCACTTTCACACCTTGGCGCATGTGATTAGAGGATCACCAGGGGGTCCTTTGTCCCTCCTTGGGGGGATACTCCCACTGGGTTAAATCTGGGACTCTCGGCCATTTGACCTTAGAACTGAAGAAGCTTCTCGGATGAGAGGTGAAACGTCTTCAAGCAACTCAAAGAAGTCCAGACGCTTTTCTTTGCAAACTCCTTTGACTCTGTGTTTTGGAGTTTTGTCTTTCGGGTGAACCAGTTTCTGTCTGAGTGTGTTGCTGGGTCTGAAGTACACTGGGATGTCGTGCTTGGAGAAAACTCTCCTGAGTTTCTCTGATACACCGGCTACATAGGGGATGACAACGTTGTTGCGTCTGTCTTTCTTATCCTCCCTCGCTGGTGTCTGATCTTCTTTTCTGTGGCTCTTTGCTGACTTTATGAATGCCCAGTTAGGATAACCACATGTTTTCAGTGCTTCCTTTACATGTGTGTGTTCCTTCTTTTTTCCCTCAGGTTTACGACACCAACTGTCTGCCATCTATAATCCAGTTTTGAGTTCCCTCCCCAGACGCCTTAACGCCCACTCACATCCTGGGCCATCTGACCTCAGGAATTCACATGACAAGGTGGGGCCAGGTTTCACAATGAGCTCACCCGAAACCCTGGCTGATTAGGTCCCACACCCGCTTTCACACCTTGGCGCATGTGATTAGAGGATCACCAGGGGGTCCTTTGTCCCTCCTTGGGGGGATACTCCCACTGGGTTTAAATCTGGGACTCTCGGCCATTTGACCTTAGAACTGAAGAAGCTTCTCGGATGAGAGGTGAAACGTCTTCAAGCAACTTAAAGAAGTCCAGACGCTTTTTCTTTGCAAATTCCTTTGACTACGATGACCTGGATGACTGAGAATTTGTTTTTTCTTATTTTTTGTATCCTCGTATTCAGATCATAATACCTCGCCTTTTGTTTCCAAGCTTCTGCTTCCCTGTGTTGTCTGCATGTGGGTCCACACCTCGCCATGCACGATCTGCACCCGCAGATCTTAACAAGTGAGGGTGTCCTGGGAATGCCTAGCAGAGACCTAGTCTCTGAAGGAAATTGGGGACATCGAGTCCAAATGGACCATTTCTCAGTACCTCCATTGCTGAGGCTTGTGTACTGAGCTGTGGCCACAAGATGGTTGGTGCCTGTCATGGTGGTAACCCCCAAGCCAGAAGGTGGACACCAAAGGTGAATGAGGCCATCAGGCTGAAGAAAGATTCCTATGGGGAAGCCAGGACAAGTGGAATGTGGCTCAGGCAGTGGCAGAAGCAAAAACCCGGGTGTGTGACAAGTTCGGACAGGCCACAGAAAAAGATTTTGGGGCTGCCTCAAAGAGATTCTGGCAAACCGTCAGGCGACTCAAGAGGGGAAAGCAGTGCTCTTCCTGCACTGCGTGTCTGTCAGTGGAAGGAATACTTCGAGGACCTCGTTAATCCAACTTACACGTCTTCCATAGAAGAAGCAGAGTTTCAGGACAAGGGGGACAACTCATACATTACTGGGGGCGACAACTCCTTGGTAGCAGGGCCCCTAGGGTGGATGGGTTCCTGGAGGCTCTGGATGTTGTAGAGCTGTCTTGGCTGAGATGCCTCTACAATGCTACATGAACATCTGGGGCAATACCTCTGGATTGGCAACCCGGGTGGTGGTTCCTAGGTTTAAGAAGGGAGGACCAGAGGGTGTGCTCCAACTATAGGGGAATCACACTCCTCAGTCTCAATGATAAAGTCTATGCCAACATGACGGAAATTATAGTCCCTCTGTTAGTCAAACCTCAGACTCAAGAGGGAAATGCAGTTTTCATCCCAGTCGTGGAGCACTGGACCAACTTTATCCTCTTGAGGATGTTTAAGGGTGCATGGGAGTTCACCTAACCAGTCAACATGTGTTCTGTGGACTCTTAGAAAGTATTGTGTCCCTTGAAGTATTCTGTGGGAGATTCAAGATTCAAGGTCTTTATTGTCAATACAACAGTATACACAGTATACAGTGTACCGAAATGCTGTTTCATCCCAAGCCCCCGTGGTGCATTTAAAAGAATATAAAAAATATATCTCTAAGAGATATAAAACTTGAAATTACAAATAAATAATAACTCGCTTAATTTGGGTAAAATTAAGAGATAAAAAGGTACTACTACTAACTATATCTATGTACAATAAACAAAGACAGGACAGAGACAATATGAAGTGGTCATGTGCAATTACAGTAAAATGAGATGATTGTGCAGGAGGTATTGGATGCCAGGTTCAAGTTATGGTCAGGATATTGTAGACAAGACAGGAAAAAAACATACTACTACTACTACTACTACTACTACTACTACTACTACTACTACTACTACTAATAATAATAATAATAATGATAATAATAATAATGATATTACATTTTTATTATAGGCATCTTTAAGACCCTCAAGGTCACCTTACAATAGTACAAAATAGTAGCAACAATACAATATAATAAAATATAGCAAAATAAAATTTAAACACAAGGTAAATGAGAAAAAAAACAAGCATGAAAGTATAAAAGCTGAGCAAGGTAAAAATGGATTAAGACAGATCAGGTGTATGCAATTCTGAATAGATGGGTTTTGAGACGTAATTTAAAAGTGGTGAGAGAGTTTGTGGAGATCTGGTGGAAGTGCATCCAAAGTCTCAGAGCAGAACAACTAAAGGCTCTGAGTCCCATGGAAGTCAGGCGAGCAGGTGGAACAGACAGAAGGGAAGCTGAAGAAGAGCGGCGTGTACGATGGGGTGAGAATGTATGGAGAAGATCAGATAAATATGGAGGAGCGAGGTTATGAAGCGCTTTGAAAGTGAGAAGCAGGATCTTGAAATTGATACGGAGGTGAACTGGAAGCCAATGGAGCTGTTTAAGAACAGGTGTTATATGTTCAGTGGATCTAATTCTGGATACAATATGAGCAGCTGTATTTTGAACTAACTGCACTTTATGGAGAGATTTATGAGGTAGACCATAAAGAAGAGAATTACAGTAATCTAAATGAGATGTGACAAGAGCATTGACAAGTATGGCAGTACTGTGTGGTGTGAGTGAGGGACGAAGGCGGTTAATATTACAGAGCTGAAAGTAGGAAGACCGAGTGATATTATTTATATGTGCTGTGAAGGACAGAGTGCTATCAAGGATGACACCAAGACTCTTAACCTGAAGGGAGGGTGTGACAACAGAGTTATCAATGGATAATGAAAGACTTCTGGTTGGGACTTTGGTCAGTTTTGATCTGGTGCGTATTAAAATGAATTCTGTTTTATTGCCATTAAGTTTAAGAAAGTTGTGAGTAAACCAGACCTTGATTTTACTTAAACAGTCAAAAATGGATGTGGGTGGGAGAATAGCTGTGGGTTTGGAGGATAGGTAGAGCTGGGTGTCATCTGCGTAGCAGTGAAACTGGATGTTATGCTTCCTGAAAATATTACCTAGGGGTTGGATTAAGATGATAAAAAGCAAAGGACCGAGGACAGAGCCTTGGGGTACACCAGAATTAACTGGAGTAGATACTGATCTGTGAGTGAGTAATTAAACAAACTGAGCGGCCAGAGAGATACGAGGTAAACCAGGCGAGTACTGTACCATTGATGCCAATAGATGCTAATCTGTGAAGAAGGATGCAGTGGGGATAGTGTCAAAAGCTGCTGTAGGGTCAAGGAGAATGAAGATGGAGATGAGTCCAGAGCCAGCTGCAAGCAGAGGATCATTGATGATTTTTACTAGAGCTGTTTCTGTACTGTGACATGAACAGAAGCCGGACTGAAACTGTTTGTACAAGTTATTTCCAATGAGATGACGATGAAACTGTGCAGACACTATCTACTACTCTCCACTACTAGTGTAGTAAGCAAATTTAGCATGATAAATAGCTTCTTTATAATTCAATTCAATTCAATTTTATTTATATAGCACCAAATCACAACAGAAGTCGCCTCAAGGCGCTTTATATTGTACAGTAGATCGCACAATAATACATACAGAGAAAAACCCAACAATCATATGACCCCGTATGAGCAAGCACTTTGGCAACAGTGGGAAGGAAAAACTCCCTTTTAACAGGAAGAAACCTCCGGCAGAACCAGGCTCAGGGAGGGGCGGGGCCATCTGCTGCGACCGGTTGGGGTGAGAGAAGGAAAACAGGATAAAGACATGCTGTGGAAGAGAGACAGAGATTAATAACAGATATGATTCGATGCAGAGAGGTCTATTAACACATAGTGAGTGAGAAAGGTGACTGGAAAGGAAAAACTCAATGCATCATGGGAATCCCCGGCAGCCTACGTCTATTGCAGCATAACTAAGGGAGGATTCAGGGTCACCTGGTCCAGCCCTAACTATATGCTTTAGCAAAAAGGAAAGTTTGAAGCCTAATCTTGAAAGTAGAGATAGTGTCTGTCTCCTGAATCCAAACTGGAAGCTGGTTCCACAGAAGAGGGGCCTGAAAACTGAAGGCTCTGCCTCCCATTCTACTTTTAAATACTCTAGGAACAACAAGTAGGCCTGCAGTGTGAGAGCGAAGTGCTCTAATAGGGTGATATGGTACTACAAGGTCATTAAGATAAGATGGGGCCTGATTATTTAAGACCTTGTATGTGAGGAGCAGGATTTTGAATTCAATTCTGGATTTAACAGGAAGCCAATGAAGGGAAGCCAAAACAGGAGAAATCTGTTCTCTCTTTCTAGTCCCTGTCAGGACTCTTGCTGCAGCATTCTGGATTAACTGAAGACTTTTCAGCAAGTTTTTAGGACATCCTGATAATAGTGAATTACAGTAGTCCAGCCTGGAAGTAATAAATGCATGAACTAGTTTTTCAGCATCACTCTGAGACAGGATATTTCTAACTTTAGAGATGTTGCGCAAATGGAAGAAAGCAGTCTTACATATTTGTTTAATATGTGCATTCAAGGACATGTCCTGGTCAAAAATGACTCCAAGGTTCCTGACAGCATTACTGGAGGCCAAGGTAATGCCATCCAGAGTAAGAATCTGGTTAGATACCATATTTCTAAGATTTTCAGGGCCGAGTACAATAACCTCAGTTTTATCTGAATTAAGAAGCAGAAAGTTAGTGGCCATCCAGGTCTTTATGTCTTTAAGACATTCCTGCAGTTTAACTAATTGGTGTGTGTTACCTGGCTTCATGGATAGATAGAGCTGCGTGTCATCTGCATAGCAGTGAAAATTTATGCTGTCTTCTAATGATGCTGCCTAAGGGAAGCATGTATAATGTAAACAGAATTGGTCCTAGCACTGAACCATGTGGAACTCCATAATTGACCTTAGTGTGTGAAGAGGACTCTCCATTTACATGTACAAATTGGAGTCTATTAGATAGATATGATACAAACCACTGCAGTGCAGTACCTGTAATACCTACAGCGTGTTCTAATCGCTCTAATAGGATATTATGGATAGGATAGGATATAATGTTGTATATGACTGAGATACATGTCCTTATGAATAGTAAGTGCTGTTTTCCTGGAGAGACGTTCCAGGCGGCGTCCAATAGCTTTAAGTTGGCGAAGTTCAGATAAATACCATGAGGCAGAGCGAGAGAAGGAAACGGTTCGAGTTTTCTGGGGAGCCAAGGTATCTAAGAGGTTGATAAGTCTGTTGTTATAGTGAGATACCAGGTCGTCTATTTAAGCTGAGGCATCAATGCCCCTAATATTTCTAAAAGTAATTGAGCTTTTTTTTTTTCTTGTACAGTGGGAGACTAACACTGAATAAAACTATTTTATGGTCTGAAAAAGGCATGTCCAATACAGTACAGTACTTTGGGGTGACACCAGAACATCAAACAAGATCCAAAATATGTCCTTTGGAGTGTGTGGGGATGTCCATATCTTGGTGTAAGCCAAAATTGTCCAGACAGGATATAAAATCTCTTGTGGATGAATTTGATGTGTTGTCCATGTGGATGTTAAAATCGCCCAGCAGTAGTATATTTGGAGATAAAAGTAGAATTTCAGCAAGAAAAATAGAAAAATCAGTTAAAAAGTCAGAGTTGGGTTTAGGTCAGGGGTGTCCAAAGTCCGGCGGCCCGCGGTCCATTTTTAATTGGCCCTCAAGTAATTTTATAAATAGAATAGAAAATGGCCTGCACTTCAACTTTTGCTTGAGTGTATTTGTCTGTGAAGGTTCTCAGTCATCCAGGTCATCGTAGTCAAAGGAGTTTGCAAAGAAAAGCGTCTGGACTTCTTTGAGTTGCTTGAAGACGTTTCACCTCTCATCCGAGAAGCTTCTTCAGTTCTAAGGTCAAATGGCCGAGAGTCCCAGCTTGAGTGTATTGCACTTCTTAGTTTTAACACCAGGGGGAGCTACTGTTGATCAAGGCAGTTGCTCTACCAAAAAGGACAATCACAGAAGAAATTTACCCCCAAGTTACCAAACATGGCAGAACCAAAGAAGCGAAAGGTAGAAAGTGAGTGCAGAAAATTTCAGACACGGTGGGAGTGTGAATATTTCTTCAAAGAATTCAAGGGGACGTGTCTGTTTGATCTGCACTGAAACTGTGGCAGTTATGAAAGAGTATAATGTACGACGTCATAATGAAACCAAACATCAGGCCTATGCATCCTACACTGGTGCTGAGCGAGAGCAGAAATTAAAGCAAAGGGTAGCTATCCTGCGGGGTCAGCAACAGTATTTGTTTCGTGCTCAAATTGTCCAGGAAAAGGCTCCAATAGCAGCTATGAGGTCGCCCAACTCATCGCAAGACATGGCAAGCCTTTTTCAGATGGAGACCTCATAAAACACGGCCTCGTTAAAGTCACCGAAATAATGTGCCCGGAAAAAGTGCAGGACTTCAACAACGTCAGCATGTCCAGAAGTACAGTTGTGCCACGCATTGAAGACTCGTCAGCCAACATTGAACTGCAACTGTCTGATAAAGCTGTGTTTTTGATTTTTACTCCATCGCATGCGATGGGAGCACCGATGCCACAGACACCGCACAGCTGCTAATTTTTTTTTGCGGGGAGTGGACGAGAGCACGAGCGCTTTAGGTGAGTAAAAATATATTCCACAGTACCCGTGTGGTAATAAGCATGCATGTGCAGGTACACATGCTTCAAATATCAATAATGCGCATCAATTCTGTCACTACCCTGCTTTTGCGCACTACTTTCTTATATGCGTTTTTCTTGTTAACACACAGAGTACACACCGCTGTGCACAGCGCACGCACACGCAAAGTCAGCTGATCTCATCTGATGCAGATCTGCTCCTTGATCAAGTGACATTTGTCTGGATTTTTGGCACGAGTGGCGTACGATGAGCACCGCGGCTGGATGGCCCCATTTACATACCCAGCGCAGCTGATACTTATCAGAATAATTTACTAAAATTATATGCACTCCTGTTATTAAGTCCAGTTCAGTCTGTTAATGTTGATAACGGTTTCAAACGAACGTTAATAGGTCTGTTGCTAAGCCTAATAACTTAAATAACAAGCTTGAAATGTACCCGTCCCATTTTCCCCTTTATTGTTTTTTCTCTGTGCTGTAAATCTTCTGTCCAAGAAGAAATCTGCTGCTGTTCTGGGAATGAGCTACCAAAGCTTTTTCTGAATAAATTAATAAAGATCCATTTATGGAAAGCTGTGATGAAGGCAGTTTTGTCTTTAATTATATTCAACAATATAACACATTTGACCACTTTTAAATGATTTTTCTAACTTTAATACGCTACAGTTAAGGTTATATACCTAATTTCTAGTAAGTGGCCCAGCCCCTCCTATATTTGTATGTATGTGGCCCTCAGTGAAAAAAGTTTGGACACCCCTGGTTTAGGTGGACGGTAAACAGTAACTAATACTGTGGGAATTGGTCCATTAATTTGTATCATCATGGATTAAAACGGGGAGTAGGCAGGAGCAGAAAGAGAGGATACCTTATACCTGCTGTTGTGTAGGATCGGAAGGCCACCCTCAAGTCCCGACACACGGGGCTGACAGGTGTAAACAAATCCAGGCGGAGTGGTCAGATTGGGTTCGGCAAAATCATTTGGACGCTGCCAGGTCTCCAACAGACATAGAAAGTCAAGTTTATGATCATTAAGAAGATCATAGACAAGAGGTCCCTTGCTGGAGAGGGATCGGACATTAAGCAATCCGACGGAGACGGGATAGTCGCCGCTAGCTTTGCAAGCCGACCTGGCAAGGCTAGCAAGCACACTGCAGCCAGCAGTCCATCAAACAGGCTTCTTAGCGGAGACGCGATGAGATGACCACAGGGATGGTATCGGCTTCCTGCTGTCGATCCTGTAATTCCATCTGGATCCACAGTGGACACACTTTTGACATGGGTGCCAGGCGATGTCCGGGTGCAGCAGTAAAGCCGGCGGAAGGGCCGAGAGGTGCTGGAAGCGTAGATAGAGTAGTTCTGATACCGTGTACCCCAGAGTGGAGGAGACAGGCCGGACTGCAGAACAAACCCAGCGGGAAGAGCCCGGAAGAACAGGACCTTAGCAGTCATGATGTTATAATGTCCAGAATCCAGCTGATGCTAACAGCTGACAGTAAATATGTCCAAAAGCACGCCAGCCAAACAGGTAAGGCAGAGAAGCACTTTACCTAGGACGACAATGTAGGTTCAGGGAATAAAACAAACTTGTGTAGCTATACTAAGCAATAAGTATAGAAGTATATAGAGAGAGCAGCGGCAGCCAAAACTCGCCAGTGTCCACAGGGGGAGTGAACATGTGCATGGACATGTGCAAGGTGCAAAATGTGCAAATATAGTATAATACAGATGTGTTCAGTAACTATGTGACTGAGGTGTGCAAATAAGCCTATTGTTCCCAGGTCCAGTTTGTAGTGCATTTGTGGAAGTTTGTGTTGCTTTGAGTCTTTTGGTGAGTGCTGTTAGGTGTTTGTAAAGGTGTTTGTGTATATCAGTCCTTTGGTGGTAGTGAGTTGAGGGCTCTGACTGCTTGGGGGAAGAAGCTCTTGCAGTGTCTGGTCGTTACGGTTTTGATGCTGCGAAACCGTCTGCCAGATGGAAGGAGGGAGAACAGTGCATGTGAGGGGTGGAAAGTGTCCTTCACTGTGCTGTTCGCACGTCGGATGATGTGTCTGTTGTAGAGTTGGGAGATGGGTGGGAGAGAGCCTCCAATGATCCTCTCTGCTGTCCTCACTATCCGCTGTAGAGACTTCTTTTCAGTGAGGGTGCAGTTCCCGTACCAGTTAGTGATGTAGCAGCAGAGGACGCTCTCAGTGGTTCCCTGGTAAAATGATGTGAGGACAGGAGGAGGGAGACTGGCCTTCTTCAGTTTCCTAAGAAAGTGAAGACATTGTTGGGCTTTCTTCGTGATGGTGGTGGTGTTCAGGTTCCAGGAGAGGTCATCTGATCGGGAGTACGGGTTATGTGGCCTGTGATTAAAAACCATTTAGTCCTTATACAACCGTTGCAAGAGCCTGGTTCGCATTGCTAGCAATAAGTTGGAATTGTGTCCGGTAGATGTTGGACTCCACCAGACCTGCCTTTTGTCATTGATTTTGTACATAATTTTTATGAACAGAATATCTAGATGTAGCCAAGTGGCAGAAGGCTTCAACTTGGGTGGTCTCAAAATTTCATCTTTATTTTTTGCAGACAATGTAAATGTGGTTCTTTTGGCTTCATTAGGTGATTGTCTCCAGCTTGCACTGGAGCGGTTTGCAGAAGGAGAATCAGCACCTCCAAGTCTGAGGCCTTGGTCCTCAGCCGGACAAGGGTGGTGTCTCACTGGTCCAGGAATGCTTTGGTGTTCCCCCAGATAAACTAGAGGAGGTGGCTGGGGAGAGGGAGGTCTGGGCTTCTCTGCGTAGGCTGCTGCCCCTGCGACCAGGCCCCGGATAACAAGAAGAAAATGAATGGATGGATCAGACACAAAACGGTTTCAGGGAATATTACTAAATGTTCAGAGAGAATGCTGCAACTCTCCTTCCTGGGCCAGTAAATCAATATATTGGTCACTTAGTAAATGGTTTAGTAACATGGAGTTAGAACAGAGAGACATGATGTTTAATAATCAACATTTAATTTAACAGTTTTACTCTTTGGTGCAGTGAGTCAGGTTATATTGTTATATATTTATATATTTTTATTAAATTGTTTTTTGATGTTTGTTTTTTGCTGGTCTGAGTTCATTTTTAGAAATCAGAGTTGCTCCATCCACAGTGGGATGGATGTTGTCTCTCCTAAAGAGACCAGTTTTTTCCCCAGAAAGTTTCCCAGTTATCTTTATAGCCCACATTGTATTTTTGGACACCACAGGTCCCTGAGTAACCTCACAGGCCTGGCAGTCATCAGCCCCAAGGGTCTGTTACTTCAAAGGGCTGGAGTGGAAGAGCTATTCATACTACTGTAGATAATACTCGGGTTTTTACCTTTGCTGTTTCACAGTAAGTTAAAAAAGGGAATGTCCACAATATACTTTTTAATGCAGGAGATTTTAAAAAGTAATTTAGCAGTAGCAAGGCAAAAACAGGATCAAATATGAATAAAAACAGAATCAAATCATCTGAATTATACTGACCGTATTTTTCGGAGTATAAGGCGCACTTAAAATCCTTTTATTTTCTCAAAAAGCGACAGTGCGCCTTATGTATGAATTCTGGTTGTGCTTACTGACCTCGAACCGATTTTATGTGGTACACGGCGCTCAAATATCTGTCAAAAATGTTTTATTATGACTTTGGTAAGCTACAAAGCCGCACCGCTTGATGGATTGTCGGAGCATTACGGCTACCGTAGTCAGGAGCCTTGCAGCTGTTAAGAGACATGCTTACGAAGCGGATTTCAAACTCTATCAGTCACCCAGTCGAACATGGGAATAGAGCAGCTGCGAGAGAATTCAACATTGATGAATCAGTGGTACAGAAGTGAAGGAAGAAGATGACCTGCACCAAGCAAAGAAGATCAAACAGAGTTTCCGAGGGACCAAAGTGAGATGGCCACAGTTAGAGGACAACATTGAACAGTGGGTTATTGAACAGAGAACAGCAAGCAGAAGCATCTCTACAGTCTGTATTCGACTCAAGGCAACAGTGGTAGCATGTCATTTTCGAGGCGGTCCTTCTTGGTGCTTCTGTTTTTTGAAAAGGCGTAATCTCTCCATCCGCACAAGAACTACCCTCTCACAGCAACTGCCAAAGGATTACGAAGAAAAGCTGGCCATTTTCTGCACCTACTGCAAGAATAAGATCACTGAAAAGAAGATCCAGCCAGAACACATCACCAACACGGACAGTAATATGCCTTATAGTTCAAAAAATACGGTATCTAATTACAGTACTCTGAGCTAATGCTGACCTTGTTCTGATCTTTGTGAACAGAAAGGTTGGAGAGGATAAGCACACCTGGATCCAAAGGTGCACTTATCGAGTGTGCTGAGCTGATTGGAAATCCAAACCTCTCTTATTCTATAATCTCACACAGCTAAAGTCAGCCAAAAGATAAATAAAAATACAGAATGAATTTGCAGGTTCACAGTTTGGGCAGCGGTTGAGTCCTCTGGCATCTCTGCTGGAATTTTCAGCTGTGAACATATTTGTTCCAATCTTCTGAAATGATCATCTCGCAGAAGACAAAGAACCATATGGTCTTCTTCACCGAACTTTTTCCCAACTCTTTCTGGACCTCAACCACTGTGACATTTAATCACATTATTGACATCTAATCACCCGATGCCCAGCACCTTAGTTTATGCAATCTGTCCTCAGCTACTGCAGATGTCTAATGAGCTCATTCTCACACATGAACATCCATTTTAGCATAATTCTGTTTTTGATTCAAATACATAAAAAATACTTTCTCTCGTTTTTTTCTCTACAAAACTCTGTGTTTGCTCATAACAATATACTCAACACTGTTTCTTTCATTAAATCATACTTTTAAGAAGTCAGACATTCTTTCAGATCAGTGTCTCACTTCCCCTCCCTTAGTTCCTCACACACACACTCACACCTCCAAGGCTGTTTCTATGTTTACCTGTCAGTGAGAGGCCTTTTATTAGAGTCATCATTATAGATTAGATTTTCTTATTCATCATACTGATTAAACTTGATTATACTTTGATCAGTATTAAGAAATTAAGCATGATTAACTATTGTCGAAGCTGTAACATGTCTGTGCACACAAAATCTACATATTAAAACATTTCATTACCAAACTGCATTTCTCATTTAACATGTTAATCATACTTGCAGTTTCATTTATATCTCTAATTAAAAATATATTATTCACTATTAGCAAAATGAAAAATACAGATAAGCTCTGTTATAGCACTTTGTATCATTTTAAACATAAAAGGCTGGATGTTAAGACTTTTTACCGTCTCTCAGATGTAATGAGAGGAAATCCCGCCTTTCTCATCAGAGTAAACCTTTAAGAAGACTTGACTATTGCTGCTGATTGGAGCTTTCTGAACTGTTGTTGAGGATTCACTGTAAATAAATACACTGTCGTTCACATGTCGCCCTGCGTTAGGTAATGGTAAATGGTCTGTATTTGTATAGATTTACACATTTTACACACTTTACACATTCAGTCATCCACCCATTCACACACTGGTGATGGCAAGCTACATTGTAGCCACAGCCACCCTGGGGCGCACTGACAGAGGCGAGGCTGCCGGACACTGGCGCCACCGGGCCCTCTGACCACCACCAGTAGGCAACGAGTGAATTGTCTTGCCCAAGGACACAACGACCGAGACTGTTCAAGCCGGGGCTCGAACCGGCAACCTTCTGATTACAAGGCGAACGCCCAACTCTTGAGCCACGATCGTCTCTTTGACAGTCAGATGAAGGACATGAAGGTTACACTATGAATATAGAAGTTTTATAAAGGTTTGTAATTGCATGAGCTACACAGATTAAACTACTGAAAAACACATCTGTGCATAGCAACAGGAGCAGGCAGTAATACAATACCACTGTGATCTAAAAGCAAGCCACCGCCAGGAATGGTAACCTGTAAATCAGATGCAGCTGTGAGACAAATATTGTGATACACAAATTAAGTCTTAGTAGGAATAAAATAAAACATGTTTATTATGTAAATCTTGTTATGAGGAATAACAAACAGATAAAGCAGTTGCATACACCGACCATGAAACAGGAGAAAAGCCAAAGTTATTTATTACGTATTATGTTGAGATCTGAAGGGGGTTTTTTCAGAGTTGATGACTGGACCATTAGCCGCCTGACAAAGACTGAACGAGTTAAAAAAAGAAAAGAAAAAAAGTCCAACTGCACAAAGCTTATACAGATGTATTCACAGTCTCAAGGGAGAAACTATTCCCAAAGGAGCATCCACTGCACTGTGATTGGGAATCGCTGAATTATTAATTGAATTAACTGAGATCAGTGTATAGAGAGAGACAGGCTTCAAATATTTGTCATTCACCATATGTGATTCAGTTGATGTTTATGCATTGCTCAGACTGTAATATTTCTAATATTGCACAGAATGCCCGTCTCACATCTAGCAGAGCTTCTTTCAGCAGAGAGGTTTCTTCCTCTATATTAAATTTGGTTGGCACTGTATCAGATTTACAGACTGACTAATACAATAGCCTTTTGATGCTACATTACTCTTACAAGTGACAAGCCAAGCCATCAGCTCATAGGCATGCAAGCAACCCACTCGGAGGAGAACACATTTATCTCTCTTTCAGCTGATCTTTGCCTGTGACTGAAAAATGTGTCGCATTTGCATATGTTCAGCTCAGTATAATCCATTATTAAACCTCAGGTGAAACGACCTGGCTTTAATAAGTGATAAACCCCACCGCTTGTCATTTAAATTCATCATGTGAAGAAAAAAGACGTCAAACTCAGATATCAAAATGTCACTCCGCTTCACTATTTGTCTTTTAATAAAGCTCTTACACACATATGAAAACACACATATATATGCAGCAGCGGCTCGTTGTGTTGTATACTGCGCCACTGCCATCTAGTGACATTAAGAGTCAAAGCTCACTGGTTTATTTGATCTTTTGTGTCAGGTCTAAATTAAATGGCACTTGTACAGAGCTACACACAAATACCATTCCATTAAAGAGAAAGCAAACATGAAGTGCACTTGATTGGAAGCAGTGTAAGAAGGATATGAAGCTAACAACGTCCAGTCTTGATTTAGGAATCAGTGATCAGCGATCATATGATCCTGAGATTAAATGAAGAGGATCAGTTGCAAAGGTCGGTGCTGCAGCATAGGGCGATCACACCAGGTGTCTTAATGAAGCCCTGACACACCGCCATGTTCATGCACTGACGGAACGAAGCTCCTAGAATAATGAAACACAAAGTATACGCTTAAAGTGAGCATGTGAACATACTTAATGAGCAGACATATAATCATACATTGATTTAGAGATTCATTTAATCTATCTTAACACATTTGCTTTTTTTGTTATCGTTCCTTACCTTT